>NC_061098.1:7235326-7272826 GCF_015104395.2 Macrobrachium nipponense
TTATTATTATTATTATTATTATTATTATTATTTCAATTCTCCTTATGATTTTCCTTTCTGGCACGCTGGTATTATAAAGCAGCTGTCCAATGTTCATCGTGCTGTAGGTCGTCAACGGAAATTTCGGGCGGGCTGGTGTTATCAAAAGCAAAACTAGTTATCAGGGACAGGCTGGGGTCGTCAACAGGTATACAGGTGGGTTTCGTAGGTCGGGAACAGGCCGTAGTCGTCAGGGGTCTATCCGGTATTTCTTGTTATTTCTTCTTTTCTGGTTTTCAAGGCGTCTACATGTTTCGGCCACCTCGTTTGGCCATCTTCGGGACGGGATCGCTGAGTGCAATGGTCTGTGCCAGATGTATTCACGCTATTTATTGCATTCGGTTGGCTTGAAGAAACAGGTACCTCACTTTTCATTGGGCAATACCTGTGACGTCACGAGCGATGTCATCAGGGGGCCCGTTGCTGGTTGGCTGTCCTCTTCGTGGGCGGAGCCTCATCCTTATTGGTGATGGTGGAGGTCCCCTCGAAGGGCGTGCTACCAGGTCGTCCTTAGGGCGAGAGCTTGAGCTGCGATCACCCTCAGGGTTACTAGGGACGTCCTCAGGATGAGAGCTAATGCTTCTATCATCCTCAGGATCCCTCTGGTGCGATGGTCGTTGTGGGGCGGTGTCTGCTGCTCTCCTGACGGCGGTGGGGAGGAGGAAGGTCTCCTGTGTGATGTTCAAACTGGGCTTCTCCCTCCCGATGTGCAGCGCTTCTAAGATTCGCAAACGACGTAGATCGGGTGCCTGGTCGATAACCTCGAAGTTACCGACGATGTCGCTGCGTCGGATTCTTTTATTATGGGCAGTCCTTGCATGATTAAATACCGCTCCTTCCTGCGCGTGACAGGAGATCCTCTTGGAGAGGCGCATTATTATTATTATTATTATTATTATTAGTCCCCAGAAGATGAACCCTATTCATACGGAACAACCCAACCTCACGGGCCACTAATTTGAAAGTCAGGCTTCCAAAGAATATATAGGGCGTTGATCAGGAAGAAGTTACAGGAGTATAAAAGGGGAAATACATAATTAGCTTTCTCATCCCTCAAATCCTCTCAATACATCATTTTCCAGGCGTGCTTCTAAAGCATCCGCTTAAATCGACTGACAGACGAGCCAGGAACCTGCCTACCTATACCTGCCCATTCGAAAGGAGTGAAATATCCAACGCGAAATCTGTTCCCCCTAATGAGATCCAATTAGTGGCTCTACAAGAGCGATTTTTCACGGAGTATGCCCACGCCGATAGAGCTAACATTACTAATTCAAAGTAACTTCATCCACCCGAAGCTTTCTAAGAGCCAGGGAATCTAATATTCCTTTGAAGGGTAGTAGATACGAAGGTAAATATGATTTTCCAGGGTTATTATGGTTAAATCTAACGGGACTATGTTGTTTACCCTTTCTTGGGGATGAGATTATCATCAATCTCTGTAGACTGCCACGCTGCTACGGGATGAATTCTAAAGATTGTTATTGTTGGGTAGAAGTCTCAATGACGAGGGCACAATTAATGGTCTTTAAGGTCAACAATTATATACTGATGGTAGGAGTAGTAACATTTTATATATCAAAAATGTTTTTACTACTGCTACCCTCAATATATTACTGCGGACCTTAAAGAACATTATTATTATTATTATTATTATTATTATTATTATTATTATTATTATTATTATTATTATGTTGGAAATAATGACACTTTTCAGCGAATTAATCTGATACAGGGTCTTTTCGATTCTCCTGATGATTCGTTTTTCTGACTCAGCTACGTTGTTGAGTAGAATTCTTAAGAGGGGGAGGAGGTTGAAGAACTAAGATACTATGCACTGCAACTGTTTCATGAGCCCTAATTCTAACCAAGGGTTACCTGAACTTATATCTAACGAAAGTTCAGCTACTCCGCAAAACTTTTATTTAAAAAAAAAAAAATTTTTATTTGGTCAGCCCCAACTAATTACCTCTAAAATCCTGATGTCCCTTATGGTGATATATAATTTCTATATCCACGTGGAGGAAGCCTGAAAGGCTATTAACTTGGTTTAAGCATCCCCCCCCCCCCCCCCCCGCCCCGTTAAAAATCAAATTAACCCAAACCACAGCCGGGAACCTCGGTTACTACAGAAAATAGAAACGAAACTCATACATGTTCAGATAGAGAAGCAGTTCCACGGCTGTTTAGGAATAAAAGAAGCAGTATTTTCACCTTTCATTAAAATTGTAGAATAATAAGTAATATTTTCAATTCCCTTCAGTAAAATTGAAAAAAAAAAAAGACGTAATATTTTCAATTCTCTTCAGCAAAAGTGTAAAAAGAATGGAACTTCTTTAAATATCTTTAACCAGAAACAATAGAAAACAAAACGTTTTTTATAAACACAATGAATGAAATATATAAAATTCTTTATGAAAAACTTTCACTGTTCATTAGGAGTAATGAGTGACCATTTTTAAAGGGCTTTTCAGGAAGAACAAATTGAGAATATATCAGTCTACTAAGCAGCAACATAAAAGTGTTTTTTTTTTCCGGCAGAAGAAAAGAACAAACATTTTAGAGGAATGTTTTTTTTTTTTTATCACAGGCCAGAAAGCAAACATTTCCAAGGGCAAAAATAGGAAAAGATCCCACCGGATTTGGTGAGGATTTTCGAGGATACCACAACCTGCTTTTTTTTTTGTTGGGGGGGGGGGGGGTGGAGGGCTTTTTTGGGACTTTTTATTATTACTTTTTTTAAGTATCTCTGATATGCAACGCAATCTGGGAGTGTTCAACAAAAATGAGACAGATTGTTTAAATCTCCATGTATCCCTTTACCGTATTTTGTTATGAACCGAGATAAATGCATATGATTAGAAATTGCACTACCTCTCTCTCTCTCTCTCTCTCTCTCTCTCTCTCTCTCTCTCTCTCTCTCGATCTCTCTTCCTCCTTGGGTTGCATTTCCAATAAAACCCATTTTTCCTTCTCGTTAACTCACAAGCACAATCATGTAACCGAGTGGAGAAGAGAGAGAGAGAGAGAGAGAGAGAGAGAGAGAGAGAGAGAGAGAGAGAGAGACAGACAGACAGAGATCAATTCTGCGTCAAAACATAAGCCATCACATAATATTAATGGAAATGGGTTGGAAATGTCATTCTATATTCATCATCCGATATAATCTATCCGGTCGATTTCGTACGATATAATTCCGAATGTTATCATTACTTATATCCGGAATAAGCGACGAAATGAATAACAAACAAGTAAAAAAATACGCCGCAGTTTCGTCGGCACAATCCAGTTTTCTGTACAACCGCTATAGCGCATAATCAAAGCCACCGAAAATAGAACTATCTTTCGATGTCTTAGTATGATGTTGTTTGAGCCGCGGCCCATGAAACTTTAACCCTCGCCCGGTGGTGGCATTTCCTATATTGTTGCCAGATGCACGATTATGACTACATTTAACGTTTGGTAAAAAAAATAAAATAAAACTACTGAGGTAGAAGGCAGCAATTTAGCATGTTTGATGATTGGAAGGTGGATAATCAACATACCAATTTGCAGTCCTCTAGCCTTAGGAGTTTGTAAGATCTGAGGGCGGACAGAGAAATCCGGTACAATAGCTTCTCTTACAGAAAACGAAAACATAACAAAAGGCAAAAATTCCTATAGGCCATGATGAGGTTATCTGCCAGCCATCTCGGATTTCAAGCTAAAAGTTCAATAATTATTTTTAAAAACATTTCGACCAACGTCATATATATCGCTTAATTTGCATACCTGGGAATTCTGACAGGTAATGTGACGCCCGCCCGCCATCTTGCCTTTCAACATCTGTGCAATAATATTACGGTTTGGCCGCTTATAAAAAAATAAAAAAGAAATTCGAGGTATAAAAGAAATAAATGATTAATGTTTAAAATAAGAATGCCTTAATTTTTATGATAATTCTAGAAATAGATACAGATATTTGCGTGAAAAACTCATTTTCATCAGCAATATATTTTACGGTTTGCTCGCTTATAAAAATTTAAAAAAAGACTTTGAGGTATATAAAAAATAAATTATTTATGTTTAAAAGAAGAATGCCTTATTTTTTTATGATATTTCTAGAAATAGATACAGATATTTGCGTGAGAAACACATTTTCATCAGCAATATATTGTGAAACTATTACAATTCACGAACAGATGAATTTCAATTTGAATTACAGCCGGATATCCACGGTAGAACAAAGATTCGACAGCTACCGTATTTCGCACGAAAATGACAAAAAAAAAAAAAAAAATTCACTGGCTTTGAATCCTCATCTGTTATCAATAGATTCTTGGGACTTTGATCGGCGTCGGACCAATAGTATGAAAGGTGTCGAGTTCTAATATCTCTCTCTCTCTCTCTCTCTCTTTGAAAAATCTGAATAATTATGTAACATATACATAACATACTACATATATTATATATAATATATATATATATATATTATATATATATATATATATATATACGTATATGTACATATATATATATATATATATGTTTATATTATTATATATATATATAGTATATATATTATATATAATATATATATATATTTATATGATATATATTATAGATATATATATATATATATATATATAATATAGATATAGTTTCGATTTAATGCATTAAACGTACGAATCCTCTATGATTCTGCCACTTAAATGGATATATATAGCCATTCTAAAAATGGCCCTCAGTGCCAAGACTCTCCTACTTTATGAATATTAAGAACAAGCTGAAAACAAGGAAACTGGAATTTAAGTCCCCCTTAAATAAAATTCCTAAAATTCCTAAGATTCAAGAAGTACAAAATGAAATCATGAGATATCGATTCTTTGTAAATCGTTGCGCAAAAGGATTAGGATAGATCGGGAAGGATGCCATGTCTAGATTTATTCAGGACGATCAGATGTGATCGTCCTGCCTTACTGAGAAGCACTGAGCAACACACGACTGCCAGAGTAACATTGAAATCAAAACAGTATAATATTAGCGTTGCAGTTAGTTTTGCACCGAGGAACGAACTCGCAGAAGATTATAGATGAATTATATCAATAATCGCAGAATGGTACAGATGAAATACCAGACTTAATTAAGAGAATTGCTGTTGGCGACGTGAAGGCATGGTTCTGCCATGTGGGGATAATGGAAAGGAAGGGCATTTTATACCCAAAGGGCACGAGAAGGTGGTAATATTATGGAAGCTTTCTCAACGGAGTTTACACAAGAATCAAGATAAAAGTATGAATGTGATAGTGACTACTGTGTTTTAGTTCCTCTGCAGCCATCCCTGTTGGGAAAGAGGTCTCCAATAACTAATTACAAAATTTGAACTTTATATTTGAATAAAGAAGGCGGATCAAACATTACGAATTAATCTATAAAGTAGGAAGATAAATTATTACGAATTTCTAACTTTATATTTCAATAAATTAGGAAGATTAATTTTACGGATTTATTAACGTTTATATCTTTATAAAGCAGGAAGAAAATCAATGCGATTTTATCAACTTTATATTCCAATAAAGTTTGTTTATGCATATATATTTATACATATACATACATATACTATATACATATATATATATATATATATATATATATATATATATATATATATGTATATATATACACACACACAAACACGAGTATATCGACCACAGATGCACGCAAACATACGTATTAGATTCATACTTCCAGAGAGAGAGAGAGAGAGAGAGAGAGAGAGAGAGAGAGAGAGAGAGAGAGAGATCCTCTGGTACTACTGGGTAATCTTTACGGATGTGTCATAATAAATCCCAACCCTTTCAGATTTTCCCCCACAAATCTCCTAAAAAATGGGGGGGGGGGGTGGGGGGGGGGGGGGGGGGCGCATAAAAGCATTAGGGTTAACGGTGATAAATCCCGTGTTTATCACTTTTTTTCCTAGCAATGCGGTTGATAAATTCGAAATATTTTATCTTCGTAATTTACTGAAATATGAGTTGAGAAATTCTCAATATTTTATCTTCCTACTTTTTAAAAATATAAAAATTGATAAATCCATAATATTTTCTGTTCTTAATTTATTGAAATATAAAGATAGAAGTTCGTAATAATTTATCTTCCTACTTTATAGATAAATTCGTAGTATTTGATATTACTACTTTATTCAAATATAAAGTTGATAAATTCGTAATAATTCATCTTCCTACTACATTGAAATATAAAGTTGATAAAGTCTGAATATTCTACCTTTCTACTTTATATAAAATTGATGAATCCGTAATCATTAATCCTCCTACTGTGTTCAAATATAAAGTTGATGAAGACTGAATATTTAATTTATTTTGACTTTATATAAAGTTGATAAATTCGAAATAATTTTGTTTTGAAATATAAAGTTGATAAAGACTGAATATTTAATTTTTTTACTTTATATAAAGTTGATAAATTCGTGATAATTTTGTGTTGAAAGTATAAAGTTGATAAAAGACTGAATATTTTTTTTTTTTGTTTTACTTTATATAAAGTTGATAAATCCGTAATAATTTTGTGTTGAAATATAAAAGTTGATAAACCCGTATAAATATATCCCCCTGCTTCATTCAAATATACATTCTTATGATGAAAATCGAAACAATGAAAAATGTTATTCACTTACTTCCATACATCACACCAATATACCTGACTGAGATCCCCGGTGAGTTACATCTCGCCGATCCAGCGGGATTGTGCGTTGGGCATAACGAGGACCCTTGATTCGCAAACACCCCCCCCCCCCCCCCCCCCCCTCTCAGCTGTTCGTCCGTTTCCTATAGGTCAGGAATGAACTAGGCATTAATTTTTTTTTTATTTAAATTTTTATTTTATCAAAAGTCATCGAATGTTTAAGCTTTATATATATATATTATATATATATATATATATATATTATATATATATATATATTATATATACACATATATAATATATATATATATATATTATATATATATATATATATCATAGACTTTAACTACCACTTTAGTATTCTCCACTAAAATGTTGTTTGCTATTTCGTAATAATACTCCGCTGTGTCTATTTCAAAGGAACAGGAGCACAAATGATGTATACAACAATGGTTTTGCTGCTTTTGGCTGTGAAATGCGAGATGACAGGTATAGAACATGAAGCGGATCAGGTAGAATTCTGGCGTAGGATTAAACTTTAACTCTTCATCATAATAATAATAATAATAATAATAATAATAATAATAATAATAATAATAATAATAATAATAATAATGGGAATCGTACAGATTCTAGGAAGCTCTCTGTTTAGCTTTATTTTTAAATATAATTGTAAACAAAAGAACGTCTTCAGTTTCCAAAAATCAAAAGAATGAGAAACACCCAAACCTAGAATTAGAAAAAAATTCAAACAAGCAAAAACTCAAAGAGCTTAACGATACAAAAAATTCTCCAATAACCTCATGGCCTGAAAGCGTACAGCACACGTATATCACAAACAACAAAAAGCTAGAATACCCGAACGAATGTTGAAAATTCGTGCAAAAATTCGAAGAGTTTAAAATTCAAAGAGTTGAAACTATCAACGAAATTCTCCAATAACCTTCCAGCCCTGAAAGCGAACGAGGAGCACAGCACTCGGATCAGGAATAGGAAAAAACGTCATCCATCTCACAATCTTTCTCTCGCAAAGATAGGACACGTCTCAGAATAGACAAGCGGGCTTGACCCAGGTTTGCGTAAAGATTTTCTCTCTTCTCTCTCTCTCTCTCTCTCTCTCTCTCTCTCTCTCTCTCTCTCTTGGCTGACGCTGGGGAAAAAGGGCGAGTCTGACAACGCAGCCGAAGTGCCAATCTTCCACAGACTGGATCGAGTCTCAAGAGCTCTGTCAATTCACGTTTCGAGATATCCTGGGCCCAATAAGGGTTATGCAGGACCCACCCAAGACCCACTGGGGGTGTCCTGGATCCACTGGGAATATTCAGGACCCACTGGGGTATCCTGGATCCACTGGGAATATTCAGGACCCACTGGGGTATCCTGGACCCACTGGGAATATTCAGGACCCACTGGGGGTATCCTGGATCCACTGGGAATATCCAGGCCCCATAGGGAATTACAGGGATGGATCCATGAACCCAATGGGTGGAATCCCGAAAAAAGAAGAAAAAAAGGAAAAAAAAGGGAATCCCAGTCGGGATATACAGGAACCACTGGGGATATCTAGGACTCAATTGGGGATATCCACGACCCACAGGGGATGTCCCAGTCGGGATATACAGGAGCCAATGTGGTTATCTAAGGGTCCCATTGAGAACAACCACGACCCACTGGGGATATCCGGGAACTACTGTGTAATATCTAGGTCCCATTGGGGATATCCAGCATCCACCGGGGATATCCAAGACCCGCTGGCGATATCTAGACCCTGTGGGGAAATCTAGGATCAAAATGGGCAGCTCAGAGTAGACACCAAAATTCGCGTGACAAGTAGACTGGTGAAAAGGAATTACAGTTACAGATATATACACAAACAATTCTCCTTGTATTTCAATAACGTACTTAAACGTTTATCTCTTTATTGATTAAATTATCAAGCTATTTCTTCCTTTCTAATAATTGATATCTCTTCTTTCCGTATTTCCTATTGCCTTCTGTTACTTCTTTCGAATGGACACCATATTCGTTGGACGCTTCTTGAACTTCAAGTCAGTGGCCTCTGTGAATAGGTTCATGTTCTGAATAATAATAATAATAATAATAATAATAATAATAATAATAATAATAATAATATAGAGTTAGATATTTTCCTTGTTTTTCACCGGACCTACTTTCTGAAAACCATTTGACATATTTCAGTAAATTGACGACGCACTTCCCATTAACATCTATCGGCAAAACTCTCCTAATTAAAAACACAATCAAAAGCGTCGCCAATTAAATGGTACTAATCCCACTATATTGGCGATATGTTTATAGGATCATAAAAAAGGATTACAGTTACCCGATGACAGATCCAGGTAGACGTCATAGGCAATTACCCTGATAGCTCTAAATTATTAGCGGCCAGATCATTTAACCAATTACAGCGAGAGAGAGAGAGAGAGAGAGAGAGAGAGAGAGAGAGAGAGAGAGAGAGAGAGAGAGAGAGATTGCCGCGGTTCAATACATGAATCTGGTTTGACGATAATATCAAAGGACACGGATTTTGATTGGAGTTACGGCATTTGTCACGAAAGAGAAATTTTACGAGGATCATAAAACCCTTAAAATGCGGAATAAAAAAAAAAATTACAAATTATATACATTACATGATGTTACCGAGATTCCAACCTCGGTACAGAGTCTCAAAAGAAAAAAGAATAATATATGGTAAGCAATGACCTTATAGCAGCAAGCCCATGAGGGACACTCTCTCTCTCTCTCTCTTATCCTCCTCTCTCTCTCCTCTCTCTCTATCTCTCTCCTCTTCTCTTCTCTCTCTCTCTCTCTCTCTCTCGCATTTGAATATGGTAACGAGAGTATTTTTAGAAGTGAGACTTACTTTTCTTGTTGAGGTTGGAAAAGGAATGTGATTTTATTCGTATGAGATATATCAACATTTTACAGTTATCTATTATTATTATTATTATTAGTTATTATTATTATTTATTATTATTATTATTATTATTATTATTATTATTTTATACTAGTATCAAGGCTGTTATAGCTAATAAATAACTTGGCAAGTTGTTTTCAGAATAAAATGCCCCGTTAAAAGGTAACGAAAGCCTTATAAAGAAGGTGTGTGTGACCTCTCCATCGCTACCGTATATGTATGGTACGATAAAAAACCCATAAAACAAACTTCCCTGCCAGACCAATTTATCAGCTCAGTGGTTTCACATCTTATAAATCAGCAAAATATTTAGTGGATATCCTTAACCCATTTCGTAGATAACATCTCTAATGCCAATATTAAGAATAATGTGGACTTGATAGATAAACTAAATAGTGTACAAGTTAATAGTGAATCGAACTTGTGAGCTTTGATGTAGTATCTCTATTCACAAAAATGTGTATTGATGATTTATTGGAGTTTCTATCGGAATTATTAGAAAATAAACAACTGGATATTCCATTTTCTAAAAGCACCTTAATTGAACTGATAAAATTATGTGTTAAAGACTGTAAATTTGAATTCAATGGAAAATTCTACTGACAAAAATTTTGGTATGGCAATGGGAGACCCTCTGTCCCCAGTGCTAATAATTTATATATGGAATTTTTTGAAAAGAAAATTTAAAAAAATATAATTCCACGCAATGTACCTTGGTTTAGATATGTTGACGACATAATTTGTGTATGGCCAGGGAACGAAGATGTCAAAAAACAACTTTTTTGCCAGGTTAAATCAATTAGTACCATCAATTAAATTTACTATGGAAATAGAAAAAGATGAATGCCTACCCTTTTTGGATGTCCTCATACGGAGAAATAGTAGTGGGTTTAAGTATAGTGTTTACAGAAACCTACTGATATTTCTTCCTATGTACATTTCTATTCTGAACAAAACAATAAGGTTAAAAGATCAGTGTTTGTATCCATGTTTTTAAGAGCACTACGGGTATGTAGCCCAGAATATATAGATGAGGAGATAGATAAGATTCGGAATACAGGCAAGAAACTGAAATATCCAGATAAGATACTAAACAATGCATTAGAAGCGGCAAAAAAGCCCATGTATCAAAACCAAAAAGAACCTTACAACAACAAAAATTTGCTTGTACTACCTTATAATAATAATATATCCCACATCTCCTGAAGAATTTGGTGTTAATGTAGTTTTTAAAAACAATAAAACAATGAAAACAGGGTACGTATTAAGAACTCCCCCGACAATGCTAAAGGATGTGTATATAAAATCCCGTGTAAGTCTTGTGACAACTTTTACATTGGTCAAACGGGGAAAGCACTGGAACAACATAGCATAGAACAACATAAACAATGTGTGAGATATGCACAGGGAAATAGTGGTATATTTGTACATGTTAGTGAGAACAATCATGCTATTAACTGGGAAGGGGCAAAAAAGCTGGTGTGTTCTAATAATGCATTGGAAAGGAATATCATTGAATCTACTTTTATAAAAGAAAGTTACAACAATAATATGAACATCAGTCAAGGAATGTATAAACTTGATCCTTTAATATCAAAAGAAATTTCTAAACTGTTTAAATTTTAAGGTAGGCTGTAGAGATATATGGAAATAGGATTATTATAATTGTAAACACAGTAAAGAGGCAGTAGTGGTTATGAGATGTTCAACCCCGCCTCCCTGACACCTGTCAGGTGTGGACTTGTACCCTAAGCGGTAGTATCCCTTGAGAATTTATTGTAAATTTTAGCCAAATGATTTTTGAAAGCCACTCCTACCTTGACACTTGCCTGTGGGTGGATCTGCAGTCTCAAACGGTTGTGTGTATGTTCTTCAGTTACTGTCTCTGTAGTATATACTACTCGTGAATTCTAATACTATGTATCAGTCCTTTGTCAATGGCTTGAAAATAAAGCCGAAACCGGTCAGGACCTACACCCTGTCTCTTATTTTTCACCTGTGGATTTGTGTGATAAAACGAATCACGTGCTAAAGTGATTATAATCATATATATATATATATATATATATATATATATATATATATATATATATATATATATATATATATATATATAGACATATATAGACAGATAAAATCTAAATAAACGAAACTCCGCTGGAGAATGTTAAGAGATGCTTCAGTATCAAGTTAAACGATTACCAAACAAACAAATTGCTGATATTTTACTCCCAAATTCCGGGAGACAAAGAAAGTGCCATGATTTTCAGTCTCATATTTAGTCTCGTAATCGAGAAAGGTCGTATTTCCGTTTTATTTCCTTCGGGACGATTCACAGAATTTCAAATATATGGAATGAATTTGTTTGAAGTATTTTTTGTTAATATTTGAAGTAAGTTTGTTTGAAAGGTTTCTGGTTAATATCTGAAATATATTTGCGTGATTAATATTTGAAATATATTTCCCTGATTGATATTTGAAATATGATTGCTTTGTATATTTGCGGTTAATATTTGCAGTAATATTTGGAAATGTTTTGATTGATATTCGAATAAATTTGTTTGAACTGCTTGCGATTTATATTTGAAATAAATTTGTTTCTAATTAATATTTGAAATAAATTTGTTTCTTATTAATATTTGTAATAAATTTATCTGATATGCTTTCGATTAAAATTTAAAATAAATTTTTTTGTCAAATGTTTCTGATTGATATTTGAAATAAGTTTGTTTGAAGAGTTTGCGATTTAATATATGAATTAAATTATTTTGAAATGTTTGAACTGTTTCTGATTAATATTTGAAATACATTCGTTTGAAATGTTTCTGATTACTAATTCGAAAGAAATTCGTTTGAACGCCTCATTGGCGTGATCGGTATGGTCTTGGGCTACCACCTCGGTGACCGCGAGTCCGATTCTCGGGCATTCCTTTGAGAGGTCAGAGATGTGTATTCTGGTGATAGAAGCTTCACTCTCGACCTGGTTCGAAAGTCACGTCTAGCCGTTGGTCCCGTTGCTGAATAACCGTACTGGTTCCATGCAACGTAAAAACACCATACAAACAAACAAAACAAACATACGATAAATTCGTCTGGAATATTCCTGGTTAATGGACTTGACTGAAGGCTTTGTAATACAAGCCACTTCAGTTGCATGTAGATAATTGAATTTTGGACGGATGAAATTATTTAACGGTTGATCCCGTCAGATGTGCTCAGTGGAAGCTTGAATTACCGTTAGTGGTTGCTGCTCTGGATGTCAAAACGATGTTTGGGATAAACATCTCCCTTTGAACATCAAAGAGACGGATGCTGTTATCATTTTACGAATACGCTGCATTTAGCTGTGACCTTATTTCTATTCGTTGGTTAGTTTCTGCCTTGTTGTATTGGAGGCTTTAAGTCTTAGAGATGATTCTCATAACAATTATTATTATTATTTATTATTTTTTTTATCTATCATAAGTCCTCCAATTCGACTGGGTGGTATTTATAGTGTGGGTTCCGGGTTGCGTCCTGCCTCCTTAGGAGTCCATCACTTTTCTTACCATGTTCGCCGTTTCTAGGATCACACTCTCTGCATGAGTCCTGCAGCTTGTTTAATATTATATTATTATTATATTATTATTATATTATTATTATGATTAGGTGAATCCTACACGTGCGGACTAATCCTACCACATGGGCCGTTGACTTGAAATTCAGGCTTCCAAAGAATGTAAGAAGTAACAAGAGGTAATAGGAAATACGTTAAAAAAGAGAGAGAGAGAGAGAGAGAGAGAGAGAGAGAGAGAGAGAGAGAGAGAGAGAGAGAGAGAGAGAGATCAGTTATTAGAAAAGCAATTAAAATAATAAATAGTAACTAAAATGTAACTCAATTCTAAAATACAAGTTGAATTTCTGTAGGGTAGTACTCCGTTGCATCTTCCCTGCAAATTTTGAAGTTTCCTTTGCACTACATCGTGAGGGAGGCTGTTGCACACAGTCCGACGGTGATTTTTTACCGGCTGCTTTAGGAGCAAGAGCCCGTGCTGGCACAAGGCCAGCTAAATCATAACCAACCAACCAACAACCCGACAGCGTGAGGAGCAAAGGACCCCTGGAACCGAGATGTTATTATTGCTTGTATTTTGTCTAGATTGTATATTTATGGTGTTATATTTTTCCAAAGTGGTCGTTCATTCTGTTGAAGATCTAGTAGCTTCGTTCAATAAATTTTTGGTAGGGGTGAAAACAGGAAATTTTTATATTCTTCGTTTTATCTTCCATTTTTTCTCGACAACACGCACAGGGGAATAGAACCACATTGGAAAATGAAGCAAATAATCGCACGAGGCCCCAAACCTTCGTCGACCTATAGCCCCCAGCCGGAACCAGGCCTTCATTTTAACTGATGCTTTTCTGGGCTGAAATTGGAAATTGTCCAGTTCTCCCTTTTGATTCTATCGATAGCCCCTTTCATGTGAGTTTTCAAGAATGATTTATGTGATGCCGCCTCTCTCTGACATTTTCCAAGTCCGTGCCATTGGTATTTTATTTGATAATAATAATAGAATCATTATTTCAGAAGATATATATATTTTTTTTATGGGGAGTCCGATGGTGGGGATTAATTGATACCATAATTTATCTTCTTCAGAGAGAGAGAGAGAGAGAGAGAGATTGAGAGAGAGAGAGAGAGAGAGAGAGAGAGAGAGAGAGAACCCTGTAAAGGGGTAGCGCCTTCAGTGCACCCCATGCGGTGCGCTGTAGGCATTACTTATGGTTATTTGCAGCGTCCCTTCGGCCCCTAGCTGCAAGTAACCCTTTCATTCCTTTATTCCTTTTACTGTACCTCCATTCATATTCTCTCTCTTCAGTCTTTCTTCGCACCCTCTCCTAACAATTGATTCTTAGTGCAACTGCTTTGAGGTTTTCATCTATTTGCACTTTTCAAATGCTTTTTTTCCTGTCAGTTTGCGTCTGAACACTGAGTGGACTCATAGGTCCCAGCGCTTGGCTTTAATTCTGTATTGTGTTGTATTCAGGGAGAGAGAGAGAGAGAGAGAGAGAGATAGATAGAGAGAGAGAGAGAGAGAGAGAGAGAGAGAGATAGATAGAGAGAGAGAGAGAGAGGAGAGAGAGAGAGAGAGAGGCAGGTTTATAGAACCTAAATGTGACTCATTAACTCATTCAAAAGATGGAGAGAGGAGAGAGAGAAGAGAGAGACGAGAGAGAGAGGAGAGAAAGGGATTAGAGGGAGGAGAGAGAGAGCCGTAGACAAGCCTCAATGTGACCCATCAACTCATCCAAAGGAAGGCCTTGTATTGATTGACAGCTATCCATCCAAGGGCTAAAACCGTAAGTGGCGACTTTGTTATTGCGTCGATTTGCCCTTTTCAGCTCCCCTCCCCCCGCCCCCGCCCCCCCCCGGCTGCAAACTCTCATTTTGTAGTGAAAGAACCTGTAGGGAATTATTATCCCCTTAACTCTCCACATTTTATCATGATGGCTGTATAATCAACTCAGACATCAGACCTTGAATATTCATATTCCCTTCTCCTCATCTGATTAGGGAGGGGGGTGGGGGTGGGGCGTCTTTTCACTTACCTTCTTGTTTGACGAACTAATTCGTCTTTTGACTTGATGTAATTTCCTCTTGACTTTATGTAATTTCGCGTAATCATTCGTAGTTGGCCCCTTTTTTTTTCTTTTATTTTACCCCTCAGATTGGAACTCCGCGAAGAGCAGTTCAATTAGAAGTCGTCCTCTTTGTCTTGCCCAATACGTCGCGTAAAATGCTTTGCGTGGAATGTAATTTCGTGTCCTACTATTAAACTTATTAGTGAATTCCTAATTTTATATATATATATATATTATATATATATATATACTATATATATATACTCTGTATATATATATATTATTTATATAATTAAAGACAAAATCCACGAAGGAAAGTGAAACAATGTAGTAACCACTGCGAGGTCTTCGGACTTCTCGTCCTTTACTTAGAGAAGGACGAGAAATCGAAAGCGGTACCAGACCCACGATTCATAGCTAACTTTAACCTTCCACAGAATAAAGACTACTGGGGCTACAGGGCTGCATTTGGGTATGGTTGATGGCTAGAGAGTGGGTGATCAACGTAGCAATTTGCAGCCCTCTAGCCTCAGTAGTTTAGAAGATATGAGGGTGAACGGCCAGACAAAGCCTCTACAATAATAGAAAGCAAAGAGATGCCAGAAACATTCGTGTAATTAAAGCTTAATTATGCCTCATTCAAGCTTCTCTTTTTTTCCCCAGAATGGCTTTTATCAGAATTCCTTGTTATTTAAAACGAATGGCCTCTAGTTTATTCCGACATATTCTGACATATCACGGGTCAGTTTCTGAATAATTATCCTCATAACCTTCAACAAAAAAAATGACAAAGTTTTTTCGTCTCTCAGACATGAAGAGGACGTGTTCAACAGGTGCCTAAAGCGGGGAACGCTTTTCCGTTAGAGCAACGTTACCTGCCTGTTGTCTGAATGGGAAACGGTGCAGAATCCTAAATATATTTTGTTTTGGGTGAATAATGAAGTCAGACAGACAGACAGACAGACAGAGATAAAAGGGTTAAAAGTATTCGTTTCCTGCCTGCTTGGTAATTACTCTAATGGTGTCCAAAATAGTTTTTTTTTTTTTGCAGAATTTTGCGAGGTGTTTAGAGAGAGAGAGAGAGAGAGAGCGATTTGTGGCTACTAAAGCTGGCGCTACTACGTTAAATTTATTGACAGCGAGAGAGAGAGAGAGAGAGAGAGAGAGAGAGAGAGAGAGAGAGAGAGAGAGAGAGAATATGCTCGATCTTGAGTGTTTTCAAATAAAAAAAAAAGAAAAAGAAGAAACTCTCAGCCGTAACTTTTAGCCAGATACGATTACAAGCAGCGCCTTTCTAAAGTTAAAGTTTATATGAAGATCCTGGCTTGGAAAAGGAATCTAGTGACGGGTAATAGGCTCCCAGGTTTTTTTTTTTATAGTCTTGGCTCTCAAGCAACAGACTGAATTTACGAAGTCTGTGAATACTTCCTGATCCCATATAAAATTTGGCTTAGACTTATTACGTTCAGACTTGAAGTGTATCGAACTCCTTTTCTGGCGTAAGTATAAGTATATATTAATAAATGAATATATATATATAATATAATATATATTAGTATATATTATATATATATTTATTTATATATTATATATATATTATTATATATATATAATATATATTTATTAATATATATAATATATATCTATATATTATAGAGATATATAAGAAATATATTATATTTAGATATAATATATAGATATTGATACACACACACCTATTTATTAATATGCATATGTAATTACGCCAAAAAATGAGCTCGACACATTTCAAGTCTGAACGTAATAAGTCTAAGGAAAACAAATTTTATATCGGATCAGGAAATATTCACAGACTTCGTAAATTATATATAATATAATATATATATATATATATATATACACATATATATATCATTTACTTATTTATTTATTTGTTTATACTTACGCCACAGCGGATTTCTCACAAACACAACAAAAATAATAATAATAATAATAATAATAATAATAATAATAATAATAATACCAAAAAAAAATTCCTTAACATAATTTAACTCGCTTCGAGTGGCTTTAATAACGGGAGATAAAATTCCAATAGCGGAGGTTAAGTGAGTATAACAGAGTCACGAAATTCAATTGCAGCTCATTCTTTGTCGCCTGCTGCCGAAGTCATGAAGAGAACTGCGAGGGAATTAACCCAAATTGACCTCCAACCCCCACCCCCCCCCACCCCCCCCACCCCCCCACCCACAAAAAAAAACCGAAAGTTCAAATTGTTACGTTTATGGATTAAGTGCATGAAGAAAAATTTAAACTATTAGCTTATTGCTTACTCGGGGAGGAAGCCTACACACTACTTTGTTGCTGTTGTAGTTGCTGTTGTTGTTGTAGTTGTGTGTTATTCTTTTAGAATATTTATGATTTATTTATGAGAATGAAAACGTAAGAAATAAATGATGTGCAAGTTAAAAAGTATTTATTTTGATTTTCGTTGGTGAAACAACCCGCTCTTTAAAGACTATAGATTTTAGTAAGCGCCCTGTAACCTGGAGGTCGGGTCACGCCTTGGTTTCATTCGTTTCATTACAGTTGGTTAATAAAAATTCGGTTATCTCGCTGTTTAAGCTGATGATGAAATAAACGATGTTGTTGGATAATGCTTCTTCCATCTGTCTATAAATATATAGTAAATTGTGGGGTCATTCACGTTATGAACTGATGAGCCGTAAATCTGGTAGCCAAATGTGAAGCCCATGAAGTAATGGCATATAAAATTGAGCCATTCAATAAAATAAAGCGTTCTTAATTGGAAGAAAACTCGGTATGAGGCAGAGTTTGAATATAATGAAATGTCAGTGGTTGATATTTACAAAATAATAACTGAAAGCATAAATTGCTCTTACATAAAGCGCCTCAGTGGCGTCATTGGTATGGTCTTGGCCTGCCACCTCGGTGACTGAGAGTTCTATTCTCGGGCATTCCACTGAGGTGCTAGAGATGTGTATTTCTGGTGATAGAAGTTCACTCTCGACGTGGTTCGGAAGTCACGTAAAGCCGTTGGTCCTGTTGCCGAAGAATCACTGGTTCCGTGCAACGTAAAAACACCATACAAACAAACAAAACAGTACATAAAGTATAAAGAAATGTAATGTCATTCTCGTGTATTAATTGCATTTGTAATTACACTTTCACGCCCCTTGTTCTTTGAGCTTGAAATTTTATCTATCTTAATTTTTGCTTTAATCCAATAATAATCAGGTATATCTCCAGCCACTCCTCTCATCATCATCTTGATCTGCAAACTTTTTTTTTTATTTTCTCTTCTCTAAATTTGTCTATGAATATTTATATTTTAGTGGACCAACCTTCCAAAATCAAGTCCCTTTTTGAAACTCTTTACCAAAAGACTTTGCTTTATCTGTCTCTTGACACCTACTTTTGTATTGACATCACCTAGCATAACCACCCTTTTCTCTTGGAGACCTAGCTAGGCGCAGTGTCACTTTGATCCAATACTGACACTCTCTCACCTATCCACGAACCAACATTGACACACTTTCACTTGTCTACAGTGTTCCTGATACCGCAGTGACATGCATCTGATATGAGGTAGCCATTAGATTATTTTAAATATTTTCATACCATTATTTTCTATTTCAGTACCGTCATTGCCATTATCATGGATAATATTACTTTTTCTACTTCTTCAGCAACTTTGTGGATATTACCTAGTATCTTTTAATCGTGGGAATTGGATTTGTATATTCCTGAGCTCCAATGAGGGGTATTATTATTATTTTCTGTTCTTTATAGATGTATGAAAATATTGTAAGTTAATCAAGTTTTTTTTACACGTATCTGGTAAGAAGTAGAGATTATTTTAAATATTTTTGTACCATTACTCTGCATTTTAGTACCGTCATTACTAATATCAAGAATATATTACTTTTTCTGCTTCGTCAGCAACTTTGTGGGTATTGCCTAGTACATCATTTTAATTATGTTATCTCACGTATCTAGATTGGGAATTTTATCTGTATATTCCTGAGCTCCAATAAGGGATATATATTGTTATCATTTTTATTCTTGATAGTTATATGAAAATATTCTAAATGTACCAAGATTTTTTTCCCTTTTTTTACCCATCAGCTCGAACAACCTTCGCGCCTTTTTTTTTTTTTTTTTTTTTTTTTAAGGGGGGAGATGCGAAATTCCCCTGGGTAATATCGCGCCGGTTTTAGGGATATTTGGGGAATGGTTTCGGGGATATTTGGGGAATAATCTCGGAAGACAGCAGGGGTGAGAGTTGGTATCGGCAGCTGGTGTCAAAAACACGGACCGGAGAGCTTTGAGCTCAGGTATTGGGATTGGGAAATAACGCCCCTGGGTCGTTTTTATTCGCGAATCGTTGCCTGGACTTAACGAAGAGTGTTTTTTGCGTTAGTTTTTTTTTTTATACTGAAGTTAGATCGTTGTTAAAAGTAGATATTATTTATCTGATTTTTGTAGAGGAATTCAGTTAGTTTTAAAACGTTACTAAAGTAGTACAGATTGAGTTACGTTTTTATATTTGGTTTGCCTTGAACGTAACGAAAAATATTTTATTTGTAATCAAGCCAAAAGTTTATTTATACTGAGGTTAAAAGTGGATATTATTTATCTGATTTTTGTAGAGATATCAGTTAAGTTTTTTAAACTACTACCAAGTAGTATTGAGTACTTTTTATATTGTTGCCTTGACGTAACGAAAAATATTTTATTTGTAATCAAGCCAAAAGTTTATTTATACTGAGGTTAGATCGTTGTTAAAAGTGGATATTATTTATCTGATTTTTGTAGAGATATCAGTTAAGTTTTAAACGTTACTAAGTAGTATTGAGTTACTTTTTATATTGTTGCCTTGACGTAACGAAAAATATTTTATTTGTAATCAAGCCAAAAGTTTATTTATACTTAAGTTAGATCGTTGTTAAAAGTGGATATTATTTATCTGATTTTTGTAGAGATATCAGTTAAGTTTTAAACGTTACTAAGTAGTATTGAGTTGCGTTTTATATTGTTGCCTTCATTTAACTAAAAATATGTTATTTGTAACCAAGCCAAATGTTTATTTATACTGAGGTTAGGACGTTTTAAAACAAATGAATATTATTGATCTGACTTTAGTAGAGATATCAGTTAAGTTATAAACGTTACTAAGTAGTATTTAGTTACTTTTTATATTGTTGCCTTAACTTAACGAAAAGTCCATTGTCAGGTATGCTGGTAAGAAAATATGTACTTTATTGAGTATGACTATTTATTCTTTATATGTTTTTTTATGTGTTAATTTCTATTTCTACTTAATTTTATTGAATTTTATTTACTTTATTGTGAAAGCATACCAGATGGGCAACTTTGTGTACTGGGAAGTGTCGTTCATTTAGAATACTTATGTCTTAGAAAATTATATATTTTAGAATATTTATGTTTTAGAATACTTCTATGTTTTAGAATATTTATGTTTTAGAATACTTGTATGTTTTAGAATATTTATGTTTTAGAATACTTGTGTATTTTAGAATATTTATGTTTTAGAATACTTATATATTTTAGAATACTTATGTTTTAGAATACTAATATATTTTAGAATATTTATGTTTTTAGAATACTTATATATTTTAGAATATTTATGTTTTAGAATACTTATATATTTTAGAATACTTATGTTTTAGAATACTTATGTTCTAGAATACTTATGTTTTGGAATACTTATTTTAGAATATTTGTTTTAGAACACATATATTTTAGAATGCTTATATTTTAGAATAATTGGTTTAGAATACTTACAGTATATTTTAGAATTCTTATGCTTCAGAATACTGACAGTATGTTTTAGAATTTTTATGTTTTAGAATATATATGTTTCATGTGCGGATGCTGGGAATGGGTCTAAGGACAAATAAAGATTGAGAGAGAGAGAGAGAGAGAGAGAGAGAGAGAGAGAGAGAGAGAGAGAGGGGGGGGGGGGGGGGGGGGGGTGAGAGACGGGAAAGATGTTGTATGGGGCAGTTAATTCCCTGCCCTATCAATGGCAGAAGGAATCGAAGTGTTTACACAGTTTTTCCAGACGTGTCTACTGAGCAACAATTCTGGATTCGCGTTTTTCCAGAGGGAGCCTTGTTCGGGGTTGGGCCCTTGGGTGAGGGGGGGGGGGGGGGCGGGTGGTGTGTGGGGTTGGATATTGTTCCATCAGTGTGCCTCATACAGTGCACTGTAGGCAGTATATAAGGTTCTTAGCAGCGTCCCTTCGTCCCCTAGCTGCAACAACTTTCATTCCTTTTACTGTACCTCCTTTCATATTCTCTGTCTTTCATCTTACTTTCCACCCTTTCCTAAAAGTTGTTCCATAGTGCAGCTGCTTTGAGGTTTTCCTTCTGTTACACATTTCAATCCTCATTTTACTCCCAATTTCCGTTTCAGAGCTGAATGATCTTATAGGTCCCAGCGCTTGGCCTTTGACAGACAGCGAAGCTTAGTTGATTGAACAATTGGCAAAAGTTGAATTGAAGGATTTGAAAATGCTTCAGATACGGACATTTTTTTTGTGAATTGATAATTCTCAGTTGAAATTTATCGGCCCCCGCCCGCATATTTCCCAAGTCTGGAAGAGTTTAAGGATGGGGAAAATTAGGACCAATCAAAGCGCGTGGAGCTGATCCATGACGTCACAAGCCACGCCTTTTAGCTCCCTCCTATATCCATTCCTTCGCCAGTCACGATGCCGAAGAAATACTTTCTATTCAATTTAACAGTTTATGGCTTGTATGACATATACATTTTAGTCAGAAATATTAAACATAATGCAACACTATTTTAACAACAATATATTCTTCAAATGAGATACACCGTGAAATATATTATGCGTTATTGGCTTCTCCCTCTTGGTTAATAATATTTTCATATCGCGAATTTCTAGATTATATACGTGACAATGCATGTTTAAAGCCATTCATAAAGAGTTGCGATAACTCATGGGATGAATCAAACAATATACAAGATGGTAAAAGTGATGGTATCTGACCTGTTTGTAGGGGAAAATAGAGAGAGGGAGTAGAGCCTACACTAAGGATGTCTATGGACATATGCCTTTTCGTGGTAATGCACATTACCGAGCATTGTATAAAAGCAATATACTGGTCATTACTGGACCATGAACAGGAATCAGACTGATATAGTCCCTACTATTTACAGGGACACAGTTTCAGCTTCATTCATTAAATTATTTCAAGAGCTAATGTGCCCTTAAGGAAACCTAAGGAAACCTACGGTATTGTTGTTTTGGTGATCTAAATTAGCCTACTGTAACCAAATATAGTTACGTGACAAACTCATCCTGTCAGTAGCTAATCTGAATACGGTTGTTTTTCAAGGTGTACTTCATAAGCTGTAGTAAAATCTTGCCTTTTTGAGGTGGATTCCGTTTTCATAAACCTTCCAGGTGTCCTTACCTGATTGGTCCTTGTCATTCATTGTGTACAAATATATACAAAGTTTTTATAGAAAATTTTTTTGCTTTTGATTTTTAATTTTCATACATTGCGTACAAAAATAAAAAATGCTAATATAATTCAGTATTGAACATTTTTACCAAGCCCTTACGTGATTTTTGCTTAAAATTCATTGTGTACAAAGAAAACGCTGATTATTTAATTTATTTATATTCTTAGCAAACCTTTCGTACTTGTCATTCATTATGTGCACAGAATCAAAATGAGAATTTCATTATTATGCAATACTTTTAGCAGTTATAGGAATACAGAATACTACCTATTTACGGAGTTACAGTAGACTTTTTACTAAGCTGAACTAGAGCAGAATTGATGAATGAATTCATTAAAACTGCGATATGCTTTTCAGTAAATATGGATGACACTTTTTTCCAACTCTTCCAACAGAATATTTTATGCAAATATTCAACATGTATTAATTAAAGCTAGGGATAACGGTAGCATATGAGTATACTACTATTTTCATCCAAGCTCACACTCAATGGCCAAATATATGCCTTAATTAAATTAAATGCCTATTTTTTTTTACATATAGATTTTTGGCATTATGCAAAGCACTGGGGCAACTAAGTCCTTTCAGTGCTGAAACGGAAATTGACAGTAAAAGGTTTGAAAGGTGTTACAGGAGGAAAACCTCAAAGCAGTTGCACTATGAAGCAATTGTTAGGAGAGGGTGGACAGCAAGATGGAAGAAAGAGAATATGAACGGAGGTAACAGGAAATGAATGAAAGATGTTGCAGCTAGAGGCCGAAGGGACGCTGCAAAGAACCGTAAGTAATGCCTACATTGCACCGAATGAGGTGTACTGACGGCACTATACCCCTACGGCGTGCATAAATTTGTCATAGAAACTGTATCCTCCACATTTCTTTTACGCATAAGGCAATTATTATTTTAGTTCTGTACATAATACCTTTTTATAGCCTGAAACAAAAGGCAGTAACGCCTGAAAAACGTTCCATGCTCCATGCTTTTAAAATCGTCACTTTCAAAGTCCAAGATTCTTGATGGGTGTCGAAGTGCCGCGAAGTTCTTGGCCTTCTGGCTGTAGTCTGTAGTGCTAATTACAGGTCATATACCATCATTTTTACCATACCATCAATTTTATCATCTTGTATATTGTTTGATTCATCCCATGTGTTATCGCCACTCTTTCTAAATGGCATTAAACACGCATTTTCAAGTGTATAATTTAGCAACTTGCGATGAAAATATAATTTATGCAGTAAATATCGACTTTGCGAGCAGGAATTAAGAGGCACTGAGCACTATTACCAAGAGGGAGAAGCCAATAACGCTTAATATATTTCACGGTGTATCTCATTTGAAGAATATATTGTTTGTTGAATTAGTGTTGCATTATTTTTTAGATATATCTGACTAAAATGTATAGGTCATACAAGCTGTAAATTGTGAAATGGGAAAGTTTTTCTTCAGCATAGTGACTGGCAGTAATGGCTATGAGACCGAGTGTAGCTAAAAGGCGTGGCTTGTGACGTCATGGATCAGCTCCACGCGTTTTGATTGGTCCTAATTTTCCCCATCCCTAAACTCTTCCAGACTTGGGAAATATGGCCCCCGCCCAACGCCCCCCGGCCCATTTAGTTTGTATTCTGAGCATAGGTATGGAAGGCTTTATATAGTCTCCATCTGTTAATTTTGTACCTCACCCAAAAGGTATACACAGCTATCGGGAATGAAGTGTCGTACAAGATGTCAGAATTGCTGTGTCATCTGTAGAAGCTGGTTATTAAAAAGATTCACGATGTTTATATTATGTGAGACCAAAAAGACTAGAGTTAATTTTCTCAGACGAGTCTTCCATCTATTTACTCAAAAAGTCGAAATAAAAATGAAGTAAAAGGAACACCAATACGAAGGAAAAAGAAAGCCCAGTAAGATAAGGTAAAAACGACAAACCAAAATGTAATAAAAGAGCATCTAAGAAAATTTAAAAAATGACAAGATAAGATAAGATAAAAATGGCAAGACAATGAAAAGATAAGCATCTAAGAACATTTAAAAATGGCAAAATAAAAAGACTGAACCATTCGGTTTAAATGTAACCAAAGAACATTGAGGAAAAGAGAGAAAAATAAAATACAAGATAAGAAAACAAAAAAACACTCGGCTAAAATGTAACAAAAAACAAAAGACAATAAAAGGTAAAGAGCAAAAAATTAAAAAAAGAACACCAAGAAACTAAAAAATAAAAGAAGACAATCTAAAACGTAAGAAAGTGTAAAAAAACAACAACAAGACAATAAAGGGTAAAGATTAAAAAAATTAAAAAAGAAACAACCAAGACAAAAAAAGAAAAAAAAAAGAAAAAAAATTGCTCACCCGAATTATTCCTCTCGATGGTGGAGTGCGGGAATCGGACAGAGGCGGGCGACGGGAAGGGCAGCCGATGGGCACCGTGCCTGCGGGCCGCCCCGACGCAGAGGCCGCCCACCGCCCGCCGGAAGTTCTGGCCCGTGACGCAGTACAGGAGGAAGTTGATGGCGAAGTTCGTGTAGAAGAGCAGCGTGAACGTTTGCTGGAGGGTGTAGAAAAGGGAGCTGGTCTCGCACGAGTTGTCGCACTGTTGGAGAGAGAGAGAGAGTGAGAGAGTGAGTGAGAGAGTGAGTAAGAGTGAGGGGTACAGATAAGAGAGATAGAGCTTTAGGTTGATTTCGTTGTGGGCATTGTCGTAAACTTGGGTATGTGAATACTTCCCTCGCCCAAACATACAGTAAATTAGCAATTAATGGTATATAGACTGTATATATGTATAGATTACATGTATATGTATGTATATACATATTTATCTATCTATCCACGTATCCATCTGCATATATATACATATATATATATATATATATATATATATATATATATATATATATATATATATATAAAGGTTTTTTTTGCCACGAAGGAAAAAATGAAAAAGCGAGATAGCCAAGTACTTTCGGTCCTGTTCGGACCCTTTACTGAGGCAAACTGATTTTACAGAGGACAACATATTCAAAAGAAGGCTTAATATCCAAACTGACACTACAAGATTAGCATTAAGGGCGATTTCACTCTACAGGAAGGAGGAAACGCCTGAGGGTAAGCCACACCTTGGGGACACACACAGTAAACAAGTTATTCTTCCAGAAACCAGTACATTTTGAAAAAAACACGGAAGCATATACAATTTAATATCATGAAATTTACACAAATTCACCAAAAAATTATTATTAATGAAAAGACGAAAGAAAATATAAATATATATATCGAGCAAGAGAAAGAGGGATTTATCAGCCTTGGTAATGTGTAAGCTATTATCATTCTTCAATTCTTAAACTTTTTCTGTAGCGAGCGGGGAAGTTATTTTCATGATAGGCTCGCTACAGAAAAAGTTTAAAAGAATTGCAGAATGATAATAGCTTACACATTACCAAGGCTGATAAATCCAATAGTTTAGTGGTTCTTAACAAAACTGACTACATATCATGCATGCATACTTTACTAGAGGATGAAATAACTTACAAAAACTCGTACAAAAAAAACCCGTTGGACCAAGTAATAAAAAACTTTATTATCAATATCAAACAAATTCTTAAAGATAAAAAAGAACTTTTGTGTAAGTTAACTGTAAAGTGTCCCTCATTACCTTATTTATATGGCCTAGTCAAAACTCATAAGGAAAACAAACCTATGCGCCCAATTATAGTACTGTAGGGATCAATTGCTTATAAACTATCTAAATATCTTACTAAATTGTATCCCCTCTACTAGGAACTGTATCTAATTCACACATCCGGAATTCTTTTGATCTTGTGGAAAAATTAAATAATGTTGTACTAAACCCTAGCGATATCTTTGTCAGTTTTGATGTATGTTCTTTGTTTACAAAAGTCCCTGTTGACTCTGTGCTAGAATATTTAAGTAATGAACTTGTACTGCATGAATTGCCTATGTCCGTTAGTCACATAATTTCCTTGATTAAGTTATGTATTTGTGATTGCAGATTTTTTTTTAATGGAGAATATTACCAACAAATATTTGGTATGGCCATGCGTAACCCTTTATCACCTCTCCTTTCAAACTTATATATGGAATTTTTTGAAAGACAACACCTCCCGAATATCAACACTTATCCCCTTAAAATGTAGCCGATATGTCGATGATATCTTAGTAGTCTTACTTGTTGGTATCAATGTAAATGATTTACTGTCTAAATTGAATAATTTAGTGCCATCCATAAAATTCACTGTTGAAATCGAAAATATCAATGTCATCCCTTTCCTAGATGTATTAATACATAGAGAATCTTTCCAATGCAAATTCAGTATTTATAGAAAACCCACAAATAATTTAACATATGTACATTTTTATTCTGGCCACCATCTTAATATTAAAATTTCAATTTTTTCTTCTATGTTCCTACGCGCTTTGCGTATCACGAGTCCACAATATCTTGACCAAGAAATAGAATACATAAAAAAGATAGGAAACTATCTCTGTTACCCACCTCATTTAATTGATTTATGTTATCAAAAAGTTCACAAAAAGTTTTACAGTGTTGCTATTAATTAAAAAGAAATCCCTAAAAATGTACTTAGCTTACTTTACTTTCGTGGATTTGAAACCATAAAATCAATATTTAAATCGTTTAATGTTAATGTAGTGTTCTCTTATAACAATACCATTAAAGATATGTTAATTAAGAATAGTCCCGTAACAAATAACAACATCATTTACAAAATTCCTTGTAATGATTGCCCATCGTTTTACGTTGTTCAGTCAAGTAAAAATTTATGTGTACGTAATAAGCAGCATATGTATTCAGTTAGAACAGCCAAGACTTCAAATGCACTGTTTATCCATCTGAGTGAAAAATCTCATTGTATTAATTGGGGTGATACCTCGGTAATTGCTAGATCTAATGATTATGTTTCAATAAATTTACTGGAATCGGCAATTATACAAATCACTAATTAAAACAACCTAAATCTTAGTCTGGGAATGTACCATTTGGACCCATTTATTTGTAAAATGGTTATGAAAGTCTTTAAAATAAATGAACTACTAATAATTAGTCCCACATGTATATAGTTATTATTTTTTTTTTCTCTCTCTTCTCTCTCTCTCTCTCTCTCTCTCTCTCTCTCTCTCTCTCTCTCTCTCTCTCTCTCTCTTGCTCGATATATATATTATATTTTCTTTCGTCTTTTCATTAATAATAATTTTTTGGGAAAATTTGTGTAAGAATAACTTGTTTACTGTGTGTGTCCCCCAAGGTGTGGCTACCCTCAGGTGTTTCCTCCTTTCTGTAGAGTGAAATCGCCCTTAATGCTAATCTTATAGTGTCAGTTTGGATATTAAGCCTTCTTTTGACTATGTTGTCCTCTGTAAAATCAGTTTGCTTCAGTAAAGGGTCCGAACAGGACCGAAAGTACTTGGCTATCTCGCTTTTTCATTTTTCCCTTCGTGGCAAAAAAAAACTTTATTTATACATAGCATCACGTTTTATATACTTCGTTATCAAGTTATTCATTATATATTATATATATATATATATATATACTATAGTATATAGATATATATCTATATATATATATATAACTATATATAATATAATATATATACATATATATATATATGATAATAAGATATAGTATATATATATATAATGACTCCTATATATATATGTGTGTGTGTGTGTGTGTGTGTGTGTGTGTGTGTGTATGTATGTATATATATATATATATATATATATATATATATATAGATATATATATATATATATATATAATGTATATATATATGTGTGTGTTTGTATTTTGTGTATTAATCCATTATATTACCTTTATACTAATTGATTAATTAATAATTAATTAATTTATTTATTTATTGAGACAGACTCTAATGCTCGTACGTGAAGCGAAGGTTGGGAAACAGACAAAAATCATTTTGATTACTGAAAAGTAACGACCTGGGTGAAATGATGGGCGTGGTACCTGTCGAGATGCAGTTATTTTATAATTACAGTACAGTTAAGGTAGTTCATGAATTATAAAAATAAACAATAACGAATAGTAAATAATGGTCGTAACTATAGGTACTTTCGCGATTAGCTGGTTATAGATACTGTAGTCATAGTAGTTATATAAGTATTATTATTATTATTATTATTATTATTATTATTATTATTATTATTATTATTATTATTATTATTATTATTTTATTTATTTATTTATTTATTATTGTCTATCACAATTCTCCAATTCGACTGGGTGGTATTTATAGTGTGGGGTTCCGGGTTGCATCCTGCCTCCTTAGGAGTCCATCACTTTTCTTACTATGTGTGCCGTTTCTAGGATCACAATCTTCTGCATGAGTCCTGGAGCTACGTCTGCCTCTAGTTTTTCCAGATTCCTTTTCAGGGATCTTGGGATCGTGCCGAGTGTTCCTATGATTATGGGTACGATTTCCACTGGCATATCCCATATCCTTCTCATTTCTATTTTCAGGTCTTGATATTTATCCATTTTTTCCCTTTCTTTCTCTTCAACTCTGGTGTCCCATGGTATTATTATTATTATTATTATTATTATTATTATTATTATTATTATTATTGATGATGATAAAATAAGACTTTTTTTTCTCCTTTACAGAACTAGACTGTCCCTCATAGGCGTTATTATTGTTATTCTTATTATTATTATACTAGCAAATATGTATACAGAAATTATGTATGATAAATTCGTAAAGTAACTAAGTCTACGGGCATAACCAGCCTCCGACCCCCTTCGAGGGGGGGGGGGTGCCAGTTAGGTAGGAAGAAACCCCGTTATAAACCATCTTGGGTCCCCAGTATAACCCTGCCAAGTTTCATGCCCATCGGACCAGCCATTTGGCCGTGATTGAATGACAGACGGACGAAATGATATTACGCCCATTATAGTAAGATTATTATTAGTATTATGATTATTATTAATGATGATAGAATATGACCCTTTTCATCCTCGTCTTTAGAGAACGAGACTGTCCTTCATAGGCATTATTATTTATTATTATTATTATCAAGAAAGGCAGAAGAAGCGAGGGAAAATGTACTCTTAAGGACGTCTCTGAAATGAAGACCATTCTCCCCCGAAACTTTTCACATCGAAAGTTCCACAACAAATATCGAGAAAGTCGATCGAGGACTCCTTCTTATTGCTATTGTTGCAGTTGTAGTTGTTGTTTCTTGGTCTGCTTGTTTTTATTGTTAATAAGTCGCAAAAGGGTATTTGGCCGGGAGGAATCTTGAGCTTTGGAATGTGCTTGAATTTTCGCTTAAACAGTCAGAAAATTCTAATAAAATATAGCGTATTTATTTTAATTTTCGTTGCTGAAACAAGGCTCTATTTGACCATAGATTTTAGCAAGTTCAATTTACTTCGAAAGTTAGGAACATAATGCATACAACTTTTGCGGGAGGGAAAAGTTTTGCACGGGCCGAGTAAGCTGGAGGTCAGATGATGCCTCGTTTGTATTGCAAATTATAAATTGGTCATTAATGATAGGGCTATTTGCCAGTAATAAAATTGATATTATTGGAAGTATTATGTTCGGTATTTATGATGAAAATTGTACTCTGATTACAAATCGGTCTGTGATAACTGGGTTATTTTCTGATAATAATATTGAAAATATTATTGATAATATTTACAATATTTGTGAATAAAAATAATCTTTAATTATTTGGATAGCAAGGTATTATTGGTAATTGGTAGAAGAGGATATTTTCCTATAATATATATATACATATATATATATATATATATATATATATATATATATATATATATATATATATATATAAAAATCATAATCAACTACCAATAGCTATAACTTCATGAATTATCAACTATTAGCAGTGATTATTTAAAAGTTATCAGTTATACCTTTTAATAATTATTATATATATATATATATATATATATATATATATATATATATATCATATATTATTTTGAAAGATATAAATTGATAACTTTTTAAATTATTACCACAACTAATAGTTGATATAATTTATGAAGTTATAACTATTGGTAGTTGATAATGTATGCAATTATAATATGAAATAACGCACACAATAATAATAATAATAATAATAATAATAATAATAATAATAATAATAATAAAGAACAATTCTCCTTCAAATAAGACAGTCCTCTTGTCGAGTAAAGCGAGAGTTGTCACCCTCGAGTTCATTCGCCTGGGAAAGGGTATCCCAGGTAATTATACGTCATTAATTACATCATTACGTAGCTCTGGCCATGGCAGGCGTTCCACTTGTATCTGGGTTGGAGAAGGCCTAACTATAGAATGGTTGGTTGTGGTTTTATGTTGCGTCCTCCTGTGGAGATGTGTTTTCTGATATCGTTTTTTATTATTATTATTATCTTCTTCTTCTTTTTATTCTTCTTCTTGTTGTAGTTTTTGTTGTTTTTGTTGTTGTTGTTGTTCTTCTTCTTCTTCAAGGTCCACAATAATATACTGATGGTTGAAGTAGTAAAATGTAATAAAACTATGTAATTTTATATTCTCGTAATAAAATTTTAGCACTGCTACCATCAGTATATTGTTACTTGTGCCCTCGTAATTGAGATTTCTACCCATTATTATTATATATATATATATATATATATATATATATATATATATATATATATATTTTTTGCTCCACAGTCCTCCAATTCGATTGGGTGGTATTTATAGTGTGGGGTTCCTCCGGGTTGCATCCTGCCTCCTTAGGAGTCCATCACTCTCCTTACTATGTGTGCCGTTTCTAGGATCACACTCTTCTGCATGAGTCCTGGAGCTACTTCAGCCTCTAGTTTTCTAGATTCCTTTTCAGGGATCTTGGGATTCGTGCCTAGTGCTCCTACGATTATGGGTACGATTTCCACTGGCATGTCCCATATCCTTCTTATTTCTATTTTCAGATCTTGATACTTATCCATTTTTTCCCTTTCTTTCTCTTCAACTCTGGTGTCCCATGGTATTGCGACATCAATGAGTGATACTTTCTTCTTGACTTTGTCAATCAACGTCACGTCTGGTCTGTTTGCACGTATCACCCTATCCGTCCTGATACCATAGTCCCAGAGGATCTTTGCCTGGTCGTTTTCTATCACTCCCTCAGGTTGGTGCTCGTACCACTTATTACTGCAAGGTAGCTGATGTTTCTTGCACAGGCTCCAGTGGAGGGCTTTTGCCACTGAATCATGCCTCTTTTTGTACTGGTTCTGTGCAAGTGCCGGGCATTCGCTTGCTATGTGGCTTATGGTTTCATTTTTCGTATTGCACTTCCTACATATGGGAGAAATGTTATTTTCCGTCTATCGTTCTTTGAACATATCTGGTTCTTAGGGCCTGATCTTGTGCCGCTGTTATCATTCCTTCAGTTTCCTTCTTTAGCTCTCCCCTCTGTAGACCATTGTCATGTGTCATCGCTGGCTAGTTCTTTAGTCTGTCTCATGTATTTGTCCGTGCATTGGTTTGTTGTGCCAGTCGTCTGTTCGTCTGTCATTCTCCTGTCTCTGTATATTTCTGGGTCTTCGTCTACTTTTATCAGTCCTTCTTCCCATGCACTCTTTAGCCACTCGTCTTCACTGGTTTTCAGATATTGCCCCAGTGCTCTGTTTTCAATGTTGACGCAGTCCTCTATACTTAGTATCCTCTCCCTCCTTTCTTTCGTGTTATGTATAGTCTGTCCGTATTTGCTCTTGGGTGTAGTGCTTTGTGTATTGTCATATGTTTCCTGGTTTTCTGATCTATGCTGCGGAGTTCTGCCTTCGTCCATTCCACTATTCCTGCGCTGTATCTGATTACTGGCACTGCCCATGTGTTTTTTATGGCTTTTATCATATTTCCGGCGTTGAGTTTTGATTTGAGTATCGCCTTGAGTCTCTGCATATATTCTTTCCTGATCGTGTCTTCATCTCTTGGTGTTTTATATCCCCTCCTTCCATTATTCCCAGGTATTTGTATCCTGTCTCATCTATGTGTGTGATGTTGCTCCCATCTGGTAGCTTTATCCCTTCAGTTCTGCGTACTTTGCCCTTTTGTATGTTGACTAAGGCGCATTTTTCTATTCCAAACTCCATCCTGATGTCCCCAGATACAATCCTTACAGTCTGGATTAGGGTATCTATTTCCTTGATGCTCTTACCATACAGCTTGATGTCGTCCATGAACATCAGATTGTTGATTCTGTTGCCTGTTTTCTTGAGTTGGTAGCCGGCATCCATCTTCTGTAGTACTTTTGTCATGGGAATCACCCGGCTACTACGAAGAGTAGTGGGGACAGTGAGTCGCCCTGGAAGATCCCTCTCCTGATATTAACCTCTGCTAGTCTTATTCCAGAGCTTGTAAGTATTGTATTTCCAGTTGCGCCATTGTATTTTGAGGAAGCTGATGGTTTTTCCTCTGCCCCATATATTTTCAGGCATTCTATTAGCCATGTGTGTGGTATCATGTCGAAGGCTTTCTTATAGTCTATCCATGCCATGCTTAGATTGGTTTTCCTTCTCCTACTGTTCTTCATTACCATTTTGTCTATCAGGAGCTGGTCTTTTGTGCCCCTACACTTCCTTCTGCAGCCTTTCTGTTGGTGGGGGATGGTGTTTTGTCTCCTCTAGGTAGTTGTATAGCCTTTCACTGATGAATACCTGTTAGTAACTTCCACATTATTGGTAGGCAGGTGATAGGCCTGTAGTTACTGGCTATATTTCCCTTACTCTTGTCTTTTTGTACTAAGGATGTTCTTCCTGTGGTCACCCCATTTGGGTGCATGGTGATTTGAGATACAATGCTGGAGTTGTTCTGCTATTCGTGGGTGAAGGCTTGAAGTTTTTGAGCCAGTATCCATGGACTTCATCGGACCTGGGGCTTTCCAGTTTGGCATTTTCTTTAGTTGGTGTCTGACTGTGTCTGTCGTGATCTCTGTGAATCTTTGTTTTCATTCTCCCTGTTTCTTCTTCCTTGACTTCCTGAGCCATGTTGCATGTTTGTTGTGTGATACCGGATTGCTCCATATGTTTTCCCAGAGTCTCTTACTTGGTTCGGCTTCAGGAATTTCTGGGTGGTTGTCTTCCCCTCTTAGTTGGCTGTATAGTCTTTTCTGGTTAGTTCCGAATAGTTTGTTCTGTTGGTATCCCTTATTCCTGTTCATGTACCGTTGGATCTTATGTGCTCTGGCCTTAAGCCTCTGTTTTACATCTTCTATTGTGTTGTTTAGTCCCCTCTCTTGTACTTTGTATTTCTCGTTCAGTTCCTCCCTTGTTTTCTTGCTTTCTTAGCCTTTTTTCTGCCATCTCTTTCAGTTCACTCAAGTCAGATCTCATCACCATGATTTGGTTTTCCAGGCGCCTTTTCCAAGGAGGTTGCTGTTTTGGTTTCAGTTGGGTTGGTTGTGCTGCTGGTGTTGGTGTTCGATCCCCATCAGTTCTGCTACTAATCTTGCTCCTGCATATACCAAGTTATTTGTTTCTGTGATACTGGTGGTGTGTATTATGCCCATTATTTCATTGACCTCACTTGTTTTCTCCCTTAATTTCTTGGTGTTGTAGGCTTTCATGGAGGGGATCTTTGTTCTCTCTGTATCTGGCTCCATCCATTGTCTAATCTTTTCTACCCATTCCGTCCTCTCTGTTACTTCGTCGGTGTATCTTCGTGTGTCGTTGTTTGATACCTCATCCTCCCTGTCGTCTTCTGTGGCATCGTCTCTCAGTTCGTCTTCGTGTAATGCGTTGTCGTGTGACATTTCCCTTTCCAGTTCTTCTCTGTTGGGGAGAGCCAGGTTTCTTTTTCTTTATGTTCCTTACTTGGTCTGCCAGCCTCTGCTCTGTTTGGGGGGTGTTATTCCTCTCATTCCAGATATTGACCAATCTTATTATTATTATTATTATTATTATTATTATTATTATTATTATTATTATTATTATTATTATTATTATTATTACCCCAGTAATAGTGAAGTATTACAATGGAGAATCACTGAATTAAAGGCTACAAACAAATATGCTGTTATTAAAGTCAGTTAGCTAATTAGTTATATATATATATATATATATATATATATATATATATATATATATATATATATATATATATATATATATGGGTGTGTGTGTGTGTGTGTGTATATATATGTGTATATATATAATATATATAATAATAACATTAATAGATTAATATTATATAATATCATATATACTTATTAGATATATATGGGTGACTTTTATAAATTCCAAATCTTGATATTAAGCCACAAGCATCTTTTGATGTCGATTTCTTTACCCCTTGATTCTTATTCCTATAAGAATATTCTCTCCTTATGAATAGCATTAATAATACCAATACTTACAATGATGCATTTATCCATTTAACCTTAATATGTTTTCTCTTTATGAATATTAATAATATATAATATTCATAATACACCCATCCATTTGACTTGCATATGTATCTTCTTTATGGATACTACTACTATTCGTATTGATACACTCATCTGTTTGACCTACATAATGTATCCTCTTTATGAATACTACTAATATTCGTAATGATACACACATCAGTTTGACATACATATGAATCCTCTTTATGAATACGACAAATATATATTCCTAATGATACACACATTCGTTTGATCTACATAATGTATCCTCTTTCTGAATGCGAATAATATTCGTAATGATACATCAGTTTGACCTACATGCGTATTCTCTATGAATACGACTAATATTCGTAATGATTCACATATCCGTTTGACCTACATATGTATCCTCTTTATGAATACTACTAATATTCTTAATGATACGCGCATCATTTTGACATGCATATGTATTCTCTATGAATACTTTCAATATACATAATGATGCATTCGTCCATTTCACGTCAGGATCCACGAGTGCGTTGCTCTTGATATATTTGTCGAGTAAACCGAAAAGTTCAGTATTGGATGCAACCGTTGATTCCTCTCCAGACTTCAAGAATCATTCACCGAGAAAATATTCTTGAGGAAGTCCCACGTCACCTGCGTCCGGTTCCGACGGCTAATTAGTAGCAGAGAGGGAACACAAAGAGCAGGTGAGGCGAGGTTAATAGCTACTCAGAAATGAGCCTCCCGCTGATCCTGTACGTGAGAAGATGAAGAATGTATAAGGAGATGTATCCTTTACGTTCTTATAAAGAATATATTTCTTTGCTCATTCAAAATGGACGCTTAATGAGGAAGGAGAGGTGAGCTGCCAATCCTGTCAGTGAGAATATAAAGAATTTATAAAGATATATCCTTTACATTCTTATATAAAGAATATATTTCTTTGCTCATCGAAATGGACGTTTAATGAGGAAGGAGAGATGACGAGAATTTTTATTGATTTATTTGTTTATTTCGTCATTTATTTGCATAAATCCTGAGATTCAGCCGTCAAGTAGCTTGGCGTTGAAAATATTGATATGCGTTTTTTTTCAAATTCGCGGTTCTTGATTCCGCTTAATGAGAAGTTAAGGCGAAAGTTCAGACGTCTATTTCTTTTTCTGATTTGACTGAAGTCTCTTATAATCTTAAAGTCATGAAAATAAAAATTGCGTGACGTGAAATTCCTTTTTCAATTCAGGTGTCGTCGTCTTTATGCTTAATGAGAAGTAAGTAAAAATGGAAGATTTTTTCCTTTCATTGTTCCTTTATTTCAAGGCGTGCATATTTTGAATTTTCGTCGGGGGTAGGGGAGGGGGCGCCGAATATTATTTGTTGGCATGTGTTTTGCTATTACGAAATTGTGTGTGGTTGAGCATGTGATCTTTAAAATAATTTGTGGAGTTGTACTACGTCACTATAGTAAGAAGTTCATGCCTTAACAAGAGCCAATCGAATATAAAGAAATTAATTTTTGAATATTTTGGTCCTTTCCAAATCATCTTAAAAGTAGTACAAATGTATCCCACCCAATATAGTACAAATATATCCCACCCATTCTTATTTTTCCTCCTTGCCTTCCTTTTTTGTATCATATCATTTAACCTATATTTCATTTTTCGTTTTCTGTAAAAGAGAGGTATTGCGATGGCGTATTGTCTGTCCGTCCGCCCCGAGATCTTAAAAAACTACTGAGGTTAGATGGGTGCGAATTGGTACGTTGAATCATCCACCCTCCAATCATCAAACACATCAAATTGTAGCCCTCTAGCCTCAGTAGTTTGTGTTCTATTTAAGGTTAAAGTTAGCCATGGTGTGCGTCTTACAACGCAACGACACAGGCCACCACGGCAAATACAGCATTATACCGAGACCGCGGTAAGATAGATCTATTTTCGATGACCTTGAAGATACTCTGTGAAGAAACTTCGGCCCATTTTTTACTTGTTCCGGCCCTCTAATATTTTATTTTTTAGTGAGTTTGGACTAAAGAAGGTTATGGTATTGCTTCTCACACAATATTCGCCTTTCGCTCAGACACGGGAGAGTCAGTGAAGGTAACACTCGCAAATCTCTCCAGAATTTTCTATTCCATTCATAATCCAGAATTTTCTATTCCATTCATAATCCTGCCCCACTTAAGCGATTCAAGAGATTTTTGCCTCATTTCCTTTTGAGGTTTAATTAGTAGATTCTCGACTACATGTCTTTTTCACTCTGGGTACTTGCAGCGCGAAATAAATAA
>NC_061098.1:7277826-7282826 GCF_015104395.2 Macrobrachium nipponense
ACCCCCTTTTCTGCAATTTTATTCCATCAATTGACACGTTTATGGGGGGCGGTATTTCATCGTCGTAATGTCAAATAATATAAGAGGTTCTTATGGAAATTATGGTATATTTTCCAGTAAAGATTGCTGTTGGAAAAGACGTTTGGCAATAATACTATACCAGAACGGCTTTAAAACTGTCATAAATAATAAATGAACGATTAATTGACAAATAAAGTAAATCACAGCGAAATACCGATGACAATTATATGACTAAAATGACTAGGATATAAATAACTTTATCATAAATAATAATATAATTAAATTAGAAGGATTTGTAATTTTATATAATAAATGATTATTTAATAAATAGTTATATAAACAAGATTAAATAAACAATTCTATGATATTTATAACTTTATCATAAATATTATAATTTGTCAATTTGCCCCGACAACAACAACTAAATCAACAACAAAAACAACAACAACAACAACTGGTCACGATACACACAGTAAGGTTTTCTTGGCTGTCATTGAACCACACAACCTCTCTAAAGCAATCCCCTACAGCTACGACATTCAGATCGACTTCCTCCTTTTGTCGAAGGAACGACGAATTTTTTTTCTTTTGGCAAATCTCGATATCGAAAGTACTAATGGACAGCTGTGTGTGTATATATATATTATATATATTATATATATATATTATATATATATATATATATATATATATGTGTGTGTATATAGTATATATGTATGTATATTATATATATACGTATATACACACACAGCTGTCCATTAGTACTTTCGATATCGAGATTTGCCAAAAGAAAAAAAAGTCGTCGTTCCTTCGACAAAAGGAGGAAGTCGATCTGAATGTCGTAGCTGTAGAGGATTGCTTTAGAGAGGTTGTGTGGTTCAATGACAGACAAGAAAACCTTACTTCGTATATCGTGACCAGTTGTTGTTGTTGTTGTTGTGGTAGGTTGACAAATACTTCAAGACTGACTTGTCTGGTCTCCTTGGAGAATCTCATGAATGGTCGAGAAAAGTCGGGGGAATATAAAATAGTCTTAAGTTTTGGGATACACGTTGAGATGTTCTGGAAGAGTAAGTTCACTTAGAACTTGGTTCGATGGTCAAAGGATAAATATTCAAGGTCAACTGGTCTTTGGTCATCTTTGTTAAGCATCAGCCTGCTGCATAATATTTACAAAATTGGGATCGTGTCAAGATTAGCGAACTCACTGTTTTTCAAGACAATATATGTTATACTTTCAACATTATATGTTATACCACTTTAAGCAAGGTGTCATCCGACCTCCAGCTTACTCGGGACGCGTGCTAAAATCTACGGTCACACAGAGCGTCCTTTCACCAACGAAAATACCCCATATTTTATTAGAGATAATTGTTCTGTGCCATTTAACATGCAAATTATTAATTTTTTACCTTTCCATTCTCATAAATAAATCATAAATATCCTTTCCAAAAACTCCTGTATCTTTACCTCGACGCGAAACACCTTTTACAGACCTTTACAGATTTTTCCATGGGGCTTTCCTACCCCCCCCCCCCCATCCCTAACAACAACATCAGCAACAACAGTAACAAAGCAGCTTGTAGGTTTACTCCCCGAGTAAGTGAAAAATATCTTTTATTAACACATTCTCAACATTAACCAGTGCTAAGAGAATTGTGTTTTCCGTTAAAAGTTCAAGCAATTTCATCCACATATTTAAGAGACTAGCAAAAGTAATATATATATATATATATATATATATATATATATATATATATATATATATATATATATATATATATATATATGAATAACTTGATCACGAAGTTTATAAAACGTGATGCTATGTATAAATAAAGGTTTTTGCCACGAAGGAAAAAATGAAAAAAGCGAGATAGCCGAGTACTTTCGGTCCTGTTCAGACCCTTTACTAAGGAAACTGATTTTACAGAGGAAAACATAGTCAAAAGAAGGCTTAATATCCAAACTGACACTACAAGATTAGCAATAAGGGCGATTTCACTCTACAGAAACGAGGAAACGCCTGAGGGAAGCCACACCTTGGAGGATACGCAGTAAACAAGTTATTCAATTTTTCCTTTATTTCGTGGCAAAAATCTTAATATATATATATTATATATTATATATATATATATATATATATATATATATATATCACCATGCTATTTGCATATCTATATTTAAAGCGTACAGGCAAACGGAGAAGATTGAATTGATATGCTAATATATACAGCGCATAGTTGACAGAGAGGAAGAGATTGTATAGATGATATACAGCCTCCCGTTTCTAGGAATGAGGATTGCTTCGTCTGAACCATTCCGGTTCTAATTATATCTCCGTGATATATAGTTTCACGCAGAAATGGACGCTTACGCCTGTTAAGCCCCCCCCCCCCCCCCCTCATCTCTCTCTCTCTCGTCTCCATCTCTCTCTCTCTTCTCTCTCAGACTCAGACCACATTCAAGATCTATGAGGCCTCCTTATGAGATGTCGTAAGGCCTCCCATACGATCTCTTTAGGTATCAATAAGATGTCTTTAAGGTATAAGATCTTTTATAAGAGCCCTTAAAGTCTTATATAAGATCTCTTATCAGATCTTTAAGATATCTAAAATCTCTTATAAGATCTCTAAATACTCTTATAAGATCTGGAAAAATCTCTTAAAAGATCTATTATAATATCTGTCATAAAATCTGTTAGAAGACCCCTTTTAAGATCTCATAAGATCTCTACGATCACTTAAGATCTCTTATTATAAGATCTTCCTAAAATCTCATATATGATCTCTCAAATCTCCTATATGATCTCTAAAACCTCTTATAAGTTCTCTTATAAGATCTCTAAAATCTTTTATAAGATCTCTAAAATCTCTTATATGATCTTTAAAATCTCTTTTAAGATTTCGTATAAGATCTCCAAAATCTCTTATAAGATCTCTTATAAGATCTCTTATAAGATATCGTATAAGATCTCCAAAATCTCTTATAAGATCTCTTATAAGATATCGTATAAGATCTCCAAAATCTCTTATAAGATCTCTTATAAGATCTCTAAATTCTCTCAGAAGATCTCTTATAATATCTCGAATATTAGATCTCTTATAAGCGAAGAAACCGAGGTAACTTGAAGACCAGTTAAGGCGCAGTGGAATAAATAATGATGAGAAAGAGGTAGATGGAGAATGAGCGATAAAAGGTGAAAGATATATGGCGCAGGTAGATGACTAAGCATGTAGAGAGTTCTGTAGATATAGTAGAATGATATAGAGGTAGATATATGGACACAGTAGAAGTATTTAGAGAGATATAAAGGGACCTATTTTCTTCATATTGATCCACGAGGTTTTGATATTATTAGGAAAAGCCTAAAAATGTCTGAAAAAGGAGCTTCGTGCTGAGTTGAAGATTCAGGAATGTCAGGATAGGATATTCATGATTTATTGATTAGAGTGGGTTTCGTGCTCGCCTACCGATTCGGTAGTCGCGAGTTCGGTTCCCCGCTCTGCCAACGAGGAATCAGAGGAATTTATTTCTGGTGATTAGAAATTCATATCTCGATTTAATGTGATTCGGTTAACCAATTGGTTCCTAGCCACGTCAAAAAGAAAAAAGAGAAAAAATCTAATCTTTCGGGTCATCCCTAGAAGAGGTAGTCAGCTCAGTGATCTGGTGAAAATATGATATACTTAACTTAAAATTTAAAAAAAGGGTAGAATAAAATTCAATAAAATCTCTCAAGATATACTGTAACTAAAAAAAAAATACTAGAATAAAATTCAGTAAATCTTTCAAGATAAACTTAACTTTGAAAAGAAATATTAAAATAAAAATCAGTAAATCTTTCAAGATATACTTAACTTTGAAAGAAATTTTAGAATAAAACTCAGTAAAATCTTTCAAATATCTCTGGTTGACAACCTTGATTGAGATAACCAAAACTGAAGTCAAGAGAATGAAAATCAACCCGGTAAGATAAAATACAACTTTAAAAGATGATGGACAGAGAAAATTGGAAAGAAAAAAAAAATCCTACAAGATCTAAAATTCTTCAACAGTCCGGTGAACTCGAGAATTGCTACCGTAGCTTATAAGGGAGCTTGAATTACCATTCTCCCGTATTTTTCTAACGAAAGGTATGCCCCTTTCATTTCCACATCAAAGGCAACAACCCCCCCCTCCCCCCGCCCCCACCCACCCCTCCCGCCCCCAGCCCCGCCCCCGCCCCTCCCCCCCTCCCGCCCCCGTATCCTTTTACGAGAAGAGGAGTCGCTGTGGATAGTCGAACCCGATATTAGTTTGTAAACAAACCCGAATTTTCCCCTCGGAGTATTTCTTAATTGAAGATCGGCTTAGTCTGGTATTTTTTTATATATATTTTTTTAATATTTTGAGGTATAATGATGATGATGGAAAGCCAGCGATCGTATTTTAGAATAAAAAAAAGAAGTTTAGTTTTATCTTGCTGAATTGGGAGGTTATCTCAAGGGTATTGGTTATGTTTAGAACTTGAACATGGTCAGAGATTATTTGATTAAAAATGAATTCCTTCTCCTATATTCCCGTATGGGCGGTATTGCGTCAGGTGGTGCACTGTAGGCATTACTTGAGGGATCTCTGCAGCGTCCCTTAGCCCTCTAGCTACACCCCCTTTCATTCATTTTACTGTACCTCCGTTCATGTTCTCTTTCTTCCTTCTCACTCTCCACCCTCTTCTAACAGAGGTTTTCCTCCTGTTACACATTTAAAACCTTTAACTGTCAATTTCAGTTTCGGCGCTGAATGGCCTCTTAGGTCCCAGTGCTTGGCCTCCCGGCCTAAATTCTATATTCCAAAACCATTCTTCTATATATTTACATCGTTGCTTTTGACGGTCGTGGATTTTCGTGGGTAAACTATTATATTTATATATATAATCTTATATTATATATACATAATATATAATATATATTCATATATACATATATATATAATATAAT
>NC_061098.1:7290326-7325326 GCF_015104395.2 Macrobrachium nipponense
TTTCCGCATTTCCCTTTACCTCCTCTTCCTTCTTCCTAATAAACCCTGTAATATTTTTTTGGAAGCTTGAATTTCTAGTCGGTGGGCTTGTTCCGTATGAATAGGGTTCATCTTCTGAAAAATATAATAATAATAATAATAATAATAATAATAATAATAATAATAATAATAATAATAATAAAAGACGAAAATAAGACATACTTCATTACTTTCATGTTGGATCGTTGTTAGGAATTTGTAAGACAGAACGAAGGATATTTTGGAATAATTTTTTTAGGTTGGTTACAATACTAATTGTATCATGTATAAACCCCTGACATTCCTCTCTCTCTCTCCTCTCTCTCTCTCTCTCTCTCTCTCTCTCTCCTTCCTCTCTCTCGTCCTCTCTCTCTCGTCTCTCGTCTCTCTCTCTCTCTCTTCTTTACAATAGGAACGTTCCCGACAGCTTTGGACAAGAACTGCTAGATATGCTACGTATGTACCAACCATTACGCATTGCTCTCATGAATGTCTTCGGTACAGGGCTCATTGTTACTTGTGAAAAATAGAGAGCTGATAATGAGATTTTACATATATTTGTGTGCGTGATTGTGTGTGAGTGTGTGTGTGGGTGTTTGGTGCAATAAAGCCCTATTCTTATGATTTTCTTTTGGAGTTTGAGATGAAATTCTTCCCTGCATAAAAATAATACTATAGTAGATTCACATCAACCGTGCATATGATGTCTAGGCCAGTCCTTACGACACTCCTGATTGGCTGTTGATAAGCCAACTCACAGGGCTGGAAACTCAGTCTCGAGAGCGAGTTCACATGGGTTGGATCGATGTTCCACCTCTCCTGAGGGATACTTTTGAAAGACGTATACCTCAGGAGAGGCCGAACATACATCCTACCCAAGTGAACTCTGTCGAGAGACTGAGAGTTTCCGGCCCTGTGATTGGCTTATCAACAGCCAATGAGGAGCGTCGTAAGGACTGGCCTAGACATCAAACATGCACGGTTGATGTGAATCTACTTATATGATAATTCTCCTATTATTATTATTATTATTATTATTATTATTATTATTATTATTATTATTATTATTATTATTATTGTTGTTGTTGTTGTTGTTGTTATTATTATTATTGAAAGTTCCTAGTTTAAGGCAAACTCTAAAATATTTCCACAAGAATATTCCCCTGATGCCGGAAGCTATAAGCAGCTCTTCAACTCTCTCCTTCCAGCCTGTCTTCTAGATTAATATATTCGGCTTTCTGAAGGCCCCGTTTATCATCCCTCTTATGTTTCCCCAGAGATGTTTTATTAATTTTGTTTATTTTTTATATATTCCTTTTTTTTGGGGGGGGGGGGGCGGGCGGGGTTTGGGTGTGCCTTATCACCATCTTTCCTTTCGCCGAAATGTGAAAGACGCAATCTGGAGCGTGTGTTCACCCTCAGACTGACAGCGAGAGGATTTCGCTTCTCTTTATGATACTTGGGTTTTGTATTTTTCGGGGGGGGGGTTTGGGGGGGGGGGGTGGGGGGGGGGGGGGGGGAAGGGTTGGGGTGTGCTGGAATGGGGTGTCCGGACGGTGGAAGGGGTGGAGGGAGGGGGGGGGGGGTTGTTAAATTCGCTGGATAAAGAAATAGGAGCGGATTCTGAGGAGGAGAAACAGCCAAGGGAAAGATATCATTGTATATTATATAAAAAATTTGTTATTGTAGTATAATAATTAACAAATGTAATATCATTTCTTAAGAAGAATAAAGACTAATATAAAGCTTTAATTACTTCAGGGAAAGGCACTATTTAAAAATACAATTTTAATTTGTATTTTATAACTGATGTGATATTATTTGTTAAGGAGAATAAAGACAAATATAGAACTTAAATATACCAAGAAAAAGCACTCGTTAAAAATGCAATTTTAATTTGTATTAGATAAATAGAACCTTTCCATTTCCATTTTCCACATCAGTTATTATCCGTAGGGAGGTAGTGCCGTCAGTGCACCTCACGTATTGCACTGTAGGCATTACTTAAAGGTTCTTTGCAGCGTCCCTTCGGCCCATAGCTGCAACCCCTTTTTATTTCTTTTACCGTACCTCCGTTCATATTCTCTTTCCTCCATCTTCCTTTCCTCCCTCTCCTAACACTTGTTTCATAGTGCAACTGCTTTGAGGTTTTCCTCCTGTTACCTGTGAAGCCTTTACTCTCAGTCTCCCTTTCAACGCTGAATGACCTCATAGGTCCAAGCAATTGGCCTCTGGCCTAAATATGAAACTCCATTTGATTCCACATCAGTTTTTCAAGAGGCAGAATAGGGGTGGTTCCCAGTTACAGACACACACACACACACACACACACACACACACACACACACACATATATATATATATATATATATATATATATATATATATATATATATATATATATATATATATATATATATATATACATATATAAAAGTATATATATATATATATATATATATATATATATATATATATATATATATATATATATATATTACAGTTCGTGATCAGTTAATTGATTTAAAACATTTTATAAGGTCCTCTTCAACATAAGACCCGCTTGAGTGACCCGCAAGACGATTAAATAGAAACTAATAGCGAGGCATTACGTCCTCTCGTGATTCCTGGAGAACTCGCATTGAACAAATTACCGCTCAGAGATATTCTCGTATTTCGCTGAAAAGATCAAATGAAAAGAATGAGAGATTTTTATATTTTATTGGAAAAAGGAAGGGGGAAAAATGATGCATTCATATATTTTATTGAAAAGCCGAATACAAAAATCATATATTCTTATATTTTATTTTAAAAAAAATGGAAAAGTTAAACAATTTATTTTTACTGAAAAAACCGGTTAAGAAAGAGGTAACAATTTGATATTTTATTGGAAAAAACAATAAAAAAGTAAATATTCTTATATTTAATTGAAAAAAGTAATTTTTGTTATATTTTATTTGAAAACCAAATTAGTAAAAAAACTAAACAATCTTATATTTTATTAGAAAAAGAATAATTATTGTTATATTTTATTGGAAGAATGAAAGGAAACATAAAGATTATATTTTATATAGAAAAAACAATCTTATATTAGAATAAATCAATAAAAAAGTTTTTGTTATATTTTATTAGAAAAACGAAAGCTAACAACATTATATATTATTATTTTTCCTTTGGTTTATTTTGATAAAATATAAGAATGTTTTATTTTTGTCCTTGATTTTTTCCTCTTGGTTTTTCAATAATGTTCTTATAATTGATCGAAATAAACCAAAGTAAGAAATGAAAGAAACCCATCTTAACTGCGGTTCCTTCAGCCCAATGAATAGACGACAAGAAATTCAAGGAACTTGGACCTTGAGAGTTTACGAAATCAGTGGATGTTGAATAAAGGAAAATATGTCAAAAGAAGTATTATTGCGTCCAAGAAATGCCTCTCAAGTAACTGCAGACTGGCGATGATATTTCATCATGATTTTATCATTATAAACCAGGCGTAATAAGACTTTCAACTTACGTGGAGCTTTTGCTAAAATCTACGGTCAAATAGCGCGTTGTTTCACTAACTAATATAAATATATATTTACATCATCATCATCATCATCATCATCAGCCGTTACTAGTCCACTGCAGGACAAAGGCCTGAGATATGTCCTTCCACTCCCGTCTGTTCATGATCTTTCTATGCTATTCTATACCGGCAAATTTCTTTACCTCGTCAATCGATCGTCTTCTCTTCCTTCTCCTGCTTCGTTTGCAATCTCTAGGGACCCATTCTGTTATTCTTTTCGTCCATCTATTATTATCTGCCATTCTTATTGTATGTCCTGTCCACGCCCATTTCTCTTTCTTAATTGTCATTAGAATATCTTCTATTGTGTGTATAGATTTATCTTACTATACCATAACGGGCGTTATCTCTGTCCGTCCGTCTGTCATTCAATCACGGCCAAACAGCTGGTCCGATGGGCATGAAACTTGGCAGGGTTATAGTGAGGGACCCTTAAGATGGTTTATAATGGGGTTTCATCCTACCTCCCCCACCCCCAACCCTCCGAAGGGGGTGGGGGTGAGAATGGATTCCCTGAAATGGAGCTGGTTCTGCCCGTGAAACGGGGATGGTTATTCCCGTAGACTTAGTTACTTTGCGAATTTATCATACTTAGTCCTTTCTGTATTCATATGAATTATCATTTGGAAAATGATACTATAGGGTAAACATCAATGACATAATAGTTAAGAAATATAAAAAAAACACTAGAGAGTCACATATATGAAGCAGCAGATGAATATGCTTTTAGTAAGGATTGGTAAATTGCTAGCGTATATATAAACCTAGATGTAAAAATATACATCACACATAGATGAAGGACGGGTTAAAATCCACCGGAACGTTTCTCCAGTCTAGTTCATCCTTTCCTCAGGGGATGATTGAAAACTCAAACTCCTTTATTATTATTTTAGCCCTGCCATCATCCTAATTAGTAAGTAGCTACCCAGCCAAAATGACATTTTAGCGGAGGCGACTTCCGGGATTAGCATTCGATCCGGTATTCGTCGAGAAACGTCGTCATATGAGGAGGCAATCAAAGGCGTGATTAGGAACCAGTTAAACTTTGTACGGAACTGGGTCGTTTCGTTCCGGTCTGCGCCCTCTCCCGGAGATGCTGGGGATCGAATGTGAGTCTCGTATGTGTGTGTGTCTGTGTGTGTTTGTGTGTGTGAGTTGAAATTGAGCTAAAAGTAGTTGTTCATACGCGAACAAACCTTTGGTCTTAACAATAGGATAATTTTATCAGTATCGCTTGTGCGTTGAGACAGAGTTACAAGATAGGTTAAATATTATTATTATATTATATTATTATTATTATTATTATTAGTATTATTATTATTATTATTATTATTATTATTATTATAATAAAATGAATTTGCATGTTAAGTAACACTGAAAGTAACATAAATAATTATATAACATATGTATATTTATGTATGTATATTATATAATATCCGTGTATATATATATATATATATATATATATATATATATATATATATATATACTATATATATATATATATATATATATATATATATATATATATATATATATAATATATATATCTATATATGACTGGTAAAAATGTTCTGTAACAACAGAATTCCATCTAATAAAAGGAGCCCATAAAAACACCAAAAATATAGAGAGAAAAGTACTATAATTTCAGAGGACTGCTGTATCCCTTTCATTCAGGTAGATGAATGAGAAAAGTTAACAGAAAATGTGGTATTTATACCAAGAGGTCCATCCACAGGCAAGCCAATTTAGGTCACCCCTGCTGATAATCTTCCTTTAACTTCTTAACGCGTTTGGTTGAATGAAAACCTTGTCGATCGTATCTGAAATCCATGCTCTTTTTGAGATGTTCATTACCTGCATCTCTTTTATTAAGGCGATTCCATCATTTGACTCTTGTACCGGCAGTTGCTTCTATAAATTACATGTGACAAATTCCAGTTTATTCTATGGTTATGTGTTCATTTAATTTTACGGTTTGAATATAAGCCGAGTTCTGTTTGGTCCATACCTAACTGACCGTTTGTGTTGTATTAATCTCTGGGGAAGTGATTTACCTGTAAATCCGATATAAGATTGGTCACAGTCCTGGCATGGAATTTTGTAAACCCAGTGTCCTTGGGAGATGTGTTTTGTTGGACGTTAATCAGGGATTTGGCTAAGGTGTTTGGGTAAGTAAATGCAAAAGGGTTAGATTTTCGGAGGGTGTGGGTTACTCTCTTAATCGTGTCCAGGTGAGGAATTTTTATTTTATTGTTGGGTGTGTCTTTAGCGGGTCGGTAGAAAATTACGTTTGCTTTGTGAATTGCTTTCTCAATTATATGGTCAGGATACTTTAAAGACGAAAGTTGCTTGCGAATTAGTTCAAATTCTTTTCCAGGGATTCTGGAGAACAAATTCGTAAGGCTCTTAAGAACAGGTTGCTAGCTACACCTATCTTGATAGTAATGTCGTGATAGCTAAAGTAGTGAATGTATAAAAGTGAGAACGTTGGTTTTCTGTATATGGTAAATTTGTATTCTGTCTTGTCTCTGATTATTAAAACATCAAGAAAAGGAATTTTGTTGTCTGTTTCCCATTCAACTTTAAATTTGATGCTGGTCACTAATGCGTTCAATTTTGAGAGAATTCATTAAAATTGCCCCACCTATTATCCCAAAATGTTAGGATATCATCCACAAATCTCATCCACAGCATGTTTTTGTGTTTTATTGCATTTATTGCTGTAGTTTCAAAGTATTCCATGTACAGATTGGCTAAAACAGGACTTAAAGGACTACCCATATTACACCCGAATTTTTGCTTATAGAATGATTCCCCGAATGAAAATACGTTATTAGATGCACATAATTCAACTAACTTTATTATTTTGTCAAGCGCCAATGGGAGATGATCTGAATAGGGGGATAATTTTCGCCTCAAAAACTGAAGAACGTCCTGTACTGGTACTTTTGTGAATAGGGAGTCTATGTCAAGACTTAAAAGTTTTATGTTGTGAAGTGGTACATGTGCTTCTCTGAATTTATGATAAAAATCTTCCGAATGTTTAATGTGACTGGGAGAAAAAGTGCCTAAAAAAGGGGAAAGGAGGCCAGCTAACCATTTAGAAATTTTGTAATTGAAAGCTCCGGCACATGAAACGATGTGTCTTAATGGAAGATTTTCTTTGTGAGTTTTGGGAAGGCCATAAAAGTAGGGTAATATAGGATTAATTACTTTAAATTTCTCTAATAGTTCAATACTCTTTTTGTCTTGGCCAATTAATCTTACTTTCCGAAAAAATTCTATGGGAACATTTTGGAGGGGATTTTTCGTCAGGAGCATGGATTTCAGATACGATCGACAAGGTTTTCATTCAACCAACACTTAAGAAGATTAAAGGAAGATTATCAGCGGGGGTGACCTAAATTGGCTTACCTGTGGATGGACCTCTTGGTTTAAATAACATCTTTTCTGTAAACTTTTCTCATTCATCTACCTGAAGAGGGAGACAGCAGTCTCTGAAATATAGTACTTTTCTCTCTATATTGGTGTTTTTATGGGCTCCTTTTATTAGTATATATATATATATGATATATATATATATATATTATATATATATATATATGTGTGTGTGTGTGTGTGTGTGTGTGTGTGCGTGTGTGTGTGTGTGTGTGTGTGTGTGTGCCTACACCGGCCCACACGCAAGCTCTCCCATACGACCTTTTGACAACCAACTCCTTAATTTCGTATAGATACTTTATACGTATACTCCTTCCCCCTCTTGAGTCCCCCAACCCAAGCCCATTCTTTTCATACATTTTCTCCTTCTATTCTCTTCCTCTTTAATCAAACTCGATAAACTCGTTAATCGCAATGAATCAGCATTAATTCCTCCCGAGGAAGCAATCTTCAAAGTTTAACGCCACTGTGATAGGTTGTAAATCCGAGATGTTTGATGTTTCTTACGCTGGGGGGAGCGGCAGGGGGGGGAGGGGGGGGGGGGGGGGGGGGGGGGGGCAATTCGTATTTGGAAACAGCTACAGTCGATGGACATGATTCACCCAGATCTTTCGGATGAGTCTTTGCCTCTGGAATAGAAGCCAAGTTTTTTTTTTTTTTTTTTAACATGGAACGAGTTTCAATTTTGGCATTTAAAATATATTTCTTATTTTTATTTTCATTTTTTTTATAATTTTGTAGAACGTTGGGACACGAAAATGAAAATTATGTAAGCGAATACCACAGGAAAATGACAGGCTGAACGTCAGATTACCAAGCGCTTTCTCCTGTCTATTCAGGCTGCAAAGAACCTTTTAAAGTAATGCATACAGCCCACCGCGCCAGGTGCACTGCCGGCACTAATACCTCCCTATACGTTGATGATGTTTATTCAAACCCTTTCCAATTCGTTTCGATTTCATTCAATTTTATCTTTATATCCACTCGAAAATAAACTCGGTAAAGAATAAACTCGGTAAAGAATTATTCGCGCACGATGAGAGAGAGAGAGAGAGAGAGAGAGAGAGAGAGAGAGAGAGAGAACCCAAATCCACAGTAATTGCGTCCTTAAATATGCAATGTCGTTCATGCAGTGCAATCGTTAAATTGGTCACTTGACTGAGTTTATTGATAGAGTCCTTTTACATTTGTAGTTATCCAGAGAAATGGGACTTATATAATATATATATAGTATATATGCAGTTAGTCTCGATGTGGATATACGATGATTGAATCTACTGTGTTGGCAGAATTGCATGTGGGTAGCTTGCTATTGTGTTTTTGTGTATTTTCTGCTTGTACCTTGCTATTTGTTTTGTGTATTTTTGTTTCTACGTGTTGCTTAAATTTTGTGTGATGTATTTATGTATATAAATATATATATATATATATATATATAGATATAATGTATATATTACAAATATTACATTATAATTATGTATGTATATATGACTATATATACGTATGTATATAATATACTTTATATATATATATATATATATATATATATATATATATATATATATATATATATATATATATATATTAATATATATATATATATATATATATATTATATATCATATATCTATCTATCTATATATATATATATATATATATATATATATAGATATATATATATATATATATATAAATATACATACATATACATACATATATAATACTCAGAACTATTACATAATTATAAATATATATATATATATATATATATATATATATATATATATATATATATATATATATATATATATATTATATAATATATATATATATATATATATATATATATATATATATATGGTATATATTTATATAATATGTGTGTGTGTGTTATAAAAGTAATTGTGCTTATAGCAAGTACCACGCATCTCAATAATAATATGAAGACAATCCAAGTAAGAAAAGAATTCCAAGTAAAATAAGACATGTCAGTAGAGGACAGAAAAAAAAAAGTCAGATTTAAAAAGAACTTGGTAATCACCTTTGGCCGAGAACAGAAAGGGCGCCTTGTCAAACAGACTACGATATGAAGCGTTGTGTGTGTGAGTGTGTTTGATGTTACGGATCAGAGATAGGCGTCCGACTCGAAGGTTTTCAAGATCCCTTCTGTGTCTGCGGGAAACGTTTTCGAGGGACAGTTCAGAAGTAAACGTTTTTGAGAGACAGTTCACAGAAAATGTAATCAAAAGACTGTCAAGTAAACGCTTTCGAAAGACATGTCAAATGAACGGTAACGAAAGACGGTTCACAGAACATTCGTTCAAAAGACTGTCAAATAAACGTTAGGAATATAATGATTTTTTATAATTTCTTTTTATAAGTGGAGGTTGTCTTTATCTGGGCTCCTCGCATTCTTAGTCAAATCATTTTCTTATATTTTTTATATGAGTGGGTTTTTATTTATCTGGGCTCCTCGCATTCTTAGTCAAATGATTTAGGTTTTTTTATATAAATGGAGATTTTTTTTATCTGGACTCATCGCATTCCGAATTAAATATTTATTTTTTCATTTTTTATACAAGTTTTTTTTCTGGGCTCATTGCATTCCGAATTAAATATTTTTTTAATATTTTCTTTTATATAAGTGGGTTTTTTTTATCTGGGCTCATCGCATCCATAGCCAAAAGGGTTATGATTATTGACGTAATTTAATTATGTTATGAGATTTTTATAATTTTTTTAAAATTTTTGTTTAACGGAGATATGAGATTAATGACGTCTGTTTATATATTCGTATTTAAAGAAGTTTTACGTAGCCTTCATGTGTCGTTTTTAGAATAATGAAGGTTTGCAAAACCATGAATGTTATTTCAAATATATTTGCTATGACTATTTTTATTGTTTTTAAAAGCAATAACTGGAAAGCTTCTGACCATCCAAAACACACACACACACACACACACGGGTTCGATTCCCTGGGGGTGTAATTACGAATAAATTTCTGTGCATCAAAACCCAATAAATCTCTGGTGGTCTTAATAGTGTATTAGGCATACCTTGGAATTCATTATTAGGCATACCTTGGAATTCAGGGATCGCTGTATTTATAAGTCCTTGTATTCCTTGCAAGTGAAGGCATTACAGAATATTTTCCTTCTGTTTATATAATCCGGAAGATTATTCCCGAACTGTAACATAGTACTGGGACCTTTCCTGAAGAAAGCGGGACGCTATATCTTGAAAACGAACTATAGGACCTTCTTGAAAATAATCTCATTGTGTCTCCAACACCCAAGTTGGTTAAAGGACATTTCTATGAACTAACCTAAACTAACCTGACCTGACCTAGGGGCCTGGCAGAAAAACCGGAGCCGGTGCAATACTATAGTAGATTCACATCAACCTAGGCCAGTCCCTTCCGACGCTCCTGATTGGCTGTTGATAAGCCAGTGACAGGGCTGGAAACTCTCAATCTCTCTCGAGTGTTCACATAGGCAGGATGTATGTCCCACCTCTCCTAAAAGACGTATATTTCAGGAGAGGTGGAACATAGATCCTACCCATGTGAACTCTCTCAAGAAAGTGAGTTTCCAGCCCTGTCATTGCCTTATCAACAGCCAATCAGGAGTGTCGTAAGGGACTGGCCTAGACGTCCAATGCACGGTTGATGTGAATCTACTATAGTATTCATCTCGGGATTTTGCCTCCGGGAACTCAAACAGCGGAGCCTATCGTATCTCGCAGACAAGGCAATCGAAGTGCAACAAAAAAGAGTCCCCAATATTCCCCCAACGCTTTCTTTTTATAACCGAGAGACGCTCTCGACGTTTGGGGAATCTAAAAGTGTCTGGAAAAATAGAATCGGTGGAATTCATAGGTTCTCTCTCTCTCTCTCTCTCTCTCTCTCTCTCTCTCTCTCTCTCTCTCTCTCTCTCTCTCACACACACAGTGATAATACCGTAAGCTCCCGTTGTCTGCTTTCCAAGCAGCTTAAAACTAAGGTAGAGCAGATCGAGAGGGTATTCTTAAAACGTTTCCAATCGTTTTCGATGTTCTCGTTCGCTTCTTTTATATCTCGTTTCCTCTTTTTTCGTTCCGCATTTCCCTTTACCTCCTCTTCCTTCTTCCTAATGAACCCCGTAATATTTTTTTGGAAGCTGGAATTTCTAGTCGGTGGGCTTGTTCCGTATGAATAGGGTTCATCTTCTGAATAATAATAATAATAATAATAATAATAATAATAATAATAATAATAATAATAATAATAATAATAATAATAATAATAAAAGTCAAAAATAAGACATACTTCATTAATTTCATGTTGGGTCGTTGTTTGGTATTTGTAAGACAGAACGAACGTTATTTTGGAATAATTTTTTTAGGTTGGGTACAATACTAATTGTATCATGTATAAACCCAAACCCCTGATATTCCTCTCTCTCTCTCTCTCTCTCTCTCTCTCTCTCTCTCTCTCTCTCTCTTCTTTACAATAGGAGCGTTCCCGAAAGCTTTGTAAAAGAACTGCAAGATATGCTAAGTAGTACCAACCATTACTCGTTGCTCTCATGAATGTCTTCGGTACAGGGCTCATTGTTACTTGTGAAAAATAGAGAGCTGATAATGAGATTTTACATATATATATATATATATATATATATATATATATATATATATATATATATATATATATATGTGTGTGTGTGTGTGTGTGTGTGTGTGTGTGTGTGTGTGTGTGTGTGTTTGGTGCAATAAAGCCCTATTCTTATGATTTTCTTTTGGAGTTTGAGATGAAATTCTTCCCTGCATAAAAATAATACTATAGTAGATTCACATCAACCGTGCGTTTGATGTCTAGGCCAGTCCCTTACGACACTCCTGATTGGCTGTTGATAAGCCAATCGCAGGGCTGGAAACTCAGTCTCGAGAGCTAGTTCACATGGGTAGGATCTATGTTCCACCTCTCCTGAGGGATACTTTTGATAGACGTATACCTTAGGATAGGTGGAACATACATCCTACTCATGTGAACTCTCTCGAGAGACTGAGAGTTTCCGGCCCTGTGATTAGGTTTTCAAACAGCCAATGAGGAGCGTCGTAAGGGACTGGCCTAGACATCAAATGCACGGTTGATGTGAATCTACTTATAATAATAATTCTCCTATTATTATTATATTATTATTATTATTATTGAAAGTGCCTAGTTTAAGGGAAACTCTTAAATATTTCCACAAGAATATTCCCCCTGATGCCGGAAGCTATAAGCAGCTCTTCAACTCTCTCCTTCCAACCTGTCTTCTGGATTAATATATTCGGCTAGAAGGCCCCGTTTATCATCTCTCTTATGTTTCCCCAAAGATATTTTTTTCAAGTTTTTTTGTTTATTTTTTATTTATTCCCTTTTTTGGGGGGGCGGGCGGGGGTTGGGAGGAGGGGGCGTTATCAACCATCTTTCCTTTCGCCGAAATGTGAAGACGCAATCTGGAGGCGTGGTCTTCACCCTAGACAGACTGACAGCGAGAGGATTTACGCTCTGTTTATAGATCTTGGTTTGTAATTTTTTCTGTTTGGGGGGGTGGGGGAAGGGTTGGGGTGTGCCTGGAATAGGGTGTCCGGACGGTGGAAGGGGTGGAGGGAGGGGGGGAGGTTGTTAAATTCGCTGATAAAGAAATAGGAGCGGATTCTGAGGAGGAGAAACAGCCAATGGAAAGATATTATTGTATATTATATAACAAATATGTTATTGTAGTATAATAGTTAACAGCTGTAATATCATTTCTTAAGAAGAATAAAGACTAATATAAATCTTTAATTATCTTCAAGGAAAGGCACTATTTAAAAATACAATCATTTTCCCATCAGTTATTATCTGTAGGGAGGTAGTGCCGTCAGTGCACCTCACTTATTGCACTGTAGGCATTACTTAAAGGTTCTTTGCAGTGTCCCATCGGCCCATAGCTACAACCCCTTTTTATTTCTTTTACCGTACCTCCGTTCATATTCTCTTTCCTCCATCTTCCTTTTCTCCCTCTCCTAACACTTGTTTCATAGTGTAACTGCTTTGAGGTTCTCCTCTTGTTACACCTTTGAAGCCTTTTACTCTCAGTTTCCCTTTCAACGCTGAATGGCCTCATAGGTCCAAGTGATTGGACCTCTGGCCTAAATATGAAATTCCATTTGATTCCAATCAGTTCTTTCAAGAGGCAGGATAGGGGACCCCAGTTACACTTATATATATATATATATATATATATATATATATATATATATATATATATATAGTATATATATTGTAAGGCCTAGGGTTTTTGATTAATGATATATTGTCCATGTGTTCTCTGTGACCTATGGAATGTGGAGAACAGTGCATGAGCGGAGACCTGAGAGTAGCTGATGAATGAGTTTCTGGGGATGGCGTGAGATGAAAATGATTAGTTCGACGAAGTCAGTGCATGACAGTTTTATGAACTCTTCTCAAAGTGCCTCTGTAAAACTGGACGCAACTAGAATTGCGAGGCGCTAACGAAGTGTGCATTCGTATGTGCGTGTGCGCCTCTTTCTGTTAAAAGAGTGTCATACCCAAGCCTATGGGAGGATTTTGACAGGAGGGGCCCTAAAGTCACAGGCAAGATGCCGTGGCGTTCGCCGGGGAGTTTTTATTAACTGTGTTTAAGTGTTCCGGCTGCTTGGGTGAGTGTGAAGTGTTTTAGCCGAAGACTGGCTTGTTGTCTGTTTGACATTTTTAAGAATATCTGATCTTTAGATTTTGTTGCTAAACTTATGTATACTTACCGGGATGTGTTCTGTGTCTTTGAAACAGACGATTCTGGTACTTCTGGAATGCAGGGGGACAAAGAGTTCCAGATGGGTGTAGACTTTTTTGTGGACGTAATGGATTACTATCAGACATTGTACTATTCGGGTTTTTGAACTAGTCTGCTAAGACTGGATTACTTGATTGATTTATTTATTTATTCATTGTTTAATAAACGTTAATGTTATGATGCGACTCTCTCATTTTCATTACCTGTTAGAATGGAGAGAGGTGTCGGTGCTAGAGAGAGAGAGAGATTCCTTGGAGGGGGAGAGAGAGGAGAGAGAGAGAGGAGAGAGGGATTGCCGAGAGAGAGAGAGAGAGAGAGAGAGAGAGAGAGAGGCTGTGTGAGTAATGCTGTGTGTTGTTTGGCCTTCCGTTTTCATGCTCATGCTTACCTAATGATAATGAGGGGGGGGGAAATCTCCCCCATTACAGTGGTGCAGGCGGTGAAAAAAAAGGGTATGAAAGTTTATTTTTCTCTCTATGCTAGGAACGCCAATGAGAGATGGGTGGCCAGTTAGAAAATAAAAGGGGTTGTGGCTTAGCGATAGTTTTCGAACGACAAAGCTTTGTGGGATTGTGGAAAATTGTTCAATTGTTAGATCTCGGTTGCTAAGTGAAGGGGGTAGAGAAATATCCGTCCGTGGGATGGGGGGATGAGGAAAGAAATTTCTATTGGGGTCATCAAATTTGCTCGTACCGAGATTCTTCAGGACATGAGGTCGTGAGAGCAACTCAGTTTGGTTTGTAAGTGAGGGTTGCCAGGTGCCTTTTCGCGATCGCGTTTGCATTGTGCCGAGGAGATTTACGTGTTTTACGAGAATTTCGAGTTCTTTTTGTTCCCATTATGGAGTGGAGTTGTTAAAACTATTGTTTTGAAGGGGTGGGTGTTTTGTTTTAAATATTTCAGTGAAATGGGATTGGTTCAAGAGGTCAAAAATTTTTCTTGTCTTTGCCTCATAGTAACAGAAGTGACGTGTTTTCTTTATTCGCGCCTGTTTATGATAGACGTATTCGTCTTTGTTTTAAACACAAAAGAGTGTATAGAGATGTGTTTTTTGCATGTTAACTGTGCTTAGATAAGCATACTTGGCTTTAGAGACAGAGCGGCCCACAATTTTAATTTACGGGCTCCAGCAAAACACTTTCTGCTTACCGCGCAGAGAGGCGCGTTGATTTGTGGGTACTGCATACTCCTTGAGGGAGGGCATTGCGAGATGGGTACTAGTGTATACCTTGGGAGGGGGTCCTCAGACACTGTTTAAAGGGAGATGGGAGTACTACTGGTCTGCCTGGGGGAGTGTCAATGCTCATCGGGGGGGGAGGAATTTTTTTTTCTCAGTGTGGGTGAACTCCCCCTTTTCCTTTTTTTTTCTTTGTGTTTGGGGTATGGATTTGGCCTTGACATTGAATGCTAAGATATCAGCTGCATTGGATTGGTTTGATGAAGTTGAAAACGCCCGTAGAGTCTTTTTTTTAGAAAAGAGATATTTTTTTTTCTTTCTTGGAGGAAGAGAAAAGGAAATAAAAAGAGATTTTTCTTTTCCGTGAATGCGGGGAAAAAGTAGTTAACATGCACGGGATGTGTTATATGTTTTCTTTGTGCCTTGAAAGACACAAATATAAGAGGGATACACAGATTATTTTTTTTATGTGTTGGAGAAATTACTTTGAAGCGCCGAATGGTGTTGCCCGGTGCCGTGAATGGTGTGTGCTGGAGAAATTGTATGTCATAGGATTCAGCAATACTAGTGTATGCTATTTGAATTCACCCTTACTTGAGATCTTTGCAAGAGAATTGTTGCTATGGAGAGTTATTTTATTATTGATTATTAATAATTAATATACTTGAGATGTGTCACGGGAGGTTTGCTAAGTATAATATCATTACGGGAGAATTGTTTTACGAGAGATTTGAGATATTTCATGGGAGATTATTCAATAATTATTACAGATAATTATTCACGGAGAATTATTGCGATGAATTAATGGGAGAAGTCTTGTGTTAATTATTTGTTGAGTTTTTGTAACTTTGGAGAATATTTCAGTGATTCACTGGGGATGAGTTTTGCTGAATCTGATGAATCTGATTGAATCTTGGTGAATTGTGTGAAACTTGCTGAACTTTGCTGAATTTTTTTGCTGAATTCCTTGGAGAATGGACAAGCATTAATATTGGTGATATTTTTTGTACTGATATAGTGATTTTGATGATAGCAGTTTTTTGGTGATTTTGTGATAATGATTACTTCTTCTGATACTGATTTTTTATATACTAATACGTGGGAGCTGTAATGCTGTCAAGGGAGGTGAAATCTTTTTTCGAATTTGGGAGGAACTAACAACACATTATTTTATTTTTGTTTTCCTCTTTTTTTTATGAGTTCAGCAGATAATTGCTTGACATCTAGTGAGTTACGGGAGATAATGAACAAGGCCGTTAATTTTTCTTTTCTCCTTTTTTTGGAAATTAGCCATCGCTGACACAAGTTTTTTTTTACCAAGAGTGAATTTGAATTTGTTTTTTCTCTCCAGTTGGTGTGAATATTTTTTGATATCTCAGTTCGTGACTTAGAGTCATTGTTCGGGAACGTGTTCGTGTTTTAGCTATTTGATGCTGCAGAGAAATGTATGGGAGAATTTTTTGCACGTTTTGAATGCATACGTAGTGGCACTACATTTTTTCTCTGGATATTTGTGTTCCAGAAATTGTGAGTTTTCTTGCACAATACCTTTGTTGTATTTGTGACAAATTTGTGAGAGATAGGAAACTTGGTTAAGTTTTCTAGTGACTTATGTTGTAGTGCATATGGAGAAGTCTTTGCTAAGACACTGTGAATTTGGAGTTCTGTTATAATGAGTTGTGGCACATTGGTGATTTTTTCTAGAATTTTCTAGACAGTTTTATTTGCCGAGTTTTGCCCTTTTTTTAGCAGTTATGCTAAACGGAGAGAGTTTTAGTTTTTGACTATAACATTGAGTTATTCTCTGGAGAATTGGAGTTATAATTGAGATATAATTGGAGATATACTATTTGGAGTTATAATTGAGATATATTTGGAGTTATAATTGGAGGTATATATTATTTTGGAGTTATGATTTGAGATATAATATATTGGAGATATATTTTTGGCCATTTTTGATATTTGCCAATGGTGATGAGAGCTATGTTTAGTTCAATTATTTTGCAGCCATCTTTGTTGCAAATGGAGACACATTTTTTGGAGATTATGGGCAATATTGTGAGTGTGAGTTATTTGCCTTGAGTGCACATTTTTGGAGATATATTATCTGGAGCCTTGTTTTGTTCCACTGGAGTTATTGGGGAGGGGAAATAGAGGTAAATATTTTGTATTTGCCAAAATAGAGGTGATTATTTTCTATTCTTGGAGTGGTGTTTTTTTTTTATTAACATATGGCTATTGGAGAAATAAGAGAGAAATATAGGGGTTGGTTTTTAACCAAATGGAGGAAATATTTTTTATAACCGAGTGGTGTTTATTATTAATATGGTGAAATATATGGAGTTGGAATTAATCTTTGGCGGGTGACCTTTTTTTTTTGTGGTTATGGTTGTTTTTTTCGAGCCAAGAGGAGATTTTGTGTTCTTTCTCTTTGGTTTCGTGACTATTTAGAGGCGAGTGGCATTACTGCATTATGAGTCCTATGGAGATGTGTGCATTTTTCATGTTCACAAGTGTGTTATTTTGGAGGCATATAATTTGGGGCAGAGTCATGTTGAGAGAATAAGTCTTCGAGACAAATTTTTGAACACATTAGTCATATCCTGGAGTTAATTCTGCAAAATGTGTCTGTTAGACGTTTTTTTGAGAATCACGAGTTTCCGAACTTATGTGTCTGACTAGACAATTTTTATGCTGCTGTTAGAGCATACGTCCGCAGGCGATTTTTCTGCTGACAAGCGATGTGATGAGCCGTGTGCTGACTTTTTTCCTCTGATAGATCAGAATTTTTGCAATATCTGGAAATGTTGACAATAGCATTTCACAAAAGCGCATGGGTAAGAGTTTTGCTTTCTGGCAAATTCCATAACTTTACATGGAGCATTTCTTGGGGAAAAAGCGGAGTTATGTATATCATACATGCATTATGTATTTTGTGATTGGGGAAACCTACTTGTGATTATCTTTTTTTTATTTTTCTTCCTTTTCCTACGAGAGATGTAGTTGGGGGATTGAGTTTTAAGTAGCATTTCTTTTTTGGACGGGAGATTTGATTTTACCGGGAGATGTAATTTACTTACGTAAAAGGGAGTTTGACATTAAGTCTTTTGTAATTAATTGTATGAGCAGTAAAGGGGTTTTTGCTGTTAAACATCGGAGATTTTTGCTGATTTTGTGGGTTGTTCAGATATCAGAGTTTGAGAGAACATTTTTTGGGTCTGGGTGTGTTACGTGATTCTTTTTTTTTCCTTGGGTTCATTACGATTTTTTCTTTTTTTTTACTTATGAGCACATTCGAGTTTGAAATGTGAGTACAGAAGTCCGTGGAGTTGCTGTGATTTCTGAGTTGTGTGTGTGCTGATGTGTGAGTTTGGAGAATTGAGTTGGAGAACTTGATGTTTTTGAGAGTTGTGAAAATGATTATGATTTAGTAGTCATATTAAGGGGAGTTAATTGGGAGACGTTGGCAGTTAGTATTTCTGACTTTTTGAGATCGTTGTTTGATAGAAGTAGTATGTCTGGGTTAATTTTCTTAGATTGACCAGTGACTTGACTGACAACCTAACACACACCAAAAAAAAGTCGTTTCCCGACGCCAGCAAGACATCCACCAGCCGTGTGCAGAGAGGTTGCTGTTATTTTACCCCAGGGTGATTACAAGAATTTCCATGATGGTGATTACAAGAGTTTCCACGTGGGTGATCCCGAGAGAATTCTACAGCGTGTCTTTTGGGGATCTGCAGAAGCCGTGAGAAGTCTTCTACAATGAGGGAGGCATTCCGTCTTCCTACAGCTTCCTACAGTCTACTGTCTGTGCAGCTAGTTGCAGACAAGCAAAGAGGGATATTCAAGAAATGCAGAAAATATGAGAGAAAATGCGTCTAGTGTTATTGGGAGATATAAGAGTAACAGACTTTATTTTATAATGCCAGAGACGTTGCAGTTTTTACTATTTTATTTCAAGCCCGGCCAGTGTATTTGTATTATATAAGCAATTTTGCTAGGCGGGGGCTAGCATAGGGGTGGCCGAGCTATGTAAGGCCTAGGGTTTTTGATTAATGATATATTGTCCATGTGTTCTCTGTGACCTATGGAATGTGGAGAACAGTGCAGGAGCGGCGACCTGAGAGTAGCTGATGAATGAGTTTCTGGGGATGGCGTGAGATGAAAATGATTAGTTCGACAAGTCAATGCACGACAGTTTTATGAACTCTTCTCAAAGTGCCTTTGTGAAACTGGATGCAACTAGAATTGCGAGGCGCTAACGAAGTGTGCGTTCGTATGTGCGTGTGCGCCTCTTTCTGTTAAAAGAGTGTCATACCCAAGCCTATGGGAGGATTTAGACAGAGGGGCCTCAAGTCACAGGCAAGATGCCGTGGCGTTCGCCGGGGAGTTTTTATTAACTGTGTTTAAGTGTTCCGGCTGCTTGGGTGAGTGTTGAAGTGTTTTAGCCGAAGACTGGCTTGTTGTCTGTTTGACATTTTTAAGAATATCTGATCTTTAGATTTTGTTGCTAAACTTATGTGTACTTACCGGGATGTGTTCTGTGTCTTTGAAACAGACGATTCTGGTACTTCTGGAATGCAGGGGGACAAAGAGTTCCCAGATGGGTGTAGACTTTTTTGGTCACTAATGATTACTATCAGACATTGTACTATTTGGGGTTTTTGAGTTAGTCTGTAAGACTGGATTACTTGATTGATTGATTTATTTATTCATTGTTAATAAACGTTAATGTTATGATGCGACTCTTTCATTTTCATTACCTGTTAGAATGGAGAGAGGTGTCGGTGCTAGAGAGAGAGAGAGATTCCTTGGAGGGAGAGAGAGAGAGAGAGAGAGAGAGAGAGGGATTGCCGAGAAGAGAGAGAGAGAGAGAGAGAGAGAGAGAGAGAGAGAGAGGCTGTGTGAGTAATGCTGTGTGTTGGTTTGCCTTCCGTTTCGTGCTCACGCTTACCTAATGAATAATGGGGGGGGGCGGGGGGGGGGGGGAATCTCCCCCCATTACATATATATTACAGTTCGTGATCAGTTAATTGATTAAACCTTTTTATAAGGTCCTCTTCAACATAAGACCCGCTTGAGTGTCCCGTAAGACGATTAAATAGAAACTAATAGCGAGATATTACGTCCTCTCGTGATTCCTGGAGAACTGGCATTGAACAAATTGCCGCTCAGAGATATTCTCGTATTTCGCTGAAAAGATCAAATGAAAGATGAGAGATTTTTATATTTTACTGGAAAAAGGAAGGGGGAAAAATGATGCATTCATATATTTTATTGAAAAGCCAAATAAAAAAATCATATATTCTTATATTTTATCTTTAAAAAAATGGAAAAGTTAAACAATTTATTTTTACTGGAAAAACCGGTTAAGAAAGAGGTAACAATTTTATATTTTATTGAAAAAAAAAAAACAATAAAAAAGTAAAATATTCTATATTTTAATTGAAAAAAAAAAAAAACAATAAAAAAAGTAATTTTTTTATATTTCATTTGAAAACCAAATTAGTGAAAACTAAATAATCTTACATTTTATAAAAATAGAATAATTATTGTTATATTTTATTGGAAGAACGAAAGGAAACATAAAAATTATATTTTATATAGAAAAAACAATCTTATATTAGAATAAAACAATAAAAATGTTATTGTTTATATTTTATTAGAAAAACGAAAGCTAACAACATTATATATTATTATTTTTCCTTTAGTTTATTTTGATAAAATGTAAGAACGTTTTATTTTTGTCCTCTGTTTTTTTCCTCTTGGTTTTTCAATAATATTCTTATTATTGATCGAAATAAACCAAAGTAAGAAATGAAAGAAACCCATCTTCACTCCGGTTCCTTCAGCCCAATGAATAGACGACAAGAAATTCAAGGAACTGGACCTTGAGAGTTTACGAAGTCAGTGGATGTTGAATGAAGGAAAATATGTCAAAAGAAGTATTATTGCGTCCAAGAAATGCCTCTTAAGCAACTGCAGTCTGGTGATGATATTTCATTATAATTTTATCATTATAAACCCGACATAATAAGACTTTCAGCTTACGTGGGGCTTTTGCTAAAATCTACGGTCAAATAGCGCGTTGTTTCACTAACTAAAATAAATATATATTTATATCATCATCATAATCATCATCATCATCATCAGCCGTTGCTAGTCCACTGCAGGACAAAGGCCTGAGACATGCCTTTCCACTCCCTTCTGTTTATGGTCTTTTTATGCTATTCTATACCGGCAAATTTCTTTACCTCGTCAATCCATCGTCTTCTCTTCCTTCCACTAGTTCGTTTGCAACCTCTAGGGACACATTCTGTTATTCTCTTCGTCCATTTATTATTATCTGACATTCTCATTTTATGTTCTGTCCACACCCATTTCTTTATCTTAATTGTCGTTAGAATATCCCATATTGTGTGGATAGATATATCTTACTATACCATAATGGGCGTTATGTCTGTCCGTCCGTCTGTCATTCAATCACGGCCAAACGGCTGGTCCGATGGGCATGAAACTTGACAGGATTATAGCTGTGGACCCTAAGATAGTTTATAATGGGGTTTAATACTACCTCCCCCACCCCCAACCCTCCAGAGGGGGTGGGGGTGAGAATGGATTCCCTGAAATGGAGCTGGTTCTGTCCGTGAAACGGGGATGGTTATGCCCGTAGACTTAGTTACTTTGCGAATTTATCATACTTAGTCATTTCTGTATACATATGAATTATCATTTGGAAAATGATACTATAGGGTAAACATCATTGACATAATAGTTAAGAAATATAAAAAAACACTAGAGTGTCACATATGTGAAGCAGCAGATGAATATGCTTATAGTAAGGATTGGTTATTGCTAGCGCATATATAAACGTAGATGTAAAAATATACATCATATATAGATGAAGGACAGGTTAAATTCCACCGGAACGTTTCTCCAGGCTAGTTATCCTTTCCTCGGGGGATGATTGAAAACTCAAACCCCTTTTATTATTTTAGCCTCGGCCATCATCCTAATTAGTAAGTAGCTACCCAGCCAAAGTGACATTTTAGCGGAGGCGACTTCCGGGATTAGCATTCGATCCGGTAATCGTCGAGAAACGTCGTCATATGAGGAGGCAATCAAAGGAGTGATTAGGAACCAATTAAACTTTGTACGGAACTGGGTCGTTTCGTTCCGGTCTGCGCCCTCTCCCAGAGATGCTGGGGATCGAATGTGAGTCTCGCATGTGTGTGTGTGTGTCTGTGTGTGTGTGTGTGAGTTGAAATTGAGCTAAAAGTAGTTGTTCATACGCGCACAAACCTTTGGTCTTAACAATAGGATAATTTTATCAGTATCGCTTGTGCGTTGAGACCGAGTTACAAGATAGGTTAAATATTATTATTATTATTATTATTAGTTATTATTATTATTATTATTATTAGTATTATATTATTATTATTATTATTATTATTATTATTATTATTATTATTTTTATTAAATAATAAAAATGAATTTGCATGTTAAGTAACACTGAAAGTAACATAAATAATATACATATGTATATTTATGTATGGTTATATTATTATAATATCCGTGTATATATATATATATATATATATATATAATATATATATATATATATATAATATATTTATACTAGATATATATATAATATATATATATATATATATATATATATATAAATATATATATATATATATATATATAGAATATATAGATAGATATATATATATTTATATCATAGATATATATATATATATATATATAATATCTATATATATATATATATATATATATATATAGTATAGTATCTATATATATATATATATATATATATATATATATATAGTTATAGATATATATATATCATATATATATATATATATATATATATATATATATATATATATATCTATATATATATATATATATATATACTATATAAATATATATATTTATATATATATAAACATGTCAAATGATTTGCATGTTAAGTAACACTGAAAGTAACATAAATTAATATACATATGTATATTTATGTATGTATATTATATAATATCCGATAATATATATATATATATATATAATATCTATATATATATATAACTATATATATATATATATATATATATATACTATATATATAAATATATATATATGTGACTGGTAAAAATGTTTCTGTAACAACAGAATTCCGTCTAATAAAAGGAGCCCATAAAAACACCAAAATATAGAAAGAAAAGTACTATATTTCAGAGACTGCTGTCTCCCTCTTCAGGTAGATGAATGAGAAAAGTTTACAGAAAAGGTTGTATTTATACCAAGAGGTCCATCCACAGGCAAGCCAATTTAGGTCACCCCCTCTGATAATCTTCCTTTAATCTTCTTAAGCGTTGGTTGAATGAAAACCTTGTCGATCGTATCGGAAATCCATGCTCCTTTTGAGATGTTCATTACCTGCCTCTCTTTTATTAAGGCCGATTCCATCATTTGACTCTTGTACCGGCAGTTGCATCTATCAATTACACGTGACAAATTCCAGTTTATTCTATGGTTATGTTCATTTATACAGTTGAATATAGCCGAGTTCTGTTGTCCATACCTAACTGACCATTTCTATTGTATTAATCTCTGGGGAAGTGATTTACCTGTAAATGCGATATAAGATTGGTCACAGTCCTGGCATGGAATTTTGTAAACCCAGTGTCCTTGGGAGATGTGTTTTTGTTGGACGTTAATCAGGGATTTGGCTAAGTGTTTGGGTAAGTAAATGCAAAAGGGTCAGATTTACGGAGGGTGTGGGTTTTTTTTTTTTTTTGGTTGGACTCTCTTAATCGTGTCCAGGTGAGGAATTTTTATTTTATTGTTGGGTGTGTCTTTAGCGGGTCGGTAGAAAATTACGTTTGCTTTGTGAATTGCTTTCTCAATTATATGGTCAGGATACTTTAAAGACGAAAGTTGCTTGCAAATTAGTTCAAATTCTTTTCCAGGGATTCTGGGGAACAAATTCGTAAGGCTCTTAAGAACAGGTTGCTAGCTACACCTATCTTGATAGTAATGTCGTTATAGCTAAATAGTGAAATGTATAAAAGTGAGAACGTTGGTTTTCTGTATATGGTAAATAAATTTGTATTCTGTCGTGTCTCTGATTATTAAAATATCAAGAAAAGGAATTTTATTGTCTGTTTCCATTCAACTTTGAATTTGATGCTGGGCACTAATGCGTTCAATTTTGAGAGGAATTCATTAAAATTTCCCCACCTATCATCCCAAAAAATGTTAGGATATCATCCCACATATCTAATCCACAGCATGTTTTTGGGTTTTATTGCATTTACTGCTGTAGTTTCAAAGTATTCCATGTACAGATTGCCTAAAACAGGACTTAAAGGACTACCCATACTACAGCCCAATCTTTGCTTGTAGAATGATTCCCCTAATGAAAATACGTTATTAGATGCACATAATTCAACTAACTTTATTATTTTGTCAAGCGCCAATGGGAGATGATCAGAATAGGGGGATAATTTTACCCTCAAAAACTGAAGAACGTCTTGTACTGGTACTTTTGTGAAAAGGGAGTCTACGTCAAGACTTAAAAGTTTTATGTTGTGAAGTGGTACATGTGCTTCTCGAATTTATGACAAAATCTTCCGAATGTTTAATATGACTGAGAAAAAAGTGCCTAAAAAAAGGGGAAAGGAAGCCAGCTAACCATTTAGAAATTTTGTAATTGAAAGCTCCGGCATATGAAACGATGGGTCTGAATGGAAGATTTTTCTTTGTGAGTTTTGGGAAGGCCATAAAAGTAGGGTAATTTAGCATTAATTACTTTAAATTTCTCTAATAGTTCAATACTCTTTTGTCTTGGCCAATTAATCTTACTTTCCGAAAAAATTCTGTGGGAACGTTTTGGAGGGGATTTTTCGTCAGGAGCATGGATTTCAGATACGATCGACAAGGTTTTCATTCAACCAACACTTAAGAAGATTAAAGGAAGATTATCAGCGGGGGTGACCTAAATTGGCTTACCTGTGGATGACCTCTTGGTATAAATAACACCTTTTCTGTAAACTTTTCTCATTCATCTACCTGAAGAGGGAGACAGCAGTCTCTGAAATATAGTACCCTTTTCTCTCTATATTTTGGTGTTTTTATGGGCTCCTTTTATTTTATTAGATATATATATATATATATATATATATATATATATATATATATATATATATTATTGATATATATCATATATGTGTGTGTGTGTGTGTGTGTGGTGTGTGTGTGTGTGTGCCTACACCGGCAAGCTCTCCCATACACCTTTTGACAACCAAAACTCTTTAATTTCGCATAGATACCCAAGCCCATTCTTTTCATACATTTCTCTCCTTCTATTCTCTTCCCTCTTTAATCAAACTCGGATAAACTCGTTAATCGCACTGAATCAGCATCTATTTCTCCCTAGAAAGTTTCTCCCTAGGAAGCAATCTTCAAAGTTTAACGCCGCTGCCATAGGTTGTAAATCCGAGATGTTTGATGTTTTATACGCTGGGGGTGGACGGGGGGGGGGGGGGGGGGGGGGGGGGGGGGGGGGGGGGGGGGGGGGGGGGGGGGGGGGGGGGGGGGGGGTGGGGGGGGGGGAGGGGGGGGGGGGGGGGGGGGGGGGGGGGGGGGGGGGGGGGGGGGGAGGGGGGGGGGGGGGGGGGGGGGGGGGGGGGGGGGGGGGCGGGAAGGGTTCGTATCTGGAAACCAGCTACAGTCGATGGACATATGATTCACCCAGATCTTTCGGATGAGTCTTCGCCTCTGGAATAGCAGCTAAGTTTTTTTTTGTTTTTTTTTCATGGAACTAGTTCAATTATGGCATTTAAAATGTTTATTATTTTTATTTTCGTTTTTTTTTATAATTTTGTTGAACGTTGGGACACGAAAATGAAAATTATGTAAGCGAATACCACAGGAAAATGACAGGCTGAACGTCAAATTACCAAGCGCTTTCTCCTGTCTATTCAGGCTGCAAAGAACCTTTTAAAGTAATGCATATAGCCCAATGCGCCAGGTGCACTGCCGGCACTAATACCTCCCTATACGTTGATGAAGTTTATTTAAACCCTTTCCAATTCGTTTCGATTTCATTCAATTTTATTTTTATATCCACTCGAAAATAAACTCTCTCTCTCTCTCTCTCTCTCTCTCTCTCTCTCTCCACACTCGCCTGAGCCTTCTCGTCTTAGGCCTAAATCCGCCTTAATGAGAAAATTATACCTCGGAATGGTGTTCATTTCATTAGCTAGAGACGGCAGCACGAGCGGGGAGGCTGGAATTGAAGAATGAACATTATCCCATTAAGCGAGATACCGGATGAGTACATTAAGAGGTAAAACTGAAGGCTACCACCGCGCTTCTCTGGAGGTAAAACTGAAGGCTACCACCGCACCTCTCTGGAGGTAAAACTGAAGGCTACCACCGCGCCTCTCTAGTTCGGCAAATACCGGTTTACGTAAAAAAGGGGGACTGTATCGAGTACTAGGGATTCAACGTAAAAACATAAACATAAGACGGATATCTTAAAAACCTGGGGATTGAACATAAAAGCATAAACAAAACAAAAAGACGGATAATATCATAAAAACCTGGGGATTGAACGTAAAAACATAAATAAAAGACGGAAAATGTAAAAAAACCATGGGGATTTAACGTAAAAACATAAACAAAAGATTGTAGATATGAAACATAAACGATACATAAACATGAACAAAAACATAAACAAAAGATTGTAAATATGAAACATAAACGATACATAAACATGAACAAAAACATAAACAAAAGACGGTAGATAGAAACATAAACTAGAAAAATAAACATAAAAACAACATAATCAAAAGAGGATAAATATCATAAACATAAACATGAAAAAAAGAAACAAAGTATGGTAAAATCATAAACACAAACATGAGACAGAAACATAAAAGACGGCAAGTATCATAAACACAAACAAGAGACAGAAGCATAAACGAAAACATAAACAAAAGACGGAAAATATCATAGGCACAAATAAGAGAGAGAAGCATAAACAAAAGATAAACAAGAGACAGAACCATAAACAAATTCATAAGCAAAAGGCGGTAAAATATTCCGGTTGACGAGTGGCGGGAACCAGGCCGCGGTAGTGGTCTTCAATTTTACCGAGATGAGGCTTGCCACTTAACAGGATAAGATCTTACATGACATTTTAACGAGGATTCTTATTTATTTATTTATTCATTCATTTTTGCACGCGCGCAAGAAACCTCAGTCTCTTCAGCGTTTCTTACTTATGTTTCTCTCATGTTTTCGTGGGTGAGAGATATTCAAATTAAGGCGTGATGCGACCTCCAGCTTACTCGGGACGCGTGCAAGATCACACACCAACCCCCCCTGCATAAGTTGTAAACAATACATTCCTAACGTTTATTTGACAGTCTTTTGAACGAATGTTCTGTGAACCGTCTTTCGTTACCGTTTATTTGACATGTCTTTCGAAAGCGTTTACTTGACAGTCTTTTGAATACATTTTCTGTGAACTGTCTCTCAAAAACGTTTACTTCTGAACTGTCCCTCGAAAACGTTTCCCGCAGACACAGAAGGGATCTTGAAAACCTTCGAGTCGGACGCCTATCTCTGATCCGTAACATCAAACAGTCACACACACAACGCTTCATATCGTAGTCTGTTTGACAAGGCGCCTTTCTGTTCTCGGCCAAAGGTGATTACCAACTCTTTTTAAATCTGACTATTTTTTTTTTTCCTCTACTGAGGTGTCTTATTTTACTTGGAATTCTTTTCTTACTTGGCATAATTACTTTTTTAACACATATAGATATTATATACCACCATATATAAATATATATATATATATATATATATATATTATATATATATATATATATATATAATGTATTATATACATACGATATTTATATTATATATATATATATATATATATATATATATATATATACACACACACATATATTATATATATATATATATATATATATATATATATATATATATATATATATATATATATATATTATATAACTATGTAATATGTATATTGTGAGTATATATATATATATATATATATATATATATATATATATATATATATATAGTATAGTATGTATGTATGTAGTATGATATATATATATATATATATACATAATATATATATATATATATATATATATACATACAAACAAACATGATTACATCACAAAAATTGGTTAAGCAACACGCAAAAAAATACACAAACATAATATCAAGGTACAAGCAGAAAATACACAAAAACACAATAGCAAAGGTACAACCACTGCAATTCTGCCAACACAGTAGATTCAATCATCGTACATCCACATCGAGACTAACTGCATATATACTATATATATATTTATATAATTCCCATTTTCTCTGGATAACTACAAATGTAAGAGGACTTTATCAATAAACTCAGTCAAGTGACCAATTTAACGATAGCACTGCATGAACGACATTGTATATTTTAAGGACGCAATTACTGTGGAGTTTCTGGGTTTTCTCTCTCTCTTCTCTCTCTCTCTCCTCTCTCCATCTCCTCTCTCCTCTCTCTCTCTCTCTCTCTCATCGGTCGTCGAATAATTCTTTGCCGAGTTATTTTCGAGTGGATATAAAGATAAAATTGAATGAAATCGAAACGAATTGGAAAGGGATTTGAATAAACATCACCAACGTATAGGGAGGTATTAGTGCCGGCAGTGCACCTGGCGCGGTGGGCTGTAGCTTCCTTTAAAAGGTTCCTTGCAGCCTGAATAGACAGGAGAAAGCGCTTGGTAATCTGTCGTCCAGCCTGTCATTTTCCGTGGTATTCGCTTACATAATTTACATTTTCGTGTCCCAACGTTCTACAAAATTATAAAAAAAAAAAAAAAAAAAAAAACAAAAAAAAAAAAAAAAAAATATATTTTAAATACCATAATTGAACTCGTTCCATGTGTAAAAAAAAAAAAAAAAAAAAAAAAGCCAAACTTGGCTTCTATTTCAGAGGCGAAGACTCGTCCGGAAGATTTGGGTGAATCATGTCCATCGACTGTAGCGGTTTCCAAATAAGAATTCCCCCCTCCCCCGCTCCGCCCACCCCCCTCCCCTCCTCCCCAGCGTAAAAAACACACAACATCTCGGATTTACAACCTATCACAGCGGCGTTAAACTTTGAAGATTGCTTCCTCCGGAGGAATAAATGCTGATTCATTGCGATTAACAAGTTTATCGAGTTTGATTAAAGAGGAAATAGAAAGAAAATAGAAGGAGGAAATGTATGAAAGAAATGAGCTTGGGTTGGGGGACTCAAGAGGGGGAAGGAGTATATAAGGTATCTATGCGAAATTAAAGAGTTGGAGTCAAAAGGTCGTATGTGAGAGCTTGCCGGTGTAGGTACACACAACACACACACACACACGCACACACACATATATTATGTAAATATATATATATATATATATATATATATATATATATATATATATATATATATATATATATATATATATATACGCATACATAATACACTGTTTGTATGTGAATATGCATTTGTACTAAGAGGAACACGATATAGCAATTGTAACAATAGACAAAATAAACGATTACAGAACAAGGAAAAATGAGAGAGGGACCTTGACGAGGAGAGGAATAAACACAATACAATGCAAAACAAAATCAAACATATTAGTTCCTATATATGACTCTCCATCAATGTACTAGTGGCTAACAGCATGAGGGGGAAACAGAAGTACAAATAAATACAGAATCAATCGGAAAATTGATGTTCCCTATTGTATCAGATTTCACTTGTAACAACATACACACACACTACACATACACACATGCATACATACATACACTTGTCTGCATGTCCAAAGTGCTGTTCACTCTACTGGCATCTATATATTTTGTATTTCTACACACACGCGCACACACACATAAATACGTATATTAATATAATATGCATACATACATATACATATATATATAATTATATATGTCACTTATAGTTTACTTAACATGCCAATTTATTTCATTTTGTAATATTTATTCTGTCGCCTGATAACGAACACGGATATTCTACAATAATAATAATGACAAAATAATAATAATAATAATAATAATAATAATAATAATAATAAGTAATAATAATAATAATAATAATCATAGGAACACTATGCACGATCCCAAGATCTCTGAAGAGGAATCTGTAAAAACTGGAGGCCGAAGTAGCTCCAGGACTCATGCAGAAGAGTGTGATCCTAGAAACGGCGCACATAGTAAGAAAAGTGATGGACTCCTCATTTCCTAAATAGGCAGGATGCAACCCGAACCCCACACTATAAATAACACCGGTCGAATTGGAGGACTGTGATAGACAAAAAAAAATAATAATAATAATGCTAATACTAATAATAATAATAATAATAATAATAATAATAATAATAATAATAATATTTAACCTATCTTGTAACTCTGTCTCAACGCATATGAACAGTTATCTTTTAACTCAATGTTAACAACACACACACACACATGCGAGACTCACATTCGATCCCCAGCATCTCTGGGAGAGGGCGCAGACCGGAACGAAACGACCCAGTTCCTTACAAAGTTTAATTGGTTCCTAATCACTCCTTTGATTGCCTCCTCATATGACGACGTTTCTCGACGATTACCGGATCGAATGCTAATCCCGGAAGTCGCCTCCGCTAAAATGTCACTTTGGCTGGGTAGCTACTTACTAATTAGGATGATGGCCGAGGCTAAAATAATAAAGCGGTTTGAGTTTTCAATCATCCCCTGAGGAAATGATGAACTAGACTGGAGAAACGTTCCGGTGGATTTTAACCTGTCCTTCATCTATATGTGATGTATATTTTTACATCTACGTTTATATATGCGCTAGCAATTTACCAATCCTTACTAAAAGCATATTCATCTGCTGCTTCATATATGTGACTCTAGTGTTTTTTTATATTTCTTAACTATTATGTCAATGATGTTTACCCTATAGTATCATTTTCCAAATGATAATTCATATGTATACAGAAAGGACTAAGTATGATAAATACGCAAAGTAACTAAGTCTACGGGGCAGAACCAGCTCCATTTCAGGGAATCCATTCTCACCCCCACCCCATTCGGAGGGTTGGGGGTGGGGGAGGTAGGATGAAACCCCATTACAAACCATCTTAAGGGTCCCCCACTATTACCCTGCCAAGTTTCATGCCCATCGGACCAGCCGTTTGGCCGTGATTGAATGACAGACGGACGGACAGAGATAACGCCCATTATGGTATAGTAAGATATATCTATACAAACAATAGAGGATATTCTAACGACAATTAAGAAAAAGAAATGGGCGTGGACAGGACATATAATAAGAATGGCAGATAATAATAGATGGACGAAGAGAATAACAGAATGGGTCCCTAGAGGTTGCAAACGAACCAGTGGAAGGAAGAGAAGACGATGGATTGACGAGGTAAAGAAAGTTTGCCTGTATAGAATAGCATAAAAAGACCATAAACAGACGGGAGTGGAAGGACATATCTCAGGCCTTTGTCCTGCAGTGGACTAGCAACGGCTGATGATGATGATGATGATGATATAAATATATATTTATTTTAGTTAGTGAAACAACGCGCTATTTGACTAGATTTTAGCAAAAGCCCCACGTAAGCTGAAAGTCTTATTATGTCTGGTTTATAATGATAAAATTATAATGAAATATCATCGCCAGACTGCAGTTGCTTAAGAGGCATTTCTTGGACGTAATAATACTTCTTTTGACATATTTTCCTTCATTCAACATCCACTGATTTCGTAAGCTCTCAAGGTCCAGTTCCTTGAATTTCTTGTCGTCTATTCATAGGGCTGAAGGAACCGGAGTTAAGATGGGTTTCTTTCATTTCTTACTTTGGTTTATTTCGATCAATTATAAGAATATTATTGAAAAACCAAGAGGAAAAAAACCAAGGAGAAAAATAAAACATTCTTATATTTTATAAAAATAAACCAAAGGAAAAATAATAATATATAATGTTGTTAGCTTTCGTTTTTCTAATAAAATATAACAATAATTACTTTTTTATTATTTTTTTCAATATAAGATTTTTTTTTTTTTTTTTGTAAAATATAATGTTTATGTTTCCTTTCGTTCTTCCAATAAAATATAACAATAATTATTCTTTTTCTAATAAAATGTAAGATTGTTTAGTTTTTCCCCATCTGGTTTTCAAATAAAATATAAAAAAAAATACTTTTTTTATTGTTTTTTCAATTAAATAAAAGAATATTTACTTTTTTTATTTTTTTTATTGTTTTTTTTTCCAATAAAATATCAAATTGTTACCTCTTTCTTAACCGGTTTTTTCAGTAAATATAAATTGTTTAACTTTTTAATTTTAAAAAAAATAAAATATAAGAATATATGATTTTCGTATTCGGCTTTTCAATAAAATATATGAATGCATCATTTTTCCCCCTTCCTTTTTCCAATAAATATAAAAATCTCTCATTCTTTTCATTTAATCTTTTCAGCGAAATACGAGAATATCTCTGCGCGGTAATTTGTTCAATGCGAGTTCTCCAGGAATCACGAGAGGACGTAATACCTCGCTATTGGTGTCTATATAATCGTCTTGCGGGTCACTCAAGCTGGTGTATGTTGAAGAGGACCTCATAAAAAGGTTTAATCAATTAACTGATCACGAACTGTATAATATATATATATATATACATATATATGTTTCACCCCTCCTTATTCCTTAAACTACACAAACTGGGAACTCTTACCTGTTGCCAGCGGTGCCCTGTCTGCAACATGTCACGAGGCTTATTAAGACTGCGTAAATATAGAAAAATACTATTTATTTCCCAAAAGCAATTGGTATAACATAGAACAAAATGATTAACTAGTCAATAATGGCATAAACACCCAAATCTACACATAAAGAAACCAGTAAGATAACATTCTACCCTCCTGACTAAGGTTACACTCCCGAACCAAAAAATGTCATAAAGTCTCGTATTAGTCAGGTTAGAGAATCCCGTTTCTAATCAACTATGGAATTGGACCCATCTGTAATAAAGATAATAGGTATAGAAACATATCCCCCACATCACTCTTTTCAAAGTATTCACGTAATGAGAGTATTTCACACTTCTCTCTCTTTTCAAAAGGTAATAGTTTTTCTAAGTTTCTTATAGAATGTGTCCTACCTTTACGATGGGCGTTTTCTCCCGACACTCGGAGCAACCACTTGATCTATTATCGTTCGTCTCAAAGAATGCGTCTTCCACAAGTACCCCGAACCAGTAGGCTTGTAACACGCGTACAAACACGTACTACAGCCTCACGATTCAGGGGAATGATCTCTGAGTCAAGTTGCTTGTTTCAGCAAATACTTTTCTCCGAGAGACTTGTACTGCACCACCTCTTGTCTCTAAGCGAGGAGAGCCATGTGACTTCACTATCATTACATGACACTTAAAACATATTATTAGCCATTCCCCCTCTTTTCATCTATTAGATATATATACATATATATAATAATAATATATATATATATATATATATATATATATACATTTTATATATATCATTATATATAATATATATATATATATATATATATATATATACATACATACCGATATAAACATACATACATATAATATATAATATAGAGATATATATACTATAGGATATATATATATATATATATATATATATAAATATATATATATACACCAAGTGTAAACTGGGATCCCCCATATTCTGCCTCTTGAACAAAAAACTGATGTGGAATCGAATGGGATTTCATAGTTTAGGCCAGAGGCCAAAATTGCTTGTACCTATGAGGTCATCCAGCGTTGAAAGGGAGACTGAGAGTAAAAGGCTTCAAAGGTGTAACAGGAGGAAAACCTCAAAGCAGTTGCACTATGAAACAAGTGTTAGGAGAGGGAGAAAAGGAAGATGGAGGAAAGAGAATATGAACGGAGGTACGGTAAAAGAAATAAAAAGGGGTTGCAGTATGGGCCGAAGGGACGCTGCAAAGAACCTTTAAGTAAGCCCTACGGTACAAATAAGTGAGGTGCACTGACGGCAACTACCTCCCTACGGATAATAAAACGATGTGAAAATGGGAAAATGGAAATGGAAAGGTTCTATTTTGTTTATCTAATACAAATTAAAATTGCATTTTTAACGATTGCCTTTTCTTGGTATAATTAAAGTTCTATATTCGTCTTTATTCTCCTTAACAAATAATATCACATCAGTTATATAATACAAATTAAAATTGTATTTTTAAATAGTGCCTTTCCTTGAAGTAATTAAAGATTTATATTAATCTTTATTCTTCTTAAGAAATGATATTACAGCTGTTAATTATTATACTACAATAACACATTTGTTATATAATATACAATGATATCTTTCCCTTGGCTGTTTCTTCTCCTCAGAACCCGGTCCTATTTCTTTATCTTCGAATTTAACAACCGCCCCCCCCTTCTTCCACCCTCCCACCGTCCGGACACCCCATTCCAGGCCCACCTCAACCCTTTCACCCCCACCCCCCCAAACCCGAAAAAAAATTTACCGAACCAAGATTATAAAAGAGAAGCGTAAATCCTCTCGCTGTCAGTCTGAGGGTGAAGCCCACGCCTCCAGATTGCGTCTTCACACTTCGGCGAAAGGAAAGATGGTGATAACGCCCCCCTCCCAACCCCGCCGCCCCCAAAAAAAGGGAATAAATAAAAAAAATAAACAAAAGTTATGAAAAAAAAATATCTCCTGGGGAAACATAAGAGAGATGATAAACGGGGCCTTCTAGCCGAATATATTAATACACAAGACAGGTTGGAAGGAGAGAGTTGAAGAGCTGCTTAGAGCTTCCGGCAT
>NC_061098.1:7330326-7337826 GCF_015104395.2 Macrobrachium nipponense
AGAGCTTGCCGGTGTAGGTACACACACACACGCAATATATATATATATATATATATAGATATATATATATATATATATAATATATATATACATATACATATATATATATATATATATATATATATATATATATATCTATATTTATATATACATATAGATATATATATATATATATATATATATATATATATATATAAATATATATATATATATATATATATATATATATATATATATATATATATATATATCTATAGTATATACAAATATAGTATATATATATATATATATATATATATATATATATGTATATATATATATATATATATATATATATATATATATATATGTATATATATATATATATATTATATATATATATATATCATATATATATATATATATATACGCATACATACATACACTGTTTGCATGTGAATATGCATGTATACTAAGAGGAACAGATATAGCAATTGTAACAATAGACAAAATAAACGATTACCGAACGAAGAAAAATGAGAGAGGGGTTTCACGAGGAGAAGATTAAACAACAATGCAATACAAAACAAAATCAAGCAAATTAGTTCCTATATATATATATATGACTCTCCATCAATGTCTAGTGGCTAACAGCATGAGGGGGAAACAGAAGTACAAATAAATACAGCATCAACCGGAAAATTGATGTTCACTAATGAATCAGATTTCACTTGTAACAACATACACACTCACTACACATACACACATGCATGCATACATGCACTTGTCTGCATGTCCATTTGTGCTGATCACTCTAGCATCTATATATTTTCCATTTATTACAAATGCACACACACATATATACGTATATTATATAATATACATACATACATATACATATGTATATGATTGTATATGTCACTTATACTTTTACTTAACATGCTAATTTATTTCATTTTTGTAATATTCATTTTTGTTGCCTGATAACGAACACGATATTCTATTATAATAATAATAATAATAATAATAATAATAATAATAATAATAAATAATAATAATAATAATAATAATAATAATCATGGGAACACTAGGCACGATCCCAAGATCTCTGAAAAGGAATCTGGAAAAACTAGAGGCCGAAGTTGCTCTGGGACTCATGCAGAAGAGTGTGATCCTAGAAACGGAGCACACAGTAAGAAAAGTGATGGACTCCTAAGGAGGCAGGATGTATCCCGGAACCCCAAACACTATAAATAACACCCGGTGAATTGGAGATCATAGACAAAAAAAAAAAAAAAAAAAAAATCCCCAATAATAATAATAATAATAATAATAATAATAATAATAATAATAATAATAATAATGTGGCGCCGTGGCAGAGTCGATTAGGTCGTTAATCGACAGGTTAAGCAACATTGGGGCTGGACAGTCGTTGGATGGGTGACCCGCTCTCCTCGGCGTTGATTCCTTGGGAAAGGATCTTTACCATAATTTCCTCAGTCTACTCAGCTGTAAATGAGTACCTATCCCTGGGGTAGGGTCCAGCTATGGGTTAAATAGCAAAACTCAGCAATGATGGAAAGAAATGAAGGAATAAACGACAACGACGTAAATGGAACCTCTGGCAATAGAGGAGCTTCGTCCGGCAGCCAGGTATTCAACCCAATTGAAGGGGAAGACGGTCAGGTACTTGGAGGTCGTCATCCAGCAACTGACCACCACAACGACAGTAACCAACAGCCTGAGATTGGAGCTACAGAAGCAAACCAAAGGAAGAAATGGACAAGAGAAGAAAATAAGGAAATATGGAGATGCTACATCAGAAGCAACCCGACGGAGAGAGGATATAGAAGAAGGTTGGTCAACGTCTGGAATGAGATGAATAACAGCCCCCAAACAGAGCAGAGGCTGGCAGACCAAGTAAGGAACATAAAGAAAAGGAACTGACTCTCCCCAACAGAAAGGGAACTGGAAAGGGAAATGTCACACAACGAATTACACGAAGACGAACTGAGAGACGATGCCACAGAAGACGACAGGGATGATGAGGTATCAAACAACGACACACGAAGAAACACCGACGAAGTAACAGAGAGGACGGAATGGGTAGAAAAGAGAGACAATGGATGGCACCAGATACAGAGAGAACAAAGATCCCCCTCCATTAAAGCCCACGACGCCAAGAAATTAAGGAGAAAACAAGTGAGGTCAATGAATAATGGCTAATAACACACCACCAGTATCACAGAAACAAATAACTGGCATATGCAGGAGCAAGATTAGTAGCAGAACTGATGGGATACGAACACCAACCCCACCACCGACAACAACCACCCACAGAAACAAAACAGCAACCTCCTTGGAAAAGGCGCCTGGAAAACCAAATCATGGTGATGAGATCTGACTTGAGTAAACTGAAAGAGATGGCAGAAAAAAGGCTAAGAAGCAGGAAACAAGGGAGGAACTCCAACGAGAAATACAAAGTACAAGAGAGGGGACTAAACAACACAATAGAAGATGTAAAACAGAGGCTTAAGGCCAAAGCACATAAGATCCAACGGTACATGAACAGAAATAAGGGATACCAACAGAACAAACTATTCGGAACTAACCAGAAAAGAGGGGAAAGACAACCACCAAGAAATTCCTGAAGCCAGAACCAAGTAAGAGACTCTGGGAAAACATATGGAGCAATCCGGTATCACACAACAAACATGCAACATGGCTCCAGGAAGTCAAGGAAGAAGAAACAGGGAGAATAACACAAAGATTCACAGAGATCACGACAGACACAGTCAGACACCAACTACGGAAAATGCCAAACTGGAAAGCCCCAGGTCCCGATGAAGTCCATGGATACTGGCTCAAAAACTTCAAGGCCCTACACCGCGAATAGCAGAACAACTCCAGCATTGTATCTCAAATCTCCATGCACCCAAATGGATGACCACAGGAAGGACATCCTTAGTACAAACAGACAAGAGTAAGGTAAATATAGCCAGTAACTACAGGCCTATCACCTGCCTACCAATAATGTGGAAGTTACTAACAGGTATCATCAGTGAAAGGCTATACAACTACCTAGAGGAGACAAACACCATCCCCCACCAACAGAAAGGCTGCAGAAGGAAGTGTAGGGGCACAAAAGACCAGCTCCTGATAGACAAAATGGTAATGAAGAACAGTAGAAGGAAAACCAACCTAAGCATGGCATGGATAGACTATAAGAAAGCCTTCGACATGATACCACACACATGGCTAATAGAATGCCTGAAATATATGGGGCAGAGGAAAACACCATCCTCAAAAATACAATGCGCACTGGAATACAATACTTACAAGCTCTGGAATAAGACTAGCAGAGGTTAATATCAGGAGAGGGATCTTCCAGGGCGACTCACTGTCCCCACTACTCTTCGTAGTAGCCATGATTCCCATGACAAAAGTACTGCAGAAGATGGATGCCGGGTACCAACTCAAGAAAAGAGGCAACAGAATTAACCATCTGATGTTCATGGACGACATCAAGCTGTATGGTAAGGCAGAGCATCAGAAATAGATACCCTAATCCAGACTGTAAGGATTGTATCTGGGGACATCAGGATGGAGTTTGGAATAGAAAAATGCGCCTTACTCACCATACAAAAGGGCAAGGCAAAGTAACAAGAACTGAAGGGATAAAGACACAGATGAGACTGGATACAAATACCTGGGAATAATGGAAGGAGGGGATATAAAACACCAAGAGAATAAAGGACACACGATCAGGAAAAGAATATATGCAGAAACTCAAGGCGATACTCAAATCAAAACTCAACGCCGGAAATATGATAAAAGCCATAAACACATGGGCAGTGCCAGTAATCAGATACAGCGCAGGAATGGTGGAATGGACGAAGGCAGAACTCCGCAGCATAGATAGAAAACCAGGAAAACATATGACAATACACAAAGCACTACACCCAAGAGCAAATACGGACAGACTATACATAACACGAAAGGAAGGAGGGAGAGGACTACTAAGTATAGAGGACTGCGTCAGCATCGAGAACAGAGCACTGGGGCAATATCTGAAAACCAGTGAAGACGAGTGGCTAAAGAGTGCATGGGAAGAAGGACTAATATAAAAAGTAGACGAAGACCCAGAAATATACAGAGTCAGGAGAATGACAACAGACAGAGGACTGGCACAACAAACCAATGCACGGACAATACAATGAGACAGACTAAAGAACTAGCCAGCGATGACACATGGCATTGGCTACAGAGGGGAGAGCTAAAGAAGGAAACTGAAGGAATGATAATAGCGGCACTAGATCAGGCCCTAAGAACCAGATATGTTCAAAGAACGATAGACGGAAATAACATCTCTCCCATATGTAGGAAGTGCAATACGAAAAATGAAACCATAAACCACATAGCAAGCGAATGTCCGGCACTTGCACAGAACCAGTACAAAAAGAGGCATGATTCAGTGGCAAAAGCCCTCCATTGGAGCCTGTGCAAGAAACATCAGCTACCTTGCAGTAATAGGTGGTACGAGCACCAACCTGAGGGAGTGATAGAAAACAATCAGGCAAAGACCCTCTGGGACTCTGGTATCAGAACAGATAGGGTGATACGTGCAAATAGACCAGACGTGACGTTGATTGACAAAGTCAAGAAGAAAGTATCATTCATTGATGTCGCAATACATAGGACACCAGAGTTGAAGAGAAAGAAAAGGAAAAAAAAAATGGATAAGTATCAAGACCTGAAAATAGAAATAAGAAGGATATGGGATATGTCAGTGGAAATCATACCCATAATCATAGGAGCACTAGGCACAATCCCAAGGTCCCTGAAAAGGAAGCTAGAAAAACTAGAGGCTGATGTAGCTCCAGGACTCATTCAGAAGAGTGTGATCCTAGAAACGGCACACATAGTAATAAAAGTGATGGACTCCTAAGGAGGCAGGATGCAACCCAGAACCCCACACTATAAATACCACCCAGTCGAATTGGAGGACTGTGATAAAGCAAAAATAAAATAAATAAATAAATAAAAATAAATAAATAAATAAATAATAATAATAATAATAATAATAATAATAATAATAATAATAATAATAATAATAATGATAATAATAATAATAATAATAATATAATAATAATAATAATAATGTAGGAACATAGGCACGATCCCAAGATCTCTGAAAAGGAATCTGGAAAAACTAGAGGCCGAAGTAGCTCCGGGAATCATGGCAGAAGTGTGTGATCCTAGAAACGAAGCACATAGTATGAAAGTGATGGACTCTAAGGAGGGCAGGATGCAACCAGAACCCCACACTATAATAATCACCCACACACGCATACAGACACACACACACACACACACACACATGCGAGACTCACATTCGATCTCTGGGAGAGGGCGCAGACCGGAACGAAGCGACCCAGTTCCGTACAAAGTTTAATTGGTTCCTAATCACTCATTTGATTGCCTCCTACATATGACGACGTTTCTCGACTATTACCGGATCGAATGCTAAATCCCGGAAGTCGCCTCGCTAAAATGTCACTTTGGCTGGGTAGCTACTTTCTAATTAGGATGATGACCGAGACTAAAATAATAAAATAAAGGGGTTTGAGTTTTCATCATCCCCCGACCCCGAGGAAGGATTAACTAGACTGGAGAAACGTTCCGGTGGATTTTAACCCGTCCTTTATCTATATGTGATGTATATTTTATCTCTACTATATATACGCTAGCAATTTACCAATCCTTACTAAAAGGCATATCATCTGCTGCTTCAATATATGTTACACTAGTAGTTTTTTATATTTCTTAACTATTATGTCATTGATGTTTACCCTATAGTATCATCCAAATGATAATTCATATGAATACAGAAAGGACTAAGTATGATAAATTCGCAAAGTTACTAAGTCTACGGGCAGAAACAGCTCCATTTCAGGGAATCCATTCTCACCCCCACCCCCTTCAGAAGGTTGGGGGTGGGGAGGTAGGATGAAACCCCATTATAAACCATCTTAAGGGTCCCCCACTATTACCCTGCTAAGTTTCATGCCCATCGGACCAGCCGTTTGGCCGTGATTGAATGACAGACGGACGGACAGAGATAACGCCCATTATGGTATAGTAAGATATATCTATACAAACAATAGAGGATATTCTAACGACAATTAAGAAAAAGAAATGGGCGTGGACAAGACATATAATAAGAATGGCAGATAATAATAGATGGACGAAGAGAATAACAGAATGGGTCCCTAGAGGATTGCAAACGAAGCAGGAGAAGGAAGAGAAGACGATCGATTGACGAGGTAAAGAAATTTGCCGGTATTGAATAGCATAAAAAGACCATAAACAGAAGGGAGTGGAAGGATATGTCTCAGGCCTTTGTCCTGCAGTGGACTAGCAACGGCTGATGATGATAATAATGATGACATAAATATATATTTATTTTAGTTATTGAAACACGAGCTATTTGACCAACGCCCCAAATAAGCTGAAAGTTTTATTACGCCTGGTTTATAATGATAAAATTATAATGAAATATCATCGCCAGACTGCAGTTACTTAAGAGGCATTTCTTGGACGTAATAATACTTCTTTTGACATATTTTCCTTCATTCAACGTCCACTGACTTCGTAAACTCTCAAGGTCCAAGTTCCTTGAATTTCTTGTCGTCTATTCATTGGGCTGAAGGAACCGGAGTTAAGATGGGTTTCTTTCATTTCTTACTTTGGTTTATTTCGATCAATTATAAGAATATTATTGAAAAACCAAGAGGAAAAAAACAAGGACAAAAATAAAACATTCTTATATTTTATCAAAATAAACCAAAGGAAAAATAATAATATATAATGTTGTTAGCTTTCGTTTTCTAATAAAATATAACAATAATTACTTTTTTATTGTTTTTTCTAATATAAGATTGTTTTTTTATGAAATATAATGTTTATGTTTCCTTTCGTTCTTCCAATAAAATATAACAATAATTATTCTTTTTCTAATAAAGTGTAAGATTGTTTAGTTTTTCCTCATTTGGTTTTCAAATAAAATGTAACAAAAATTACTTTCTTTTATTGTTTTTTCAATTAAATATAAGAATATTAACTTTTTTATTGCTTTTTTCCAATAAAATATCAAATTGTTACCTCTTTCTTAACCGGTTTTTCCAGTTAATATAATTGTTTAACTTTTTTTTTTTTTTTTTTTTTTTAAATAAATAAGATATAAGAATATATGATGTGATTCGGCTTTTCAATAAAATGTATGAATGCATCATTTTTCCCCCTTCCTTTTTCCAGTAAAAATATAAAAATCTCTCATTCTTTTCATTTGATCTTTTCAGCGAAATACGAGAATATCTCTGAGCGGGTAATTTGTTCAATGCGAGGTTCTCCATGGAATCACGAGAGGGACGTAATACCTCGCTATTAGTTTTTTTTCTATTTAAATCGTCTTGCGGGTCACTCAAGCGGGTCTAATGTTGAAGAGGACATATAAAAAGA
>NC_061098.1:7342826-7382826 GCF_015104395.2 Macrobrachium nipponense
ATTAAATCAATTTTTAAATATATTTCCTTCTACCAGCCTTTCAGAAATAAGCCATTTTCGAACCTGTCTAATCAGGTGTGACATAATTTATGGAGGAGATATTTGAAATTCAAAATGTATTTCCAGGCAACCAACGCCTTCCTCCATCACATCCGATGAGGCGAAGTTTTTTGGAAATAAGTTCCAGTCATAAATTATTTTTGTAAAGAAAATTCCTGAAGTGCCCAACTTTCTCCTCATACCAGTGGCAAATGAACTTCCTGGGAAAATGTTTTAGTCATCTTTTTAAGTGAATGACACATGAATTCTCTCTCTCTCTCTCTCTCTCTCTCTCTCTCTCTCTCTCTCTCTCTCTCTCACAAAAAATAATCCGTCTTGGAAAAACATAGTTTGCCTGAGTTATGGGCTTTAGAGGCTTGACGTTATCGGAGAAAAGGAGAGAGAGAGAGAGAGAGAGAGAGAGAGAGAGAGAGAGAGAGAGAGAGAGAGAGAGAGAGAATGCTGAAAATCTTCATCTAAAATTAAGTTGGTATCATGTTGGCAAGAAAATATGTATAGAGAGAAATTTTATACTCTCACTAATAAGACTTTTTTTCCATGAGAGAAACCAAGTACACGGCATCTCAGTGCCTTTATTTAGCCCACGGGCAAAAAAAAAAAAAAAAAAAAAAAAAAAAAAAAAACCTTTCCACGTGGTAGGTTAGGTCACAAGGATTCTTCATTCTCATTAGATACAAAAGGTTTATAACGGGTGAACCGATCCTTTCTAGTGAAGTGGATACAGAGTTCATCAGACTAACATTGAAACATAACAGGAAAAGCTTGCGTCACTATAGTAGATTCACATCAGCCGTGCATCTGATGCCTAGGCCAGTCCATTACGACGCTCCTGATTGGCTGTTGATAAGCCAATCACAGGGCTGGAAGCTCTCAGTCTCTGGAGAGAGTTCTCATAGGCAGGATGTATGTTCCTCCTCTCCTGAGGGAAGATAATCCCTCAGGAGAGGTGGAACATACATACATCCTGCCAATGCGAACTCTCGAGAGAGACTGAGAATTTCCAGCCCTGTGATTGGCTTATCAACAGCCAATCAGGAACGTCGTATTGGACTGGCCTAGGCATCAGTTGCACGGGTGATGTGAATTTGCTATAGTTTTTAGAGTTCCCGTTGTAATTGTAAATATTTACCGATTTCCCCAGCCGAAAGGATGTGAAATGATAAAAGCAAGTATATAATTTTATTCAATAGAAAGAGCTTTCATTTTACGCCATACTGCTTCCCACGATAATCATGAGTAATGAGCTTTTCAAGGGTAATTAACTGCTCGACATTAATGAAGTCATGATAAGTCATGAAAAGGAGAAAGAGAAAAAAAATGAGAAAAAGGGTGAGATAAGGATCTGCCAATTAAATGAGGATAATTTGGAAGTCTCGTGATATTGAAAAGTAAAGTTGAAATTTCAGGGAGCTCTGAAATTTGGTTTTATGGGTCGTTGGTTTTCAGCGTTTCTATCCACCCATTTTAATATATTTTACTCTAGTTCAATTTCAGACTCAGTGGCGTGGTTGGTATGGTATTAGCATCCCACGTCGGTGGTCGTGAGTTCGATTCTCGGCCATTCCATTGAGGAGTGAGAGATGTGTATTTCTGGTGATAGAAGTTCACTCTCGACGTGGTTCGGAAGTCACGTAAAGCCGTTGGTCCCGTTGCTGAATAACCAGTGTTTCCATGCAACGTAAAAGCACCATACAAACAAACAAGCAAACAAAATTTCAGACTCTTTCATTATCTTGAGGAACCTATTTTTCTATTAATTTTGCTACTTTTCCTCCCGTTCTTTATCTCTTCCTATACTATCGTTCATATTCTCTTTTTTCCATCTTACTCTCCACCATCTCCTAACAATTGTCTCGTAGTGCAACTGCTTTGAGGTTTTGCTCCTCTTATACCTTTCAAAACTCTGTACTCTCAATTCCATTTTCAGCTACGAAGGACGTCATAGGTCCCAGCGATTGGCCTTCGACCTAAATTTTATATTCCATTTCGTTTCCTGCTCTTTGACCTTGTATGATTTCATGTCCTGGCAATATGCAAATTGAGCAGATAGCCATTCGCATGTAACTTGATTTCCGTGAGTTCTGGTTATATATATATATATATATATATATATATATATATATATATATATATATATATATATATATATATATATATATAGATATATACATCGAGCTACAAATGTCTTTAATATCTAATTGTCTCTACCTCGGAAATAAATTTATTTTCATATATGTTAACCGAACGGGAATTTTCCAGTCGATAAAAAATTTGTCGGTCACGGGCGCGAACCACACACACACACACACACACACACACACACACACACACACACACACATATATATAGATAATTAATTATATATATAATAGAATATAATAAATATATACAAACTAGATTATATTCATTTACCTCTCCTAACAGCAGCGTCAACCGTCGACGTTAACTAAAGCAATTCACCAAACAACAAGACTATTCCACTTTTAATAACACGTCTCTACAGGCCATTAACATCATCCTAACTAAACATTAACATCCCCTTTACTTAACATTTACATTGGCCATCATTCGTTCTCTTTACGGATAAAGTCTGAAACTGCCTGATGACTTCAGCTGTGCCCCCGTCCTTATTGCATTCATATGTCCGTGAGCACAAAGACTCGGTCTTCGGACAAAGCCTCGTAATTCATGCAAGTGAGAGAGAGAGAGAGAGAGAGAGAGAGAGAGAGAGAGAGAGAGAGATGGGCTGGTCAAGTGAGAGAAGTGAGAAGTCACGAGAGAAATGAGAAATGAGAGAGATGGGCAACACAGAAATGAGAAATGGGAAAGAGATGGACTGACAGGGAGGAGCTGAGATTTCATTTCGGTGTAATTTACGAATCGTATGATTCCGAAAGGAACAGAATAATAAAAGAATAATGGGTTATTTACGTGCCTGGAATAGCTTTGTGTGTGTGTTTTATTTTTTTTCTATTTTAGGAAGACAGAAATGGATTTTGAGCTGACTTTAACGTGAGGAATAATAGAAATAGGTTATAAGCTGACTTTAACTTGAGGAATAATGACTTTAACTTTAGTAATAATAGGAACATGTTATAAGCTGAATTTAACTTTAAGACTGGTAGGAAAAGATTATAAGCTAACATTAACTTTAGGAATAAAAGATATAGTTTATAATCTGACTTTAATTCTAGGAATAATAGGAATATATTATAAGTTGACTAACTCTATGAATAATAGGAATAGATTATAAGCTGACTTTAACTTTAAGAATAATAGGAACAGGTTATACGCTGACTCTAACTTTAGGAATAGGTTAGAGGCTGACTTTAACTTTAAGAATGATAGGAATAGATTGTAAACTTACTTTCGCTTTAAGAGTAATATGAATAGATTGAAAGTTAATTTAATCCATTTTTATTTGTGAACAAAAAAATATATATATATATCCATTTTTTAGTAATATTGACGGTATTTCTATATTGTCATCGTACATTGCAAAATATGTCATGTATGTTACGTTCTGATTATCATCGTACTTTCGAAAACATACCTTGCATGTTATTATAAAAGTATTATACACCCGTTCTACTGATAGATAGTTCCGCCCCATAAGAAACATTCAGTAATATGGAATTCACAGCATAGAACTCATTATAACACAAGTTATTCTTGCGTTATAATGAATTCATTATGCCCACAAGATAACCTTAACAAAGTATGTGCTGTATGTCGCACGATTTGAATTGCAAATGATTCCTTAAATCTGGGCGTCACGCAGCCTTTTTTTGCGAGGTCGTTCTGGATCCTCCTTCGTTCCGCCCTCTGGATGGATATTCGGGAATTCTTAATTTCGTCCATGATAAAAACACTACTTTGATTCATGGGCATCGTACCAGCTTGTCTGCTGGTATAGTGGTTAGTGTCGTGGCATGCCACTGAGATGTCGCGGGTTCGCGTCTCCCCGAGGCGATGTAAAGTCACTGGCTCTCTATCATGAACAGTTTGTATTGCATTTTGGTGTCTGCGGTGGGAGGTTGAAACCAACATTCATTGGAAGCTTGAATTTCCAAGTCAGTGGTCCCTGTGTGGTGGATCCGTGTGAACAGGTTTTATCTAACTGAAAATATAAAATAATAATAATAATAAATAATAATAAGAAGAAGAAGAAGAAGAAGAAGAAAAGCAGAAGAAGAAGAAAAAAGAAACTATACACCGTATGTATAATAAGAGAAACATTCTATAACTAATTTCTAGGTAATTTGTCATGTAGAAATATTTGGATAAAAGCTTTTATTTGAAGGTCAGTGTTACGTAACATTGGTAACCTTTATTTGGATAATTTTCTAATGGATAGGATTGATTTCAAAACTTTCGAAAGGGAATAATATGTATTACAAGAACAGGAGTATTGGATGAACCCTGATGAAATGTAATAAAGTGAGAAATCACAAACGAAGGAGAGAGAGTAGTTTATTGGTAAATGAGAGTGAATAATAAGGAGGATGGAGAGAAATATAAGCGACAGAATAGATAGAGTAGAAATGAGGCAAATTGCTTGATTTCTATTTTTTTAAATAGATTAAAATTCTTGAAGCTGCAATGCTCTCCCAAAAGCATGAGTGTTTGATTAGCTTAATGTTCCTTTAGGATGACTGACTGTTATCGATCACTGTAATTATACTGAATATACCTGGAAAGCTAAAGGGGGAAAAAAAGGAGTCGCCAGTCATTTTTGTGTCGTTCTGCGAACGATTTTATTTTTTTCCCAGAAAGAATTTATTTTTCACAAACGATTTTTATTTTTCCAGAAAGATTTTATTTATCCCAAACGATTTTATTTTCCCAGAAAGATTTTATTTTTCCCAAACGATTTTATTTTTCCAGAAAGATTTAGTTTTCCCAAAAAGGTTTTATTTTCCCGGAAGGTTTTTTTTCAAAATTATTTTATTTTCTCCAAACAGTTTTAATTTCCCGAAAGATTTCATTTTCCCTGAACGATTTTATTGTCTTAGAAAGATTTTATTTTCCCTGAAAGATTTCATATTCTCCAGAACTTTTTTTTCCTCTGAACGATTTGATTTTCCCCAAAAGGTTTTATTTTACTGGAAAGATTTTGTTTTCCCCGAAAGATTTCACTTTCCCTGAACGATTTTATTTTCCCAGAAAGATTTTTATTTTCTCCAAACGAATTTAATTTATTACCCGTAAGAAGTTTGTTTCCCATTTCCCCCAATTTTATGATCCCCTAACGATTTTATTCTCACAGGAAGATTTTATTTTCCCTGGATGATTTTATTTTCCCTTGTCGATTTTATATTCCCTGAACCCATGCGATTTTATTTTCCCAAGAGATTTTGTTCCCCGAACGATTTTATTTTCCCTTTCACACAGGGACTTGATCGATAAAGGCATTTTTCTTCTACGGAGACCCAAGAAGCATTCCTTGGGCAGCAGCTGTTACATTTGACGAATATTAATGATCCCGAAGGATGAGAGTAAGGAAACTATGAATCATTTCTTCTCTCTCGGTCGTATCAGGGGAATGTTTTGAAAGTATCTTTGGGAAATGGGGAAGTGGTTCAGTTTGAATTCAGATTTCGGGAGATCATTGTCACTTGTATCTTGTAAGGTACGTCATTCTTCGTTGACTCTGAAATGGAAGTGTTGAAGTATAATGATTCTGAAATGGAAGTGTCGAAGTAATGATTCTGTCATTATGTTTGAGGTATTTCCAAAACATTTCATTGTGTTTGAGGGATTTCCAATACATTTTATCATGTTTGAGTGATTTCCATGACATTTCTTATATTTGGGTAATTTCCAAAACATTTCTGATTATGTTTGGAAGATTTCCCAAACATTTCATTACGTTTGGATGATTCCCAAAACATTTCTCATGTTGTTTGAATGATATGATAAAGATCTCATTATGTTTGAATGATTTCCTAAACATTTCTGAAATCAAAATAAGAAACAGAAATTGAAAAGCCGAGCCACTATATGAATATTTCTCAACTGCCATCCATTACGACAAGAAAACTGAAGCGAAATGTAAAAGCAAAATAAGAATATGTCCTCAAACTCTACAGTTTGTATCCTGAAGGATTTGTCTTCCCATTTCGCCAAAAATCCTGCCAAAAGCCGTAGGTAGAAAATGCCTGATCCCCGAAAAAGTGTTTCGTGAATCGAAATCTATGGCGGCAAACGTCAAAATGGGCCCGGGATCAAGATAAGGCTAAAAAGCACCTTACACACACACACACACACACACACACACACACACACACACACACACCTGGAAAGCAATCCGTGGCCTCACAATATCCTTTCGTCTCTCTCGTCGTTGACATCCCAGAAAACATCTGCGAGAGTCTGGTCTTTGGAACCAAGTGGCTCCCACACGAGAGGTCCCTCGCCCCCTCCCCCTTTCCAATCCTGCGATGGGGGTCTTTTTTCGGGGGGTTGTGGCACATTATGGTGAGTGCCTCCCGAATATCTCCGGATGGGTTAGGATAAGATGGGCAAAACGGTGGATTTCGTGGATTTTATGTCAAGAGTTTTCGGCCGTGATCTTCCGGTGTCTACTTCGGTCTTCCAGTGGATCTTTTTGGAAGTGGGTTTGCTTTCTCTGAAATCCTGGAAGGGAGGTTCAGAATTAAGCGGGGACATCCGCCAGATTTGGATGGAAGTATTTGAAATATATTTGCTGGAAATGGCGTAAGTTTTAAGAGAATGGAAATATAATAAAGATAATCGTATTTCCACAAGCATTTTCAGTGTTTTTTTTTATTTATTTAATTTTTTGCTTGAAATACCATGGTGGATGGACAAAAACATGCTCTGGAAAAGTTTTATATATTATATATATATATATATATATATATATATATATATATATATATATATATATATATATATACATATTATATATATATATATATATATATATATAGTATATATATATATATATATATATATATATATATATATATATATATATATATAATATGTAATGAACCCTTGCGCGGGAAATCTCTATGATATTTGCAACATATCAGTATCGCAAAAAAAACACACACACAAAACAAAAAAGCAAAGAAAACTGTTTTATACATATTGTACGATCCATTTACTTTATCTTACGCCCTCCTTGCAAGTTGCTCTTTTCAGTCCCTTTAAGTTGTTTCATAAGATTCTTCCCCTCCATCCTTATCATAACTCTTCCAAATGAGACATTCTTTCCACAACTCGATCAACAGAAGCGTCTCATGACGACATCATTTTCGCCATCTTGTCTTGAGCAAGGTGTCATTGTGGGCCGATGGTAAATTAGCAGTGGAATTATCAGACTCAAAATGCTTCATTAATCATGGTTGTGGGAATCGAATGGAAGATTTAGCGTGAATAACCTAATACTTTTCATGCATCAAGTTTCACATTCCCATTGAAATTTATTTTAGTGATTGATGCTCTCAAGATTCACAGACTGTGTTGCTTATCGTCTGTGATCAAGTGAGTAGGAGCGTCGGAAAGTGTCTGAAATTTTCTTTTTTTCCACCTAAAGTCTTTTCTCTTGGTGTTGCTGTGGTATTTTGACAGGCGTTTTGCCATCTTTATTCCCATCTCTTCTCTGACTGTACTCGCTACAGTTTTCTAAATCCCAGGTTGCAAATTCACTTGTTGCATTAAAAGAGACACAGTGGGAGTCAACATAGCATGTCCAAAGCGCTTGGTGGCTGTTTTGTTTGTTGAAATAGCAGAGAAAAAATTGCAGGAAATCTTATCAACTTTCTTGTTAACGAAACACCAAAAATAAACTACAAAAAAATAAAAAACCTTTGCAACTTTATTGTATATGACAGATCAGAAAAAACTACACCGTCTTATGTATGAAAGACCACAAAAAAAACTTTAGCTATCTTGTTTATGAAAAACCAGAAAAAACTGCAGCTCTGTTTTTATGAAAAAAAGACCAGAAAAAAACTACAGCTCTCGTGTTTATAAAAGACCAGAATAAACTACAGCTCCCATGTTTATGTAAGACCAGAAAAAACGACAGCTTTCATGTTCATGAAAGACCAGAATAAATTACAGCTCTCATGTTTATGAAGGACCAGATTGGTAAGTGTAGTAACCAGATACTTGGCACTCCGTCTTTTTATATATATATATATATATATATATATATATATATATATATATATATATATATATATATATATATATATACATATATACATATATATATCATATATATAATGTGTGTGTATACATATACATATATATACATATCGAGCATTACATGTTCTTTAGTATCTATCTAATTCGCTCTACCTCGGAATTAATATATTTTCATATATGTGAACAGAAGGGAATTTTCTAGTCGATAAGAAATTTGTTGGTCACGGGCGCAAACCACACACACACACACACACACACACACACACACACACATATATATATATATATATATATTATATATATATATATATATATATATATATATGTGTGTGTGTGTGTGTGTGTGTTGTGTGTGTGTGTGTGTATACACTATATTATATTCATTTACCTCTGTTAACAGCAGCGTCAACCGTCGACGTTAACTAAAGCAATTCACAAAACAAACAAGACCACTCCACTTTTAATAACGTCTCTACAGGCAGTAACATCATCGTAAATAAACATTAACATCCCCTTAACTTAACATTTACATTGGCCATCATTCGTTCTCTTTACGGATAAAGTCTGAGGCTGCCTGATGACTTCAGCTGTGCCCCCGTCCTTATTGCATTCTTATGTCCGTGAGCACAAAGACTCGGTCTTCGGACAAAGCCTCGTAATTCATGCGCGTGGGAGAGAGAGAGAGAGAGAGAGAGAGAGAGATGGGCTGGTCAAGTGAGAGAATCAGGAGAGAAAATGAGAAAATGAGAGAGATGGGCAACACGAGAAATGGGAGGAAACTGGGAAAGAGATTGGTGGACTGACGGGAGGAGCTGAGATTTCATTTCGGTGTAATTTACGAATCGCATGATTCAGAAGGGAACAGAATAATAAAAGAATAATGGGTTATTTACGGCCCTGGAATAGCTTGTGTGTGTGTGTATGTGTTGCATTTATTTATTTTTTTTCAATTTTAGAAAGAGAGAAATGTGAGCTGACTTTAACGTGAGGAATAATAGGAACAGGATATAAGCTGACTTTAACTTTAGTTATAATAGGAACAGGTTATAAGCTGACTTTAACTTTAGTAATAATAGGAACAGGTTATAAGCTGACTTTAACTTTAGTTATAATAGGAACAGGTTATAAGCTGACTTTAACTTTAGTAATAATAGGAACAGGTTATAAGCTGACTTTAACTTTAGTAATAATAGGAGCAGGTTATAAGCTTACATTAACTTTAAGACTGGTAGGAAAAGATTATAAGCTAACTTCAACTATAGGAATAATAGAAATAGGTTATAATCTGACTTTAACTCTAGGAATGATAGGAATAGATTATAAGTTGACTCTAACTCTAGGAATAATAGGAACAGGTCATGAGCTGACTTTAACTCTAGGAATGATAGAAATAGGTTACAAGCTGACTTTAACTCTTGGAATAATAGGAATAGATTACTCTAGGAATAATAGGAATAGGTTATACGCTGGCTTTCGCTTTAGGAATAGGTTAGAGGCTGACTTTAACTTTAAGAATGATAGGAATATATTTCAAACTTACTTTCGCTTTAAGAGTAATATGAATAGATTGAAATTTAATTTATTCCATTTTTATTTGTGAACAAAAATATAAATATCCATTTTTTAGTAATATTGACGGTATTTTTATATTGTTATCGTAAATTGCAAAATATGTTATGAACGTTACGTTCTGATTATTATCGTACTTTCGAAAATATACCTTGCATGTTATTATAAAAATATTATACACCCGTTCTACTGAGAGATAGTTCCGCCCCATAAGAAACATTCAGTAATATGGAGTTCACCGCGTATTTCACGGAGTCTCAAGACAGCATAGAACTCATTATAACACAAGTTATTCTTGCGTTATAATGAATTCATTATGCCCACAAGATAACCTTAACAAAATATGTGCTGTATGTCGCACGATTTGAATTGCAAATGATTCCTTAAATCTGGGCGTCGCCGGCAGCCTTTTGCGAGGGCGTCATGGAACCTCCTTCACGCCCTCTGGATGGATATTCGGGGAATTCTTAATTTCGCCTGATAAAAACACTACTTTGATTCATGGGCGTCGTACCAGCTTGTCTGCTGGTATAGTGGTTAGTGTCGTGGCATGCCACTGAGATGTCGCGGGTTCGCGTCTCCCCGAGGCGATGTAAAGTCACTGGCTCTCTATCATGAACAGTTTGTATTGCATTTTGGTGTCTGCAGTGGGAGGTTGAAACCAACATTCATTGGAAGCTTGAATTTCCAAGACAGTGGTCCCTGTGTGTGGGATCCATCTGAACAGGTTTTATCTACTGAAATAATAATAATAATAATAAGAAGAATAAGAAGAAGAAGAAGAAGAAGAAGAAGAAGAAGAAGAAGAAACTATACACCTTAGGTATAATGAGAGAAACAAAGTTCTGTAACTAATCTAGGTAATTTGTCATGTAGAAATATTTGGATAAAAGCTTTTATTTGAAGGCCAGTGTTACGTAACATTGGTAACCTTTATTTGGATAATTTTCTAATGGATAAGGATTGATTTCAAAGCTTTCGAAAGGGAATATTCTGTATTACAAGAACAGGAGTATTGGATGAGACCTGATGAAATGTAATAAAGTGATAAATCAGGAAAGAGAGAGAGTAGTTTATTGGTAAATGAGAGTGAATAATGCAGATGATGGAGAGAAATATAAGCGACTGAATAGAATAGAGTAGAAATGAGGCAAATGCTTGATTTCTATTTTTTTATATAGATTAAAATTCTTGAAGCTGCAATGCTCTCCCAAAAGCCTGAGTGTTTGATTAGCTTAATGTTCCTCTAGGATGACTGACTGTTGTCGATCACTGTAATTATACCGAATATACCTGGAAATCTAAAGGGGAAAGGGGGAAAAAAAAGGAGTCGACAGTCATTTTTGTGTCGTTCTGCGAACGAATTTATTTTCCCAGAAAGATTTTATTTTTTCCAAACGATTTTATTTTTCCAGAGATTTTATTTTTCCCAAACGATTTTATTTCTCCCAAACGATATTATTTTTCTCAAACGATTTATTTTTTTTTTCAGAGATTTTATTTTTCCCAAACAATTTTATTTTTCCAGAAAGATTTAGTTTCCCCAGAAAAGTTTTATTTTCCTCGAAAGATTTTTTTTTTCAAAAAGATTTTATTTTCTGCGAACAGTTTTTATTTCCCGAAAGATTTCATTTTCCCCGAACGATTTTATTGTCTTAGGAGATTTTATTTTCCCCAAACGATTTTATTTTCCTTGAAAGATTTCATATTCTCCAGAACTTTTTTTCTTACTCTGAACGATTTGATTTTCCCCAAAAGCTTTTATTTTACTAGAAATATTTTGTTTTCCTAGAAAGATTTGATTTTCCCCGAAAGATTTTATTTTCCCAAAAAGATTTTATTTTTTCCAAACAATTTGATTTTCACGAATGATTTCATTTTCCCAGAAATATTTTATTTTCCCAGAAAGATTTTGTTTTCCCGGAAAGATTTGATTTTCCCCAAAAGATTTCACTTTCCCTGAACGATTTTATTTTCCCAGAAAGCTTTTATTTTCTCAGAAAGGTTTTATTTTCCCAGAAAGATTTCATTTTCTCCAAACAATTTTATTTTCCCGAAAGGTTTTGTTTTCCCAGAAAGATTTTGTTTTCCCAGAAAGATTTGATTTTCCCCAAATGATTTTATTTTCCCTGAACGACTTTATTTTCCCAGAAAGGTTTTGTTTCCAAGAAACATTTCATTTTACCCAACTTATTTTAAATTCCCCGAAAGATTGTATTCTCCACTAAAGATTTTATTTTCCCAAAAAAATTTCATTTTCCCCAGGAGATTTTATGTTCCCCAAACGATTTTATTCTCACAGAAAGATTTAATTTTCCCTGAATTATTTTATTTTCCCCGAACGATTTTATTTTCCCAGAAAGATTTTATTTTCCCCGGAAGAGTTTATATCCCCCAATTTTATGTTCCCCTAACGATTTTATTCTCACAGGAAGATTTTATTTTCCCCTGGATGATTTTATTTTCCCCGATCGATTTCATATTCCCTGAAAGATTTCTTTTTCCCCATGCGATTTTATTTTCCCAAGAGATTTTGTTCCCCGAACGATTTTATTTTCCCTTTCACACAGGGACTTGATCGATAAAGGTATTTTTCTTCTACGGAGACCCAAGAAGCGTTCCTTGGGCAGCAGCTGTCGCATTTGACGAATATTAATGATCCCGAAGGATGAGAGTAAGGAAACTATGAATCATTTCTTCTCTCTCTGTCGTATCAGGGGACTGTTTTGAAAGTATCTTTGGGAAAAGGGGACATATGGTTCAGTTTGAATTCGGTTGGAGAAGCTCTTGAAAGCGCCAGATTTCGGGAGATCATTGTCACTTGTATCTTGTAAAGTACGTCATTCTTCTTTGATTCTGAAATGGAAGTGTCGAAGTATAATGATTCTGAAATGGAAGTGTTGAAGTATAATGATTCTGAAATGGAAGCGTCCAAGTATAATGATTCTGAAATGGAATTTTCGAATATCAAGTCTGAATGAATTTTCGAAGTATAATGATTCTGGATGGAAGTGTCGAAGTAAATATAATGATCTGAAATGGAATTTTGGAAGTGTCGAAGTATAATGATTCTGATGGAAGTGCGGAAGTATATGATTCTGGATTGAAGTGTCGAGTATAAGATTCGGATGGAAGTGTCGAAGTATTTAATGATTTTAAAAAAATTTTGGGAATGAAGTTGCTCGAAGTATAATGATTCTGGATAGGAAGTGTCGGAAGTATAATGATTCTGGATTGGAAGTGTCGAAGTATAATGATTCTGGATTGGAAGTGTCGAATTATAATGATTCTGGATTGGAAGTGTCGAAGTATTATGATTCTGAAATGGAAGTGTCGAAGTATAATGATTCTGGATCAGAAGTGTCGAATTAATGATTCTGAATTGGAAGTGTCGAAGTATAATGATTCTGAAATGGAAGCGTCAAAGTATAATGATTATGAAATGAAAGAAGGGTCGAAGATAATAAAGATTCTGAAATGGTAGCTCTAAGTATAATTATTCTGAAATGGATGTGTCGAAGTATAATGATTCTGTCATTATGTTTGAGGTATTTCCAAAACATTTTATCATGTTTGGATGATTTCCAAAACATTTCATTATGTTTGGATGATTTCCAAAATATTTTATTATGTTTGGATGATTCCCAAAACATTTCTCATTGTGTTTGAAGGATTTGATAAACATCTCATTATGTTTGAATGATATACCAAACATTTCTGGAATCAAAATAAGGAACAGAATTAAGAAACAAAACCAGACATTCTGTAAATACTTCTCAACTGCTATCCATTACGACAAGAAAACTGAACTGAAATTTAAAATTACAATAAAAATATTTCCTCAAACTCTACAGTTTGTGTCCTGAAGGATTTGTCTTCCCATCTCGCCAAAAATCCTGCCAAAAGCCGTAGGTAGAAAATGCCTGATCCCCGAAAAAGTGTTTCGTGAATCGAAATCTATGGCGGCAAACATCAAAATGGGCCCGGGATCAAGATAAGGCTAAAAAGCACCTTACACACACACACACACACACACACACACACACACACACACACACACACGCACACCTGGAAAGCAATCCGTGGCCTCACAATATCCTTTCGCCTCTCTCGTTGTTGACATCCAGAAAACATCTGCGAGAATCTGGTCTTTGGAACCAAGTGGCTCCCACACGAGAGGTCCCTCGCGCCCCCCCCCCCCCCCCTTTCCAATCCTGCGATGGGGAGTTTTTTTTCGGGGGGTTGTGGCACATTATGGTGAGTGCCTCCCGAATATCTCCGGATGGGTTAGGATAAGATGGGCAAAACGGTGGATTTCGTGGGATTTTATGTCAAGAGTTTTCGGCCGTGATCTTCCGGTGTCTACTTCGGTCTTCCAGTGATCTTTTTGGAAGTGGGTTTGCTTTCCTCTGGAATCCTGGAAGGGAGGTTCAGAATTAAGCGGGGACATCCGCCAGATTTGGATGGAAGTATTTGAAATATATTTGCTGGAAATGGCGTAAGTTTTAAGAGAGTGGAAATATAATAAAGATAATCGTATGTCCACAAGCATTTTCAGTGTTTTTTAGTTTTTTATATTTATTTATTTATTTTTTTTGGCTTAAATACCATGGTGGATGGACAAAAAACATGCTCTGGAAAAATTATCTATATATATATATATATATATATATATATATATATATATATATATATATATATATATATATATATATATATATATATATATATATATATATATATATATATATATATATATATTTATAATATGTAATGAACCCTTGCGCAGGAAATCTCCATGATATTTGCAACCGACATATCAGTATCGCAAAAAAAACACACACACAAAACAAAAAAGCAAAGAAAACTGTTTTATACATATTGTACGATCCATTTACTTTATCTTACGCCTACTTTCAATTTGTTATTTCAGTTTTTATATTTTTTCATAAGATTCTTCCTCTCCATCCTTATCATAACTCTTCCAAATGAGACATTCTTTCCACCAACCTGGATTCAACAGAAGCGTCTCATGACGACATCATTTTCGCCATCTTGTCTTGAGCAAGGTGGCATTTGTGGCCGATGATAAATTAGCAGTGGAATTATCAGACTCAAAATGCTTCATTGATCATGGTTGTGGGAATCGAATGGGAAGGTTTCGCGTGAATAACCTAATACTTTTCATGCATCAAGTTTCACATTCCCATTGAAATTTATTATAGTGATTGATTGCTCTCTCAAGATTCACAGACTGTGTTGCTTATCGTCTGTGATCAAGTGAGTAGGAGCGTCGGAAATGTGTCTGAATTTTTTCCACCTAAAGTCTTTTCTTCTTGGTGTTGCTGTGGTATTTTGAAAGGCGTTTTGCCTGCTTTATTCCCATCTCTTCTCTGACTGTTACTCGCTACAGTTTTCTAACTCCCAGGTTGCAAATTCACTTGTTACATAAAAAGACACAGTGGGATTCAACATAGCACGTCCAAAGCGCTTGGTGGCTGTCTTGTTTGTTGAAATAGCAGAAAAAATTGCAGGAAATCTTATCAACTTTCTTGTTAATGAAGGGCCAAAAAAAACTACAAAAATCCTTTGCAACTTTATTGTATATGACAGATCAGAAAAAACAACACCTGTCTTGTGTATGAAAGACCACAAAAAACTTTAGCTATCTTGTTTATGAAAGACCAGAATAATGGGTTATTTACGTGCCTGGAATAGCTTGTGTGTGTGTGTGTGTTGCATTTATTTATTTTTTTTCAATTTTAGAAAGACAGAAATGTGAGCTGACTTTAACGTGAGGAATAATAAGAACAGGTTATAAGCTGACTTTAACTTTAGTAATAATAGGAACAGGTTATAAGCTGACTTTAACTTTAGTTATAATAGGAACAGGATATAAGCTGACTTTAACTTTAGTTATAATAGGAACAGGTTATAAGCTGACTTTAACTTTAGTTATAATAGGAACAGGTTATAAGCTGACTTTAACTTTAGTAATAATAGGAACAGGTTATAAGCTGACATTAACTTTAGTTATAATAGGAACAGGATATAAGCTGACTTTAACTTAGTATAATAGGAACAGGATATAAGCTGACTTTAACTTTAGTTATAATAGGAACAGGTTATAAGCTGACTTTAACTTTAGTAATAATAGGAACAGGTTATAAGCTGACTTTAACTTTAGTAATAATAGGAACAGGTTATAAGCTGACTTTAACTTTGGTAATAATAGGAACAGGTTATAAGCTGACTTTAACTTTAGTAATAATAGGAACAGGTTGTAAGCTTACTTTAACTTTAAGACTGGTAGGAAAAGATTATAAGCTAACTTCAACTATAGGAATAATAAAAATAGGTTATAATCTGACTTTAACTCTAGGAATGATAGGAATAGATTATAAGTTGACTCTAACTCTAGGAATAATAGGAACAGGTCATGAGCTGACTTTAACTCTAGGAATGATAGAAATAGGTTACAAGCTGACTTTAACTCTTGGAATAATAGGAATAGATTACTCTAGGAATAATAGGAATAGGTTATACGCTGACTTCAACTTTAGGAATAATAGAAATAGGTTATAAGCTGACTTTAACTTTTGGAATAATAGGAATAGATTACTCTAGGAATAATAGGAATAGGTTATACGCTGGCTTTCGCTTTAGGAATAGGTTAGAGGCTGACTTTAACTTTAAGAATGATAGGAATATATTTCAAACTTACTTTCGCTTGAAGAGTAATATGAATAGATTGAAATTTAATTTATTCCATTTTTATTTGTGAACAAAAATATAAATATCCATTTTTTAGTAATATTGACGGTATTTTTATATTGTTATCGTTAATTGCAAAATATGTTATGAACGTTACGTTCTGATTATTATCGTACTTTCGAAAATATACCTTGCATGTTATTATAAAAATATTATACACCCGTTCTACTGAGAGATAGTTCCGCCCCATATGAAACATTCAGTAATATGGAGTTCACCGCGTATTTCACGGAGTCTCAAGACAGCATAGAACTCATTATAACACAAGTTATTCTTGCGTTATAATGAATTCATTATGCCCACAAGATAACCTTAACAAAATATGTGCTGTATGTCGCACGATTTGAATTGCAAATGATTCCTTAAATCTGGGCGTCGCCGGCAGCCTTTTGCGTTGGCGTCATGGAACCTCCTTCACCTCCCTCTGGATGGATATTCGGGGAATTCTTAATTTCGCCTGATAAAAACACTACTCTGATTCATGGGCGTCGTACCAGCTTGTCTGCTGGTATAGTGGTTAGTGTCGTGGCATGCCACTGAGATGTCGAGGGTTCGCGCCTCCCCGAGGCTATGGTTTAAAATCACTGGCTCTCTATCATGAACAGTTTGTATTGCATTTTGGTGTCTGCGGTGGGAGGTTGAAACCAACATTCATTGGAAGCTTGAACTTTAACCCAAGTTCAGTGGCCCCTGTGTGGGGGATCCATCTGAACAGGTTTTATCTACTGAAGTAATAATAATAATAAATAATAATAATAATAATAATAATAATAATAATAATAATAATAAAAATAAAAATAATAAAATCCTCATAGTAGCACGAGTCTTCAAATGGAGAAACAAATCCACAGTTATGTGAATGTACATAAATTTAAGTTTAAAAACAGCCAGCATAGCTTTCGGGAATCTGTCCGGTTTCCCTTATCAATCTCTATTAATAAGGAGATTGATAAGGGGAACCGAACAGATTCCCGAAAGCTATCCTTGCTGTTTTTAAATTTAAATATTTGTCATTTACATAACTGTGGATTTGTTTCTCCAACCTAATAATAATAATAATAATAATAATAATAATAATAATAATAATAATAATAATAATAATAATAATAATTAGAAGAAGAAGAAGAAGAAACTATACACCGTAGATATAATGAGAGAAACAAAGTTCTGTAACTAATCTAGGTAATTTGTCATGTAGAAATATTTGGATAAAAGCTTTTATTTGTTTAAGCCAGTGTTATGTAACATTGGTAACCTTTATTTGGATGAATTTCTAATGGATAAGGATTGATTTCAAAACTTTTGAAAGGGAATATTCTGTATTACAAGAACAGGAGTATTGGATGAGCCCTGATGAAATGTAATAAAGTGATAAATCAGGAAAGAGAGAGAGTAGTTTATTGGTAAATGAGAGTGAATAATAAAGAGGATGGAGAGAAATATAAGCGACTGAATAGAATAGAGTAGAAATGAGGTAAATTGCTTGATTTCTATTTTTTTTTAATAGATTAAAATTCTTGAAGCTGCAATGCTCTCCCAAAAGCCTGAGTGTTTGATTAGCTTAATGTTCCTCTAGGATGACTGACTGTTATCGATCACTGTAATTATACTGAATATACCTGGAAAGCTAAAGGGGGAAAAAAGGCATTTTTGTGTTGTTCTGCGAACGATTTTATTTTCCCAGAAAGATTTTATTTTTCCAGAAAGATTTTATTTCCCTGAAAGATTTTATTTTCCCCAAACTTTCAGTTTCTTCGAACGATTTTATTTTCCCTGAAACATTTTGTTTTCCCTTAAAGATTTTATTTTTCCCGAACGATTTTATTTTCTGAGAAACATTTTATTTTCTCTGAATGGTTTCATTTTCTCCGAACGATTTTATTTTCCCAGAAAAATTTTATTTTCCCGAACGATTTTATTTTTCCGGAAGTATTTTATTTTCCCTGAAAGATTCATTTTCTCCGAACGGTTTCCTTTTTTCCGACCGATTTTATTTTCCCCGAATGTTTTGTTTTTTCCAGAAAAATTTTATTTTCTCCGTAAGATTTCATTTTTCCAAAAGATTTCATTTTCCTTGAACGATTTGATTTTTCCGGAAAGATTTTATTTTCTTGGAATGATTTTATTTTCCCGAAAGGTTTCATTTTCCCTTAAAGATTTTATATTCTCCAATCGATTTTATTTTCCACGAAAGATTTTATTTTCGAAAGATTTTATTTTCCCTGAAAGATTTCATATTCCCCCAACGGTTTTATTTTTTTCTGAACGATTTTATTTTCCCCAAAAGTTTTTATTTTCCCAGAAAGATTATATTTTCCCCCGAAAGATTTCACTTTCCCTAAACGGTTTTATTTTTATGTAAAGATTTCAGTTTCCCTTAAAGATTTTATTTTCCCCGAGTGATTTTATTTTCCCCGGAAGAGTTTATTTCCCCCAATTTTATGTTCCCCAAAAGATTTTATATCCCCCGATCGACTTTACGTTCATCGAAAGATTTCATCTTACCCGTGCGATTTTATTATCCCAAGAGATTTTATGTTCCTCGAAGGATTTTATTTTCCCTTTCACACAGGGACTTGATCGATAAAGGCCTTTTTCTTCTACGGAGACCTATGAAGCGTCCCGTGGGCAGCAGCTGTTACATCTGACGAATATTAATGATCCCGAAGGATGAGAGTAAGGAAATTATGAATCATTTCTTCTCTCTCTGTCGTATCAGGGGACTGTTTTGAAAGTATCTTTGGGAAATGGGGAAGTGGTTCAGTTTGAATTCGGTTGGAGAAGCTCTTGAAAGCGCCAGATTTCGGGAGATCATTATCACTTGTATCTTGTAAGGTACGTCATTCTTCTTTGATTCTGAAATGGAAGTGTCGAAGTATAATGATTCTGAATTGTAAGTGTTGAAGTATAATGATTCTGAAATGGAAGTGTCGAAGTAAAATGATTCTGAAATGGAAGCGTCTAAGTATAATGATTTTGAAATGGAAGTGTCGAAGTAATGATTCTGAATTGGAAGTGTCGAAGTATAATGATTCTGAAATAGAAGTGCCGAAGTAATGGTTCTGTCTTTATGTTTGAGGTATTTCCAAAACATTTTTTTTGTGTTTGAGGGATTTCCAAAACATTTCATTATGTTTGGATGATTTCCAAAACATTTTATTATGTTTGAGTAATTTCCAAAACATTTCATTATGTTTGGATGATTATTAAAACATTTCTGATTATGTTTGGAAGATTTTCCAAACATTTCATTATGTTTGGATGATTCCCAAAACTTTTCTCATTGTGTTTGAAGGATTTGATAAACATCTCATTATGTTTAATGATATACCAAACATTTCTGAAATCAAAATAAGGAACAGAACTGAGAAACAAACCCAGACATTCTGTGAATACTTCTCAACTGCTATCCATTACGACAAGAAAACTGAACTGAAATCTAAAATTACAATAAAAATCTTTCCTCAAACTCTACAGTTTGTGTCCTGAAGGATTTGTCTTCCCATCTCGCCAAAAATCCCGCCAAAAAGCCGTAGGTAGAAAATGCCTGATCCCCGAAAAAGTGTTTCGTGAATCGAAATCTATGGCGGAAAACATCAAAATGGGCCCAGGATCAAGATAAGGCTAAAAAGCACCTTACACACACACACACACACACACACACCTGGAAAGCAATCCGTGGCCTCACAATATCCTTTCGCCTCTCTCGTTGTTGACATCCCAGAAAACATCTGCGAGAGTCTGGTCTTTGGAACCAATTGGCTCCCACACGAGGGGTCCCCCCCCCCTTTCCAATCCTGCGATGGGGAGTTTTTTTCCGGGGGGTTGTGGCACATTATGGTGAGTGCCTCCGAATATCTCCTGGATGGGTTAGGATAGATGGGCAAAACGGTGATTTCGTGGGATTTTATGTCAAGAGTTTTCGGCGTATCTTCCGGTGTCTACTTCGGTCTTCCAGTGATCTTTTTGGAAGTGGGTTTGGTTTCCTCTGGAATCCTGGAAGGGAGGTTCAGAATTAAGCGGGGACATCCGCCAGATTTGGATGGAAGTATTTGAAATATATTTGCTGGAAATGGCGTAAGTTTTAAGAGAGTGGAAATATAATAAAGGTAGAGGAAATATATTAAACATAATCGTATGTCCACAAGCATATTAGGTGTTTTTTTTTTACTTATTAATTCTTTTTTTTTTTTCTTTAATTACTATGGTGGATGGACAAAAAACATGATTTGGAAAAATTATATATATATATATATATATATATTATATATATATATATATATATATATATATATATATATATACATATATATATATATATATATATATATATATATATATATATATATATATATATATATATATATATATATATAATATGTAATGAACCCTTGCGCAAGAAATCTCCATAATATTTGCAACCCACATATCAGTATCGCAAAAAATTACTCAAAAAACAAAAAAGCAAAGAAAACCGTTTTATACACATTGTACGATCCATTTACTTTTATCTTGCGCCTCCTTTGCATAGCTATTTCAGTCTTTAAGTTGTGTTTCATAAGATTCTTCCTCTCCCTCCTTCTCATAACTCTTCCAAATGAGAAATTCTTTCTACCCACCTGGATTCAACAGAAACGTCTCATGACGACAACATTTTCGCCATCTTGTCTTGAGCAAGGTGGCATTTGTGGCCGATGGTAAATTAGCAGTGGAATTATCAGACTCAAAATGCTTCATTGCTCATGGTTGTGGGAATCGAATGGGAAGGTTTCGCGTGAATAACCTAATACTTTTCATGCATCAAGTTTCACATTCCCATTGAAAGTTATTATAGTGATTGATTGCTCTCTCAAGATTCACAGACTGTGTTGCTTATCGTCTGTGATCAAGTGAGTAAGAGCGTCGGAAATGTGTCTGAATTTTTTCCACCTAAAGTCTTTTCTTCTTGGTGTTGCTGTGGTATTTTGACAGTCGGTTTGCTATCTTTATTCCCATCTCTTCTCTGACTGTTACTCGTTACAGTTTTCTAACTCCCAGGTTGCAAATTCACTTGTTGCATTAAAAGCGACACAGTGGGATTCAACATAGCATGTCCAAAGCGCTTGGTGGCTGTCTTGTTTGTTGAAATAGCAGAGAAAAAATTGCAGGAAATCTTATCAACTTTCTTGTTAATGAAAGACCAGAAAAAACTACAAAAATCCTTTGCAACTTTATTGTATATGACAGATCAGAAAAAACTACACCTGTCTTGTGTATGAAAGACCAGAAAATATTATAGCTCTCATGTTTATGAAAGACCAGAAAAAGCTACAGCTCTCATTTTTATGAAAGACCAGAAAAAACTACAACTTTCATGTTTATGAAAGACCAGAAAAAATTGCATCTTTCTTTTGTATAAAAGACCAGAAAAAATTACAGCTTTCATGTTTTTGAAAGACCAGAAAAAACTACAGCTTTTATGTTTAATAAAGACCAGAAAACTACAACTTTCTTGTTTATGGAAGACCAAAAAAACTTACAACACTCCAGTGTATGAAAGACCAGAAAAAATACTTCTTGTTTATGAAAGACCAGCAGAAAAAACTACAGACCTGAATTAACTATAACTTAATTTGGTTTTAATGAAAGGAGGGGGAAGACCAAAAAAAAAAAATACAGAAACTCATCATATCACTTCAGAAACCCAGTGACGACTGTCTGAGCCTTCCAATCAAATCAGAGTCGACCTGTTCACCCGGTGATGATCTTTCGCAAATGGGTTGAAAATCCTTTTGCCATCGATTGGCAAGTCTTTCTCGAAGCCCCTAATGTCTGTCTGACACGACAGAGATTATCCCTCGCGGCTATTGGCAATTACCAACCGCTGATTTGCCTCGGAGCGTGCAAATGGGTCATTGTGATTTTTTCCTTCACGTCTGGTTTCGAGAAACTAGACCATGTTTATGAGATATATTGCGGTATTGATATATTGGAATATATTACGAATATATTTTGATGATTGCGATTTATTGAGTATTGGGGAAAACAGTGATTTATTTCTAGTTTTATAGTTTTGTCAAGTTAGAAACAGATTTAGTAAAATTGAATTTTTTTTTGTTACGAAATATCGTTTTATTGATGTATGGTACCAGTGGCTCCCATAGAAAGCAAGACATAGTTACTGATTAACTGTAAATAACAAGTGCAGTACAATTAACGAAAGCCTATGACAGAATTACTCATGCCTCATTAACTATTATGTGTATATATATATATATATATATATATATATATATATATATATATATATATATATATATATATATATATATATATATATATATATATATATATATGTGTGTGTGTGTGTGTGTGTGTGTCATATCACATTACCGTGATTCATATACATATATCGGGCTACAAATGTCCTTTAATATCTAATTCCCTCTACCTCGGAATTAATATATTTTCATATATGTTTAACTGAAGGGGAATTATTTAGGCGATAATAGAATTGCCGGGCGACGGGCACGAACCATCAACATCTTCAATTCCAGGACTGGCAGTGAAGCCTTAGCCCACCCTGCCACCGCAAGAGGATATAAGTTTATGCCGCCTCCCACCTCAAATACCTGTAGCACTCAGGTATTTGTAGTTTTGGAGACTGCATCAAACCCCCCCGTCCTTGGTAGCGTTGTAGTACTTTGCCCGCACGTAGCCATTATATAAGTCATATCCCATTACCGTGTTTCACATACATGTATCGAGCTACAAATGTCCTTTAATATCTAATTCGCTCTACCTCGGAATTAATATATTTTCATATAATGTTTAACCGAAAGGAAATTTTTTAGGCGATAATAGAATTGCCGGCTGATGGGTACAAACCATCGACATCTTCAATTCCAGGACTGGCAGTGAAGCCTTAGGCCCCCCCGCCACTGCAAGAGGATATAAGTTTATGCCGCCTCCCACCTCAAATACCTGTCGCACTCAGGTATTTGTAGTTTTGGAGACTGCATCAAACCCCCCCATCCTCAGTAGCGTTGTAGTGCTTTTGCCCGCACGTACCTATTATATAAGTCATATCACTTATATCCTCTTGCAGTGGCGGGGTGGGCTAAGGCTTCACTGCCATTCTTGGAATTGAAGATGTCGATGGTTCATGCCCGTCGGCCGGCAATTCCATTATCGCCTAAAAAATTCCCCTTCGGTTAAACATATATGAAAATATATTAATTCCGAGGTAGAGTGAATTAGATATTAAAGGACATTTGTAGCTCGATATATGTATATAAATCACGTTAATGTGATATGACTTATATAATGGCTACGTGCAGGCAAAAGCACTACAACGCTACCAAGGACGGGGGGCGGGGTTTGATGCAGTCTCCAAAACTACAAATACCTGAGTGCGACAGGTATTTGAGGTGGGAGGTGGCATAAACTTATTTCCTCTTGCGGTGGCGGGGTGGGCTAAGGCTTCACTGCCAGTCCTCGAATTGAAGATGTCGATGGTTCGTGCCCGTTGGCCGGCAATTCCATTATCGCCTAAAAAATTCCCCTTCGGTTAAACATATATGAAAATATATTAATTCCGAGGTAGAGCGAATTAGATATTAAAGGACATTTGTAGCTCGATTATATATACAGTATACACACACACACACACACACACACACACACACACATATATATATATATATATATATATATATATATATATATATATATATATTAATGCAAGGTCTTTCGAGGTGATTATATTTCTTCGCTGCAGTCTTAACTGTTACGACTATGTATATCTGTATATTTATGACGTACGTAGTAGCCTTCGGCCTTCAAGTTCCAAAGGGCTAGATAGAAAATGACAGAGGCACCATTATTCACAGTATCGGTTTTATACTCAATCGTAATCGTGACCTCTTTTTAGTGCACTGAAGTTCCCGTCCTTTGATCGACCTATTCTGGTCATGATTGCCTTGACATTTGAATACCTGAAATTTAGAGTTACCAACTGCATGGAATATCACTCGAGATTATTTGCCTTTGTGAGGTCGATTCTGCTGAGCGAAAAATATTCAGTTCTGTAAATTAATTACTTTCAGTTACAAGGGAGGACTTGGCTTAGTTTTGGCTGTGGTTGATCTTGTACGTTATTAACCAGTGCGTTTGATATTCGTCGTGTTCTGATAGAAACTTTTAAGTTGTTCCGTTGTTCGAGTGTATATTCAGGGTTGGTCAGCGTAAAAGGAATTTTATAGCCTGAGTTACAGTTATTGGTTTACTTTTATATCACTTTTCTTATTGCCTTTTATTTTTCTGTCTGCATTTTTTCTCTCCGCCCTCAGATCTTCAAATTGGTATGCTGATCATCCACCCTCCAATCATCAAACGCTCCAAATTGCAGCCCTCAAGCCTCAGTAGATTCTATTATATTCAAGGTTAAAGTTAGCCATAATCGTGCTTCTGGCAACGATGTAGGCAAGGCCACCACCGGGCGGTGGGTAAAGCTTGATGGGCCACGTATCATACTCTGGTTCCATTTCCATCATAACCTTTGCAACGCCTCTCCTTATTTCATGTCTTCCGGCCTTTTCTCTCTCTCTCTCTCTCTCTCTCTCTCTCTCTCTCTCTCTCCTCAAAGACAGGGGTCTGTATTGACAGTAATAACCATCAACATTCCTAGGAAAGAGGAAAGAGGAAAGAGGAAAGAGGAAAGAGGAAAGAAGTCCATCAAATGAAAAAAGTAAGAACAAAATTGGAGGGTTTTAAACAAGAAGGGTTTATGAATGTAGGGTGAAGTCTCCGCCATATAAATATGGCCTTTGTGATGGATGCCCCTCTTGGAGTGCAAATATGGCGTCTTTGTTCTCTGGTTTATTAGTTTGCCGAGGTTTCGTGTATTTTGACATTCGGGGTTTTTTTGTGTAACAGTTTTAAACAGTTTTATGTATGAATATATATATATATATATATATATATATATATATATATAATATATATATATATATATATATATATATATATATATGTGTGTGTGTGTGTGTGTGTGTGTATGTTTGTGTTATAAGTGTATATATATATATATATATATATATATATATATATATATATATATATATATATATATAAAGTCATATCACATTTCCGTGATTCATATACATATATCGAGCTACAATGTCCTGTAATATCTAATTCGCGCTACCTCGGAAGTTAATATATTTTCATATATGCTTAACCGAAGGGGAATTTTTTCTCGATAATAGACTTGCCTGGACCAGGGCGCGAACCCATGGACGTTCCTGGATTTGAAAGGATCCATGGGTTTCGCGCCCTGGTCCAGGCAAGTCTATTATCGAGAAAAAATTCCACTTCGGTTAAGCATATATGAAAAATATATTAATTCCGAGATAGAGCGAATTAGATATTAAAGGACATTGTAGCTCGATATTTATATATACAATATATAAAATATATAAATATCTATATATATATATATATATATATATATATATATATATATATATATATATATATATATTTAGATACAGCATATTCATTATACATATGCATTCCAAACTGCAATTTTGTGGACATGTTTCCGTTCGTTCTAACCTAGGCCATGGTGCTAATGGAAAGAAAACACACACACACACACACACACACACACACACACACACACATACACACACACACACACACAGAAATATGGGTCTCTATTTTGAACTATGTCATTGTAGGTTAAATGATACGAAGGAAGGGAACACGGGGAAAGACATTTCTTGGCAGCAGTTTCATGAGATATTTAAAGAAAAAACATTTTTATCGTGAAATATCCTTTGACAACTTGCAACAAAACAGCAGTACGTTACATATCATAACGTAACGGTATCCAATATTCAAAGACAAGGCAGGTTTTATTTTGTGACAGTCGGAATTCAGTCCAGAGATTTTATTTGTATTTTCTTTCTATTTATTTTTGTTGTTGACGGTGTTCAAAATTCAAATCCAGCGAATTTTTCGCTTTGCGACTTTGAATTCAAATCCGACAGAGCATTTCTTTGTTTCGAGACGGCACTAGTTGTTGCTTTGCCATTGCTTTGCAATGAAACTGTGAATCCAAAGTTGAAGGTATTACTTTGTACCTTCATAACACTTATTTTCAAAATAAAGGATAGTTTTTTTAATAGCATATATTTCACGGTATGCAGAATTCAAACCATATCTGTGAAAACTATGCAAATAATCTTTCCTTTTTATTTATTTATTTATTTATTTTTGAATGACAGAATGTCCCCTAGTTCTCTCCTTTTTTAATTAGAAAATGTTCATTGTTCTAAAGGGTCCACAATAATACAAAGTGTAAAAAGTCCGTGTATAATTTTGAAGACTTTACAGATAGCTTTCGAACCCTTCCCTGTAGATGAACCCAGGGAAGGGTTCGAAAGCTTTCTGTAAAGTCTTCAAAATTATACACGGACTTTTTACACTTTGTATTATTGTGGACCCTTTAGAACATTATATATACTCTCGTGATAGAGAGTTTTTCCCTACTAAAATGTTCATTATCCTTGTTTCCCTTTTTGGGAATGACAAAATGTCCTGTAGTTCCTATTTTGGAATGAGAAAATTTCTGTAGTTCCTATTTTGGAATGAGAACATTTCCTGTAGTTCCCTGTTTTGGTTTTGGAATGAGGAAATGTCCTTTATTCCTTAGGTCCATTTTTGGGAATGACAAAGTGTTTTGTAATTCCTATTTTGGAATGAGAAAATTCCTGTGGTTCCCGTTTTTGGAATGAGAAAATGTTCTTTATCCTTCAGTTCCTTTTTTTGGAATGACAAAATGTCCTGTAGCTCCTATTTTGGATATGCCCCGAAAATTCCTGAGTTCCCTGGGAATGACAAAGTCCTGAGCTTCCTCATTTTGGAATGCGAAAATTCCTGTAGTTCCCTTTTTGGGAATGACAGTATATATCTTTTAGTTTCAGTTTTTGGAATGAGGAAATTCCCTTTAGTTCCCATATTTAAAGTGAGAGCATCTCCTTTATTTCATTTTTTTAAATGAGAAAATGCCCTTTATCCCTTTGTTCCCTTATTTGGAATGACAAAATTCCCATGAGTTCCATGTTTATGGAATAAGCCAATATCCTTTACTTCCCTTTTTCATGGAATCAGCCAATTTCCTTTTATTATCATTTTCATAGAATAAGCCAATTTTCATCATTTCCCTTTTTATGGAATAAGCCAATTTCCTTTAGTTACCTTTTTCATGGAATAAGTCCATTTTCACATATTTCACTTTTTCATGGAATAAGCCAATTTCCTTTAGTTCCATTTTCAAAGAATAAACCAATTTTCATTTAGTTCCATTTTCAAATAATAAACCAATTTTCATTTAGTTCCATTTTCAAAGAATAAACCAATTTTCATTTAGTTCCATTTTCAAATAATAAACCAATTTCCATTTAGTTCCATTTTCAAAGAATAAACCAATTTTCATTTAGTTCCATTTTCAAATAATAAACCAATTTTCATTTAGTTCCATTTTCAAAGAATAAACCAATTTTCATTTAGTTCCATTTTCAAATAATAAACCAATTTTCATTTAGTTCCATGGTCATGGAATCAGCCAATTTCTTTTTATCATTTAGCGCCCTTCATCCAAGCACAGAGGCATCGCTCAAGACTCCCTTGTCTCTTATTAGATTTCCTGGATTCCAAGGATTCCTGATTCCATTCCAGTTGGAGAAGACCCCTCTCCCATACTGTTGATGAATTGCTTGTTTCTGACTTATCCATTCCTTTTAATCATTCGAGTTGCGGATGAAAGGTTTCTGTAGACCGTGGTGCTAGGTAATTATCATCTGCGAATCTGTTTTAAGCAGAGAGAGAGAGAGAGAGAGAGAGAGAGAGAGAGGAGAGAGAAGAGAGAGAGAGAGAGAGAGATAACCACATTTCCTAGTTGAGTAAAATAAAAACTTGTGCTCAGGTAGTTTTCCAATCGAATCAGAGGAAAGATTACTTTTAAGGAAGCGGACATTTCTTTTGTATGGAGGAAGGAAATTAAGACATTCTATACTTTTGTATAAAGTGGAGGAAGGAAGGTTAAATAACAAGAGTCAATATGTGAGGAGACACTGGCTCGGTGGGGGAGAATTAAGGGTCCCAAGAACTCCAGGGGTGATGATGCGACAACTTTTAACGCTTTGTTGTTCTGGAGAAGTGTATAGCTACTTTCTATAGAGAGAGAGAGAGAGAGAGAGAGAGAGAGAGAGAGAGAGAAGGACCTCCCAGAGAAAGGTAGCAGATCGATCACGCGTCCATATCATCGTCGAATTCGAAGCTGCAGGCAGTATAAATCTTTGTTTACATTCCGAGAATTCTGACACCAATCACGACTTCTGTCTTCGGGGGTTGATTGTCGTAGGTGTAGGTGTTCATGCGCCACTCTGACGAGCACCCCTCTTTTGAATAATTTTTTTTAATGAGCTTTTCCGGGTATTTAGAGAATGAGAGCAGGGAGGGAGAAGCAAGCAGCGAGTTGCTTCGTGAATAGAAGGGGAAGATTCCTTTCTGAATTAGAAGGGACATCGGTGGTTGAGAAGGAGTGGACTTTCAAGTTAATTAAGTATACATTACTTTAACCAGACCAGACCTGTTTAACAGCTCTCTCTCTCTCTCTCTCTCTCTCTCTCTCTCTCTCTCTCTCTCTCTCTCTCTCTCTCTCTCCTAGGGCTCTGGCCGAAGAGTTATAGATATTTATAACGTGGCTAGGAACCAATCGGTTACCTACCAACGGGCTTACTGCTTATTGTGGGATCCGAACCACGTCATATCGAGAAATGAATTTCTAATCACCAGAAACAAATTCCTCTGATACCACGTTGGCAGAGAGTGGGGAATCGAACTCGGGACTACCGAATTGGTAGTTGAGCACGTACACCACTCGTCCAACGAGGAACTGGGATGGAGGTTTAAACGAGTTCCTCGTTGGACGAGTGGTTTACGTGCTAGCCCAGCGATTCGGTAGTCGCGAGTTCGAATGCCCGCTCTCTACCAACGTGGAATCAGAGGAATTTGTTTCTGGTGTTTAGAAATTAATCTCTCGATATAATGTGGTTCGGATCCCACAATAAGCTGCAGGTCTCGGTGCTAGGTAACCGATTGGTTCCTAGCCACGTAAAAAAGGTCTATAATCCATCGGGCCAGAGCCCTAGGAGAGCTGTTAATCAGCACAGTAGTCTGGTTAAACTAGGATATATAATTAACTTAAACGCTGATTGCTAGATTGAATGAAAATCAAAATGGGTTAAGAAAGAGAGTGGAGTATATATATATATATATATATATATATATATATATATATATATATATATATATATATATATATATTATGAAATCAAAAAAGTAAGCACGTGATTTTGTTTATTAGCTGAAGCCACAGAAAAAAAAAAAAAGAAAAAGGTACTTCGATTTTTTAATGTAAAATTAGTTTTTAAAAGTTCAAATACGATTCGTAATATGCTGATAAAGAACTCCCCAATTTCATCTACGTGCTGCCTTTATACAATTCCATGTAAGAGTTGTGATAAGAAATATGTCGGTCCACCAACTGGGAAAGATTTGTCTACCAGATTAAATCCACATAAATATTCGGTTAGAACAGGACAGACTTTTAGTGCCTTTTTTAATTCACCTTAGTAATCTTCACCATGCGATTGATTGGACAAAAGCAAAAAAAAATTTATTTTGTAAAGATCATGTTAGTAGAAATATAATTGAATCTGCCTTTTCAAAGACGTATTCTGGAAAACTTTTAAATTTGAGCCTTGGTATGTACAAATGAGACAATCTTATCACAGATAAAATAGTGAAGAGTTTTCACATTATCCTTTAAGTTTTTGTACTAGTCAAATTCCCTTTTTATGTATTTCATATTGATAGTCCTGTTCATTCAGTTATTTTTGTTTATTGGTGATCTTTTTTAGGTATTAGTGACGTTATTATTGTTACTATTCACATTGTGAAATCCAGTTGTTTTATAAACTGGTTGACAAGTAGTCAGTTGTTTTCTTTTCTGTAAGTGATGGGGTCATAGGGCAATTGCCCTCTCTCTTTTGACTTGTTAGGGTGTTAATTAAGTGGTTGGGTGATCTAGACGAATGCTGTTTCTGTTTGTAATGCCTTATTGTACATATATATATTTTTTCTTTACTTTGCTATTGTGAGAGCTTTCTTGCTCACTAGATTTTACGTTTTGTATTACTTTGTGCCCCGAAGATGTGTTAAATACACAAAAGTACTTGGCACTCTGTCTTTTCTTTTTTTTTTTTTCCCTGTGGCTTCAGCTAATATATATATATATATATATATATATATATATATATATATATATATATATATAAACACTCTCAGGAATAAAGAGCAAGAATGGGTCCCAAACCCATCTGAAAGATAGACCGCCTTTGTCAGGAGGGGGTGATTATTGAGATAATCTGAGCACGGGTAGACGGTTCAACACAGGAACCATTTTTGGCAATTAGTTTGCTGCGAGTACTCCCTAATGAATAGGAGTAGTTCTAGGGGGCGTTAGAGGGTCATTAACATCGCGTCATAATTACAGCATTGGCCGTTAAAGGAGGTTATGGACCTGGGTTATGAGGTTCACTAACAGCTCCTGCCACTTACCACAATGAAGTCCATAAGAGTTAACGGGTTTCCGCTTAATGCAAACCGTGATCCTAAAGTCTTATTAAGTGTTATTTGTATAATTCAGGTCCGTTAATCACGGTGGTTGAATGCCGTAGATCAACTATAGTAGATTCACATCACCCGTGCATTTGATGTCTAGGCCAGTCCCTTACAACGGCTCCTGATTGTCTGTTGAAAATCCAGTCACGGGGCTGGAAACTCTCAGTGTCTCTCGAGATTTCACATGGGTAGGATGTATGTTCCACCTCTCCTGAGGGATACTTTTGAAAGACGTATCCCTCCAGAGAGGTGCGACATGCATCATGCCTATGCGAACTCGCTAGAGAGACTGAGAGTTTCCAGCCCTGTGATATGCTTATCATCAGCCAATCAGGAGCGTCGGAAGGGACTGGTCTAGACATCAGATGCACGGGTGATGTGAATCTTTTATAGTAGAGTTAGATAGGATAGAGGGAAGAAAATAAATATTGATACAAGGCAGTGGGTCATCTTATTTGTGATTGTTTTTATTTGTAAGAGTTACTCAATAGTCCCCAACTTCTGGCATTGACGTATAAATTTGAATTCAGCGGCGATGTATAAATTATATAAATTTGAATTCACCGGAGATGTATAAACTTGTTTCACCGATGTATCAATTTGAATTCACCGGAGATTTGAATTCACAGGAAATGTATAATTTGAAACCGTTTTCAGTTTATTTTTCTTGTTATCGTCTGTCTTACCTTTTTCCTTTTTATTTTTTACTTTATTTTTTTTTTGTCTTCATTAGGTTGTTATTTTCAATAGGAATATACATGAAATAATAAAAAAGAGGAAAATAGAGATAACTTAAAAAGAATTAACATAATCACAAAGAAATTCATAGAACTATTATTTAACACTGATTATTAATTCTGAGAAAATGAACACCTAATGACCGTGTTGATCTTCTCTTTATTCATCTTTATTCAAAATAAAATCCGTTAAGAGATACTCTCCGCGTTAATGCGAAGGACTTTCGCTTTATAAAATCGTGAAGGTTAGATGCTTAAGGCTAAAACTGCTCTTGATGATCGGGAAAATGCTATTTGAGTGTTTGTTTTAGCCTAGAGCGCGATGGCTTAAAAGATTCTTATATAAAAAAAAGGATTTTTCGATAATTATGAAATGTTTGAGATGCTATAACAGCTAATGAGAGAGGAGAGAGAGAGAGAGAGAGAGAGAGAGAGAGAAGAGAGAGAGAGATGTGTGTTTTTCCAACCAAGCGATGATGAAGCAAGTTTGATGCATTTTTTTAAGAGAGAGAGAGAGAGAGAGAGAGAGAGAGAGAGAGAGAGAGAGAGAGAGAGAGAGATAATAGTTGGTTTTTCCAACCTGTGCTGCAAAAATCTTGAGTTATTTTTTCTGGAGAGAGAGAGAGAGGGGGCGTGGGGGGGGGGGGGTCGGGAATACATGATAAAGGTTTCAAATTAACACTTCTTAATTTCAAGCTAAAATCATTTAGTTTTAAAAGGTTAAATTATTTAGTAGCTGAGGTATCTCTGTGAAACTCAAAATTGACGAATTTATAAACCAATATCTATTTACTATTTTACGGACGACTGATACAAATGTAAGTAATTGCACGTACTTAAATAAGTAAACTAATATTTAAATTTTTTAAATCCCTTAGGAGCAGTGGACATAGGTAAAGCCAAATACATAAAATAATTAACGAAATATACAGTTAAATTTGTTGGTTAAAAAAAAATAGGAGTGAGAAGTAAGAAGATAATAATAAATAAGTAAAGATGATGATAATAAAAATAATAACTAATAAAAAATAAGCAAAACTAATAATAAAAGATAAACAGAAACAGTAATAAAAAAATCAATAATAAAAATGAATGTGAAGTACACTCCATCCTTGCGTACTACTATAGACAAAGTAAGGCGGGTTAAGTGGTTGGCTTCCGCGGTTCGTATAGAACCCTGGTAAATGGTTATTGATTGATGTAGGCACTTTATATCCTTTGAGGGATTTAGGAGCAGCGTCTGGAGGCAGTGGATGCCATCCTTTTGGAAAATGGGGCTTGAATATCCTCAGGGGAAGTTTGACAACCTCGTTTGAATTTTTTTTTTTTTTTTTTTTTTTTTGTAATGAAGATTTACATCACGATGTGCCAGAGATCATGTTCGGTTTTGCTCCAAGTATTTTTGAGAAAAAAATATAACTATTTTCTGGTGTTATTATATAATTATATAGTATAAGCTTGATGGGACGCTACACTGCACTGGAACCCCCACCCAGGTCCCCCACCGAGGTTGGACAAACAGGTTTGTAGGGATGGTTGATGTGGCATGTCTCTCCTAGCCTCCCGATCCCCCACCTACCCCTTTCCCACTCTGGGTGGACAAACAGGTTTGCAAGGGAGTGGGGATGTGTCATGTCTCACCTACCCTCCCGATCCCCTACTTACTGCGCACCACCGTGGGCGGACAAACAGATTTGCAAGAGATGGTGAATATCTCATGTCTCACTTACCCTCCCGATCCGCTACGTAACCCCGTCCCCACCCAGGGCGGACAAACAAAAAAGATGCCCTCAGATTTTATTATTATAGACTATTGTATTTCACCTGGTAAGCTCTTTGTGTGTACTATGTATGTATGTATGTATGTATGCATGCGTGCATGTGTTTTTTCTAGGTATTCAAACGAACGCTGAAGCCATGCATAATTCGTGAAGATGTTTACTTCGGTGCGAGTAATTTCACCAAGTTTGTTCTAAGAAGATAGGTTTCAAAAGACCTTTGGAGGCTTATAGAATTAGCGAAGGTGTCTGACTTAAACAGCGTCACTAAAAGCCGCAGTTCTTTTGAGGGCAATACCCAAATCTTATCTTTCCCGGACATATGAAAAGCGTAAAGTTCTCGTAAGGGATATATACTTCCAACTGATCCTACCCAGACCTCTGCTAGCTATATTTACGTCACACTTACGTAACCAGATCGGGAGACTTCAAACCGATCTTCAAAAGCCTCATTCCAGCTCGTAAGACGTTTTTGAGAGGTTGAATTTCATGACTTCTTGTGAACCATGGACAAGCGGTATTCTTTGGTGCTTTTCTGTTGACGTCGGTCTCTCGTTTGCGTCACCTGTGTTTATTTCAAGTTTCCAAGGTTTCTCTGTGTTCTATCTCTCCTTTCTGCTTTTCATTTTATCTTATGCAGTTTCCTTCCAAAGTTCCACGTTTCTCTTTTGTTTTTCTTCTGCATTTTCCTTCCAGTGTTCAACTTTTCTCTTTTTTGATTTTCTTCTGTGGGTTCCTTCCAAAGTTCCACTTTTCTCTCTTGTTTTTTTGTTTGTTTATTCGTTTGTTTGTTTTTTTGTCTGTTTTTATACTTCTTAATACCTATTCTCGATTGTCTTTTTACTATTACATATTTCTGTTGATTTTTAACACGCGTTTATTGATTTTCCGCTAATTATTACACATTTCTTTTGATACTTATCATATGTATTTATTATTCACTGTTTCCTTAGTGTTCTCACCCGTTTATGGATTATCTTTGTATCCTTTTTTTTCTTGTCCATTTTTCTCCACCCTGTTTATTGCCTTCATCTACCTACCTTTGCAGGTTCCCGGGAATTTAATCATTGTATCCTATTTCCGCCCTTATTCCTCTCAGAATAGGTGCTGATTTTGCAATTACTGCGCGCCGGTCCTCCCAGATGGTAATATTGAGTTTTCTCGTCTTTTCATCATCTTCTATTGACTCCTGTCTCATATCTTGGCTGCTTGTCTCTCTCTCTCTCTCTCTCTCTCTCTCTCTCTCTCTCTCTCTCTCTCTCTCTCTGTTTAAAGATAAGAAATACGACCTTTTATAGTAAGGTCATAGATTTGTTTACGAGAACTACGACCTTTTATAGTACGGTCACAATTTATTTATAAGAACTACGACCTTTTGTAGCCTTTTTCTTTTGCTTAAGTAAACGGTTCTAATTTTTCATATTTAAACTTTTGTCACTTTTTATATATTAATTGTATTATTCTTATCATTTTTTGTTTGATATCCACGACAAGGAGAGAGGTATAGCTGCCCCAAATGAGCTTTGGGTAGTAGAAGGAAATATATATTAATACCCTTATACCCTTACCCTCTTGGATACAGAGTAAAATGTTCAGAAAACGTGCTCCGCTTAGATTGAAGGTATTTAAGCTAATTCGTATAAAACTGAGTAAAAATGTAATTGAAAAAAAAAGTACTAGAACTTTACTCTGATTGACGGTTTAAAAAGTTTCTAGAAATTTGGAGATGTCGAGTTCTTTTTTTTCTTTTTTTTAACTCGGAAAAAAAAAACATTGTTACTTTAATGAAAAACAGCCGGTGTTTCTTTGTCTTTCGCTGTTGCCTGTTACTTGATTATCGTAATGGCCTTGTCGTGTGCTTGTTATTGTATTTGTATTACCGTATGGAATCTCTCTCTCTCTCTCTCTCTCTCTCTCTCTCTCGTCTCATAATGATTTTGATGAGGTATAACTTGAAAAAATACAGATTGATCGGGGGGTTTAGTATTAACTCCTCGTCCCTCTCTCTTCTCTTCCACTCTCTCTCCTCTCTCTCTGTTATGTGTTGGTGTGTGGTGGCAATTATTACGTTAATAAATCGTGTTGGTGTATGACTAAAATAATAAATGATTAGCAGGTTCTTCTCTCTCTCTCTCTCTCTCTCTCTCTCTCTCTCTCTCTCTCTCTCTCTGAATTTCATTTTTCAAATCGTTTTGTCTTCATTTTTTTTTTCTTCTTATCCCACACGGATTCCAGAGATTTTCCTCTTCCCTATTTGAATATAAATCCTCCCGCGATGCCCGTACACGGTTCCAAATCCATGAATGTATACACCCCCCCCCCCCCCCCCCCCCCCCCCCCCCAACTCACTCCATCTCTATGCAAAATACGCAGATAAGTCTAGGGATGTACATATCTCTAATTTCCCCTCAGCAACGCTAAGGAAGAAGCAATGAGCTTCCGTTGGTGGGTGGAAACCCTCTTCCGCCAAGAAGAGAGAGAGAGAGAGAGAGAGAGAGAGAGAGAGAGAGAGAGAGAGAGAGGGAGGTAGTTAAGATAGCAGCAGAACATCCACGATAGCAGCAGTTTATGCTTAGGCTTACGTCATAAATATCTGGTTTTATGAGTCACACTTCAGTCACGATAGTTGTTTAGGCTTAGATCTCTTGAAAATCTGGTTTGGTTAGATCCTACACTCGAGCCACAATAGCAGCCAGCCTTTGTTGAGGCTTACATATCGTTAAAATCTGCTTTGGTTAGAGACTATGCTTTAGCCACGATAACAGACTTTGTTTAAGCCTACATACCGTTAAAGTATGCTTTGGCTAGAGACTATACTTTAGCCACGATAAGACTTGGTTTAGGCTCACGTCTCGTTAAAATCTTTTTAAGAGACAAATTTTGCTTCGATAGCAGCCTTTGTTGATGCGTACAATTCGTTAAAATCTGGTTTAATTAGAGATTATGCTTTATCCGCGATGAGAGTCTTTGTGTAGGCTTTTGCCTCGTTAAAATCTGGCCTAGATACAGACTACTTTAGGCGCACTATGATCCACCAAACTTAGAGAGTAGCATTCTTCCTCCAATAGGAATTATCACTGTCTGTTGTATAATCAGATAACGACTTACGCTTTCGTAAGAGCTAATTAATGTTTCCTGAGTTTCTACTTCGACAAATGTCGGTCTGTTTCCTTTGTCTTATTCCAGGGTATTTGTCTTGCAGTTGTTGTTTTGAGCTGATGAATCCTTTTGTTTCTTAATCCTTTTGTTTCTGTAGAATGGCTAAAACACTGGAATGACGGGAGAGAGCGTCGTTACATTCTGTCAGGCTTATACGTCTATTCTGGCTACCATGATGTCAGAAGCAGTCTTTGCCTGGCCCTGAGTTTATTCAGTATAGTGACATTATAACCGTACATTTTAAATTGCGTTATATATACATTATCCTCAATATTTTATCCCTAAAATTTGATAGACTGTAATTAGGCGTTAGGCTTATGTTTTGAGCAGTCTCGGTTTCACTCAAGTCTAGCCATGGCTCCCTCACTGTTCTTGTAGCCTTTTCCCTTTCTTCTGTCGCCGGGTCACGCTTCATTTGCTCTCCCTCCCACGCTTTTTCTCCCACTCGAGGTCTCTCGGTTGAAGAGAGCTGTGGGTAGGGGGAAGGGGGGGGGGGGGGCACGGCTTCTCTTTACCAGGCTTTTCTTTTATACTGTTTAGGAAAATGATATTGTTATAACGATACGTCTGTTGTATTCAAGTTGTTGAATATCGTTCATGATTTATAAACGCGATTTGGTTTACATTTTACTCTCAGGTAATAATAATAATAATAATAATAATAATAATAATAATAATAATAATAAAATATGTGGCGCCGTGGCAGAGTGAGCTAGGTCGTCAATTGACTAGTTAAGCAACATTGGGGCTGGTCAGTCGTTGGATGGGTGACCGCTCTCCTCGGCGTTGATTCCTTGGGAAAGGATCTTTACCATAATTTCCTCAGTCTACTCAGCTGTAAATGAGTACCCATCCCTGATGGGGTAGGGTCCAGCTATGGGTTAAATAGCAAAACTCAGCAATGATGGAAAGAAATGAAGGAATAAACGACAACGACGTAAATGGAACCTCTGGCAACAGAGGAGCTTCGTCCGGCAACCAGGTATTCAACCCAATTGGAGGGGAAGACGGTCAGGTACTTGGAGGTCGTCATCCAGCAACTGATCACCACAACGAAAGTAATCAACAGCCTGAGATTGGAGCTACAGAAGCAAAAAGGAAGAAATGGACAAGAGAAGAAAATAAGGAAATATGGAGATGCTACATCAGAAGCAACCCGACGGAGAGAGGATATAGAAGAAGGTTGGTCAACATCTGGAATGAGAAGAATAACACCCCCCAAACAGAGCAGAGGCTGGCAGACCAAGTAAGGAACATAAAGAAAAAGAACTGGCTCTCCCCAACAGAAAGAGAAGAACTGGAAAGGGAAATGCCACACGATAACGAATTACACGAAGACGAACTGAGACACGATGCCACAGAAGACGACAGGGATGATGAGGTATCAAACAACGACACACGAAGAAACAGCGACAAAGTAACAGAGAGGACGGAATGGGTAGAAAAGATTAGACAATGGATGGAGCCAGATACAGAGAGAACAAAGATCCCCTCCATGAAAGCCTACAACACCAAGAAATTAAGAGAGAAAACAAGTGAGGTCAACGTAATAATGGCCATAATACACACCACCAGTATCACAGAAACAAATAACTTGGCATATGCAGGAGCAAGATTAGTAGCAGAACTGATGGGGACACGAACACCAACACCACCAGCACAAACAACCCAACAGAAACCAAAACAGCAACCTCCTTGGAAAAGGCGCCTGGAAAAGCAAATCATGGTGATGAGATCTGACTTGAGTAAACTGAAAGAGATGGCAGAAAAAAGGCTAAGAAGCAAGAAAACAAGGGAGGAACTCAACGAGAAATACAAGAGAAGATGTAAAACAGAGGCTTAAGGCCAAGCACCTAAGATCCAACAGTACATGAACAGGAATAAGGGATACCAACAGAACAAACTATTCGGAACTAACCAGAAAAGACTATTCAGCCAACTAAGAGGGGAAGACAACCACCAAGAAATTCCTGAAGCCGAACCAAGTAAGAGACTCTGGGAAAACATATGGAGCAATCCGGTATCACACAACAAACATGCAACATGGCTCCAGGAAGTCAAGGAAGAAAAAACAGGGAGAATAAAACAAAGATTCACAGAAATCACGACACACAGTCAGACACCAACTAAAGAAAATGCCAAACTGGAAAGCCCAAGGTCCCGATGAAGTCCATGGATACTGGCTCAAAAACTTCAAGGACCTACACCCACGAATAGCAGAACAACTCCAGCATTGTATCTCAAATCACCGTGCACCCAAATGGATGACCACAGGAAGGACATCATTAGTACAAAAAGACAAGAGTAAGGGAAATATAGCCAATAACTACAGGCATATCACCTGCCTACCAATAATGTGGAAGTTACTAACAGGTATCATCAGTGAAAGGCTATACAACTACCTAGAGGAGACAAACACCATCCCCCACCAACAGAAAGGCTGCAGAAGGAAGTGTAGGGGCACAAAAGACCAGCTCCTGATAGACAAAATGGTAATGAAGAACAGTAGGAGAAGGAAAACCAACCTAAGCATGGCATGGATAGACTATAAGAAAGCCTTCGACATGATACCACACACATAGCTAATAGAATGCCTAAAAATATATGGGGCAGAGGAAAACACCATCAGCTTCCTCAAAAATACAATGCGCAACTGGAATACAATACTTACAAGCTCTGGAATAAGACTAGCAGAGGTTAATATCAGGAGAGGGATCTTCCAGGGAGACTCTCTGTCCCCACTACTCTTCGTAGTAGCCATGATTCCCATGACAAAAGTACTACAGAAGATGGATGCCGGGTACCAACTCAAGAAAAGAGGCAACAGAATTAACCATCTGATGTCCATGGACGACATCAAGCTGTATGGTAAAAGCATCAAGGAAATAGATACTCTAATCCAGTCTGTAAGGATTGTATCTGGGGACATCAGGATGGAGTTTGGAATAGAAAAATGCGCCTTAGTCAACATACAAAAGGGAAAGTAACAAGAACTGAAGGGATAAA
>NC_061098.1:7385326-7407826 GCF_015104395.2 Macrobrachium nipponense
TAAAATTAAACTTAATTGAAATTAAATTACGTTAAACTAAGTAATTGCCTAATAGGCCTTAAGTTCGCGCGTGCGTAATATGTAGCTGTCAAAGGTAAGAAGTAAATTACCTCGGAGGTTACCACAGCCACGGCGAACAGTTACAGTAAGAGTTTCTCATTAGCAAGGCCGGCATCTACATTGTAATAGGAAATTAACCCAGAACAAAACTGAACGTTCTAACTCCAAGACAACGACAATTTTGGAATACGTCAACGTCAACGTCAACGTCAACATTTGTGATAAGTGCTTTACATTATTATGTATCTTTGGCCATGTCTAGGGAAAAAGGTAATGTACGGCAATGTCACAAAGTTTTATTAGTGGATCTATTCTTTAATGTAAGTTGTTTTGGTTGTTAAATAATTGTTTTGTTTATTAAATATAAGTAAGATTGAAATTAAAATAAATTCCAATATAATTCCAAAATTGTCTTGTATTCCATATAATATTTCGGAGGTAAATATGTGTTTATCGTTCGGTGAAGTAAGTGATTTTTTAGAAACGGCTAACTGGCTAACTGTCGCTCGGTATTTCGAATGGTAACCAATATGGAACTCAAGTGCGACGTAATTAGTAACTTATATTATGTATTATAATCTATTTCATAATGTACTAGGTAACCCGTAAGCATCGATAACTTAGGTGGGGTGTTATCTTTTATATATTTGCAGGCTATTGATACTAAACCTATCGAGTATAATTAGTTAATCATGTCTGATAAAGAGGAAGAGTTTGTTAACCCTATGAATATTATATCATCCTTGAGGAGGATGCGGGGAATACACAAACGGAAGGTAACTTTTTACTTAAAGAAGCTAACGGAGCTTCATGGTGATAATAAATTGACTTCTTCCTTTTGTAAGACTCAAATAACTGAAATCGAAAAAGAGATCGAGCAGGTTAAACACTTTGATGAAAAAATTAATAATGTTTTGGAGACACATGAAATAATGAACAGTGATGACAATATATAATGAGGAGTTAGATAGTCAGGCAGAATATAGCATTCAGGTTAGTATAGAGCTCGACCAATATGAACAATTCATAAGTGAGTTAAGTGGGGCTTCTAGCAACTTATCTGCCGATAAAGTTTTAGAAATGATGTCTAGAATGAATATGATGTACTGGGATGGGAAACCCCCTCCTTTAGAATGTGGAAAACTTTAGTGGAGAGGAGAAAGATAAATTTGCTTTCAATTCTTTCCTTAATCAATTTAGTAATGTCATTGGGCTAGAAAAAATCTGTCCGATTCTGCCAAACAAATATATTTACATGGGTACCTTAGGGGCTATGCCTTGAAGGTAGTTAAGCATTTGACTATTTCTGACCGTAACTACCACTTGGCAATTGAAATGTTAAAGAAGTAATTCCTTGACGTAGATTATATTGTTGACGAGACTTTTAAGAAATTTTAGAGTGCTGCACCAAGTGCTGAATATGATCAAGAATTCTCGTCGGTGAAGAAAGTTTACCTCAACGAAATCAAATCCTATCTGCATGAATTGAAAGCACATAATATTGATTTATTGGAAGTGGGGTCCTCTGGGCATAAATTTGTGAGTCATATAGTATTTAATAAACTCCCCATACCAGTAAAGAGAGAGTTGGTTCACAAATTAAATACCAATTATCCTAATATATCTGACATTCTTTCTAATTATAATGAAATTATCAAGACTTTATCTAAAACTGTTTCCAATAGAAAAAAGGCCCTCTCTAAAACCTCTAGTAAACCTAGTCCTAGCAGTTCATTTAAACCTAAAGAAAATAAGGGAGGTGTACCTAAGTACGATTCAAAATTTTAAATTTGCAAATAAAGTAACTAAATTAATTTGTAAATTGTGTGCAGCTGAAGGCCATACTTTGGGAAAATGTGTTAACTTTAATAATTATAATGATAAATTGGCCAGACTGAGGGAACTTTCACTATGCACTAGATGCGCTGGTTCAGGGCACGAAGACAATGAATGTTACGGGAAACAAAATAAGTTAAGGTTTGAATGTCTGTTGTGTAGAAAGAGGGAACACATAACTCCTTTGTGCCCTTCTTTGAATAAAGCCGAACTAACTACTAAAACTAACGTAAGCTTATGTTTTGCTCAAAGAAGTTTTGATGCGTCTCACATTTTACCCACTATGACTTTGTATTTAAGAAATGGCAAAAAGGCTAGGAAAGTCAGATGTTTGTTTGACACTGGCAGTCAGCGGTCATATATTTCCGAATCTGCAGCTAAAGATCTTTGTCAGGATGTAGAGGCATTGTATGCTTTGGAATGTGATGTAAGCACATATATAGGGCAAGAAACTAAGGGCTTCAAGCAAATGTCCACTGGAATAAATGTAAACAATAATTTAATATTCATACCTTTATTAGTTGACAAATCGCTCAATATAAACTTTGAAGTGCCTGGCATGAATCAAATAATAAATAAATTTAAAGAAAATAATATTGCTTTATTGGATGAGACTTTTTGTGACCACAGAAACCATGAAAGTATGAAGGTTGACATGTTGTTAGGAATAGATATCATTCAGTTTTTACCTTCGGTAACTTGGACTAAAATGTTGGGTGGAGCTTGTTTTAGTCGTAAAAATAGAGTAGCTCCTGTAGGTAATGTGTTCAACTTTTTGGATGAGGCAGAGAGTAGAGCCATTATGGACTCCATGGTTAGCAAGAAAACACTGAATGTTAAAACAAAAAGCGTGGTAAATTTAGTAATGGATCCTCTAAAATCTTATTTCAATCCATTAGAGCATATATTAGAAGACAGTGAGGTAGACAATGGACTCGAACACCTTTTTAGTCTTGAATCCTTGGGAATAAAAAAGTATGAAAAAGAATTGGTCTCCTTTGATAAAGAACAAATTGACAGATTTAGAGAGGGGATCTCTTTTGATAATGGATTTTATCATGTAGAATTGCCCTGGTATACTGATAAAATTGACAGCGTCCCATCTAATCATTTTGTTTCACTTAAGGTATTAGACAGAACAGTAGAGTATCTTGGTAAAAAGGGACTCATTGACAAATACCAGGAAGTTTTTGATAAACAACTCGAGGATGGTATAATCGAGGAAATTAAAGTAAGTCCTTCTGACTATCATAAGTATATATGGATTCCCCATAGACCAGTTATAAAATTAGAAGAGCAAGTTACCACAAAAATCAGGCCAGTATTTAACTGTTCTTTAAAAAAACTTACAGGGAATTGCCTTCACTTAATGAAGCAGCTTATCCTGGGATTAGATTTAATGGGCTCAATACTGAAATTGCTCTTTTACTTTAGAACTAATAAATATGTAATGTTGAGTGACGTCAAACAAGCTTTTTTGATGATTAAATTAAAAAATGAAGTGGACAAAAATAGATTTTGTTTCTTTTGGAAACGGGGAAATAAATGAGTATCTTATCGCTACAAAACAATAGTTTTTGGTTACAATTCTTCACCTTTTATATCAAATTTTGTTATGAAACATCACGCTGAAAGTTATCCTGATGATAAGTGTAAAGAAATATTAACTAATAACTTTTATGTAGACAATCTTCTTGTAACTGGTAACAACATTGATGAAATGAAAAATTTGTATAAGCAAGCTAATGATAGGATGGAACAAGGGGGCTTCATTTTAAGGTCTTGGAACTCCAATTGTGTAGAGTTGAGAGAAGAAATGTCGTCTGATAATAGACTTGTTGAACATTCTTGCGAAGAGGATAAAGTATTGGGTTATAGATTCAACGTAAATAATGATTCTTTTAGTCTTGCGCCTTGTAAAATAGACCCAGAAGCAGACACAAAAAGAAAAGTATTGTCACAAACTTCTAAAATATTTGATCCTTTGAATATAGTCCTTCCTGTAACAATAAGAGGCAAAATTTTAATGAGATAAAAATATGGAAATTAGATGTTGGTTGGGATCAAAATTTACCTAAAGACATTTGTGGGGAAATGAAAATTATTAGTAGAGATTTTGAAATGTTATCTGAACTTAAATTTCCTAGAGAGTCCCTTAATGAACTAGACTCGTATGGTCTTCACATTTTTTGTGATAGCTCTGTGGAGGCCTATGGGTTTGTGGCCTATGCGGTTAATCAAAATGATAAAAGTTCTTATTTGTTCTCCAAATCTAAATTGGCTCCACTGAATAAGAGAAATGAGCATAGTGTCCCCACTTTGGAACTAATGGGAGTAAATTCTAGCTTTTAAATGTTTACCTTCTTTACTAGAAGTCTACAATAATATAAATTTTCAATTCATTAATATTTGTGTTGATGCTCAAGTGGTTTTAAATTGGCTATTGACCAGAGAAACTAAAATAAAATCTAAATTTGTTAGAAATAGAGTACTTGAGGCAGATGGTCTTAAAGTTGAAATATCTAAGCTATTTAAACTACCTGTCTTATATCACTATGTAAATACAGAAGAAAATCCTGCTGACATGATCACCAGAGGTTTATCCTATACTAAATATTTAAGTAAATTAACTTATTGGCTAGAAGGTCCAGAATGGTTGAGTAATGATTTTGACAAGTGGCCTCTTTACCCTTTATTGAGCATATCGCCTTACTATAAGCATCAAATAAGTACAGTATGCACTATGCAAATAAATAAAGTAAACGCTGGTATTCTCAATATAAATAAAATGTCAAAATTATGAACAATTGTTAAAAATTACCAGTTACTTGTTCAAAATTAAATTTGTAGTAGATTAAAGGGTGGTGATCCTAAAAGAAGCCTTAGAGTATTGGGTGAAAATTGCACAGAAAGAATACTTTACAGTAGAATTAGATTTTTTACAAAGCAGTGCCAATATTACTAACAATATACCTCCTCTAGTGTCCAATTTAAATTTATTTTTAGATTCAAAGGTATAATAGTCTAGGGAAGAATATCTAAGTGTTTGTACTTTGACTTTGATGTTCATAACCCACTATTACTTCCTAAAGAGCATAGGTCACCCTCCCATTGTTAATAAAGCATTGTCATTTGAAGGTACAGCATTTAGGAATAGGCACTACATTAAACTACCTTAGGGAACAGGGATTTTGGATTCCCAAGGGTAGGTCAGCAGAAAGACTGAGCTTTTGAGTAGTTGTAAATATATTTAGTAAATGGAAATTAATGCCTTAGCTTACAGATACCCGAAGTTTACAGATATGCCTAAACACCACATGAATTTAGTCAAGCCTTTTCAGCATGTAGGTATTGATTTCACCGGACACCTTTGGGTTAGGGATGAGTTGAGTGGTAAGACCACAAAAATGTTCATATTAGTTTTCACTTGTCTTAACGTGCGCGCTGTGCACTTGAATTTGTTACCAGACATGTCCACTAAAAATTTTGTTCTCGCTTTCCAAAGATTTAGTAATATGTACACAATACCACAATACCTGTACAGTGACAACGCTAAGTCTTTTTCTCAAGGGTGGAAGTATCCTTGAAAGGTCTTTGGAGTCGCAGGAATTTCAATCTGAATTAAGGAAATGTAATATCAAACACATTAAAATTCCTTTATATTCAGCATGGGTTGGTTCTGCTTGGGAGAGATCGATTAGAGTGTTAAAGAATTGTCTTTATAAAGTAATAGGAAGGTCTAAATTAACTTACTTTGAATTATTAACTACCCTTTCTAATATTCAATTAGCCGATAAATTCAGGCCTTTAACATATAGATCAAGCTCAGAAAATTTAGAGTTTAGTTATAACTCCAAATTCCTTTATCAAATTGCATGGTAATTCATCCCTCATTTTGAGAAAAGATGATGGTGATGTTTGGTTGGACGATTCTAGTCAACCTTCTTTAGAGAGAACTGTAGAAATACAGGAAGAAATTATTGAAAATTTTAAGAAATTGTGGTATGAAAATTATCTCTTAAGCCTGAGAGAACATAGCAGAAATTTTTACCAAAGTAAATGGGAAAATAGAATTAAAGTTGGTGACATTGTCCTAGTTAAAGAAATTAATAAGCCCAGACCATTTTGGATGATGGGTAAGGTATTAGAATTAATATTAGGATTTGACAATAATATTAGGTCAGTGAAACTAAAGTAAGCTAATGGCTCATAGAAATATCATCCTATTTGTAATCTTTATCCTATGGAACTGTCAGTGACACATGCTATAAGAGAAAGGCAAACCAGAGACAATTCAATGGAAATTGAGGTAGAAACAGGCAGTATAAATAAACCTGAATCTATTCACGTTGAACAAGGCGAATGGTCTGTAAGACCCAAGAGAAAGGCTACCGAAAGATTTGAAAGAATGCAAAGGGAAAATTTAGATAATTTGTAAATATTGCTTTTCAGTATGTTATTTACTGTAATTACTAATAATCAAGTTTTTATTTAGACTAAAATGCTACACACTCGAAACTTTTTCAGTGTGAGGATATACTTTATTAAATGCTTTATTCTTTAACTTTAAACAAGGATTAAGGGCATTGCAAATAATTACTTTCTAGGTAATAAATAAATAAAACTAAATACGTAAATAAAAAGTAAAATTAGGAGATAGCCTATAGTAAACTAAGCTAAGTTGAAATTGGTGTAAATATTTAAATAAAATGCTACACTTAAAATAAAGTGAAGACTTAAGTTAAAATGCTACACTTTTAGTAACGTGAGGATGATACTAAAGTAACTTAGCCATACTTTTATTTAGCGTTGTTGGAAATAATTGTTTAACGCAGTAGCCAGATTTAAAGGTTGGGCCTTGTTAATAAACTAAATGTATGGTTAATGAAGATATTCATTGCAATTCTATAATCGCAATCCTTTGTGGGGAGTGTGTTAGAAATCAGAAAGGATTGATATTTGTGTCCGACTGTGGGGAATAGCCATTCGGTCGTTAGCTTCACTCGAAGCTTTCTATTTTTCTTAATAAGTTAAAAGTAAATAACTTAATGCTACTTAGTATAGTAACTATTAGCGTTAATGATAAGTAAAATGAATAATAAAATTAAACTTATGAATTAAATTACTTAAACTAGTAATTGCCTAATAGGCCTTAAGTTCGCGCGTGCGTAATATGTAGCTGTCAAAGGTAAGAAGTAAATTACCTCGGAGGTTACCACAGCCACGGCGAACAGTTACAGTAAGAGTTTCTCATTAGCAAGGCCGGCATCTACATTGTAATAGGAAATTAACCCAGAACAAAACTGAACGTTCTAACTCCAAGACAACGACAATTTTGGAATACGTCAACGTCAACGTCAACGTCAACGTCAACATTTGTGATAAGTGGCTTTACCATTATTATGTATCTTGGCCATGTCTAGGGAAAAAAGGTAATGTACGGCAATGTCACAAAGTTTTATTAGTGGATCTATTCTTTAATGTAAGTTGTTTTGGTTGTTAAATAATTGTTTTGTTTATTAAATATAAGTAAGATTGAAATTAAAATAAATTCCAATAGAAACTCTTAGTCTCTTTCGAGAGTTCACATAGGCAGGATGTACGTTCCATCTCTCCTGAGGTATACGTCTTTCAAGAGAGGTGAAACATACAGCCTGCCTATGTGTACTCTCTCGAGAGACTGAGCGTTTCCAGCCCTGTGATTAGCTTATCAACAACCAATCAGGAGCGTCGTAAGGGAAGGGCCTAGACATTAAATGCACGGCTGATGTGAATCTATTTTTTTTTTATAGTCACCTCTCAAGCGAATGGAAGCTCATCATTCTCTTATTATTATGTTCTTTTTATATATTTCAAGTCGATTCTCCGGACTGGTATAAGCGATCAATACCTGATAATCTAGATTCGAGTCCCACTGACACGAATATGCGACCCTAATGAGATGTATCGTTAAGGATAAATTGTTGCTTTTATTTATTTATTTTTTTTTATTAGCATAAGTTGTAGTGACCTTGAGGTTATGAAGGTCGGCTGAAGCTGGGAAGGTGATATATAGTGGTTGATAGTAATGGTACTGGAAGAGTCTAGGTCAAAGGTTATTGATTTATACAGGTACTAAATAGTAAACAAAAGGGCACCGGTGCAAAGACTCCTGGGTATGCATACGAAATTGGAAAGGATATAAATGCAGGGTTGAAAGGTGATACAGATACAAAAAGGTATACAATTAAAAGATTCAGAAGATACAAATACATGATTTAGGATCCAAATACAGAAATTAGAATGTACAAATACAGAATTTAGGATACAAATAGAAAATCCAAAGGTCACAAATACATAATTTAAAAGGATACACACAAAATGTTAATGGTTACAAATGTAACATTAATTGGATGTAGATGCAGTTTAAAAGGATACGAATTCCAAATTTAAAAGTATACAAATACAAATTTGAAAAGGATACCTATGCAAAAATTGGAAAATGATGTCAATACAGAATTTAAAAGGTTACAAATACAAAGTTCAAAAAGATGCAAATACAAAATGAAAAAGGGTACAAGTACAAAATTCAAAAGGGTAAAAATACAGAAATGAAAAGGTTACAAGTACAAAATTCAAAAGGGTGCAAATACAAAATTTCAAAAGGATACAATTACCAAATTTAGAAGGATACAAATAAAAAATTCAAAAGGATTCAAATACAAAAATGAAAAAGTTACAAGTACAAAATTCAAAAGGATACAATTACCAAATTTAGAAGGATACAAATAAAAAATTCAAAAGTATTCAAATACAAAAAAAAAAGGTTACTAGTACTAAATTCAAAAGGGTACGAATATAAAAATGTCAAAGGCTACGAATATAAAATTCAAAAGGGTACAGGTACAAAATTTAAATGGGTACAAATACAACATACAAAAGGATACTAATGCAAAATGTAAAAGGATACGAATACGACTTGGAAATTGAAGTTCCCAAAATACACCAGATTCCAGAACACGAAGTTTCGCCTCCACTAAAACCTCACGTCCTATTTCGTCACGATTTCTAAATGGAGGTGCATAACACTCCCAAAGATTTTAACTTCGCTGACTTTATAATATTTAGTGGCGGAACATTAACAATGTTTATGAGAGCAGTGAAATGCATCTCCATTACTGGACGACATTTACCTCTCGAACTGTAATTTCAATATCTGGTTTTGGCCTCAGCAGACTTTTGGGAATTACACCTGATTGGAATACATATAAAAAAGGGCATTTATATGTTTATGAGAGAGAGAGAGAGAGAGAGAGAGAGAGAGAAAAAAATATAGGTATGTGCATGCATGTGCTTTTTGTGTGTATGCTTTGGAAGGCAAAAACGTAAATTTTATATATATATATATATATATATATATATATATATATATATATATATATATATACTATATATATAAAATATATATATATATATATATATATATATATATATATGTATATATATATTTTTTTTTTTGCATGTAATTAACTTCTTAAATCTTCACTGCAGTTGGACAATAGAAAATGGAGAAACATCTACCATTAGCGAACGGTCATTCCATAAATATTAATTCTTTAAAAAAAAAACATTCAATTACTTTATTTTTAATATACTTACTCCGTGGACACAAACTATTTATTTTCTTACAGTGTCCTTTCCTTTTTCATCTATTCAGATTTTTTTTTACTATCGTTCATTTCTGCACTTACTCTCCAGTAAAGTATCTTATCCTCCTTTTTAGGTTGGATCATTAAGAATATTTTAAGAACACTGGGATTTACCCTTTATTAGTATTTAAAGGAAGGAGGAATGTGGCGTTGACTGTCATTCAGGTTTTATCTCTGAGGCCCTAACCCCTATATATATATAATGATATATATATATATATATATAATATATATATATAGATATACTACATATATATATATATAATATATATAGAATATATTATATATATATTATATATATATTATATATATATATATATATATATTATATATATATATATATCTGATTATATAGTTATTAATATATAGATATTATATATATATATATAATATATAATATATAAAATATTAATATATAATATATATTATATATATAATATATTATAATAAATATATATAATAAATATATATATATATATATATAATATATATTATATAATATATCTATATATATACTATATATAATATATATATAAAGATTTAATATATAAATATATATATATATAATATATTATAATTTAATATATATTAATATATTATATATATATTATATATAATATAGCATTTATATATTGTAATGTATACAAATCATATATTATATATAATTGAATATTATATTATGTATAATTTATATTATTTATATTAGATATTATATATATATATAATATATATTATATAATATATATATTATACAATAATTATATGTTCTAATAAATATATAATATATTATATGTTAATGTAAATAATATAGTATATAATATTTATTATATATTTATATTTGTATTATATATTAATAATTATAATTATATAGAATAATATAGTATATATATAATATATATATTATTTATTAATATTATAAATAATAAGTTATTTATTAATTATATATTAATACAATATTAACATGTAATATAAATTAATACTATATAATGTTATTATCATACATTATATATATCTTTTTTATGTAATTAAATAAAATAAAAATTTTTTTATAAGTATATATATATATATTTATATAATATAATAATAGTTATTATATATATATTATATTTATGAATATAATAATTATATTATAAGGATAATTATATATATTATATTTATATAATATGGTATATATAATATTATAATTTAGTATATAAAAACCATATGATTTATATTTTTGTTTAATATATATACATATATGATATAAAATTATATTATTATAAATTATAATATAAATATTTATAAATAATAAGAATATATAATATGGTAATCTATTATATATATGTAATACTAATAGTTAATTTTTATATACAAACAAATACCATACATTATATATTATTTAAGAGGATACCAAATATATGGGATAATTAATAAATAAATGATAATTATATATTTATAAATATGATACGTTACACAAACAAATACCCCATTTTTTTAAACCGTGTAATATTAAGTTGCCATATAGGATTTCCTGCTACCCGCGTTTTTTTAGAATTTCCCTTTTCGTCCAACTATTCTGCCAACCTAGCCAGCGCCATCTAGGAAAATAGGGCTTTTTGCCGTCCCTTACCACTCTTAACGCACCAGCTATTTGAACCTGCTGAAGATATCTATCTTTTCAAACCTCCATATCACCGCCTGAGACATTCATCCATGGAATTTTTGTATAGTTTCTTGTAAATTAGAGTCCTTTGTATTAAATAAGTTTACTTCAGAGTTGAGTCTGGTTTACTGCTTGCTCAAGTTTGGTTATCTTCTCCATTACTACATGTTTGGAGTTGAGTGTTGTAAATAATATGTAAGTACTTTATATATTATATTTAATATCGTTTACGTACTGTGTTTTCTACACCCTGATTACAGTGTATTTGTTTGAAAAGTATATTACAGTCTTGTACTTGGTACCATTTAAATATTTAGCTGTGAAGTGTAATATGTACGAAAATCACTAAATAAATTTATTTTTATGTGCCATTCTTGAATCAGTGATTGTGAACAAAGACGTTTGCCGTTACATCTGGCATCAGGTTAATTAAGGAAGAGTAATTAATAGTAAGGAACGTCATACTATAATAGATTCTATTATATATATAGTATATATATATATATATATATATATATATATATATATATATATGCATATGTGTGTGTGTATGTGTGTGCCGTGAGAGAGAGAGAGAGAGCGCGCTCGCGCAGCACTTTTGTTTACTTGACTGATCACTCATGAAATCGCGAAAAAAAAATAACTAGATTACGTGACGAATCATAACTTTTGACACTGATGTGCAATTGACAAAATGCTGTTGGCTGTCGAAAGACAAAAGCACTAGTGGAGTGTCTTTGTCAGAGATAAAAAAAAAAGGGAATATGGATTTTTTGCCCTTTTGAAAGACGAGTGGTTTTTTTTGACAAGCAAATTCATGGAAAAACAAACTGTATTTTCCTTTTTAATACGGCCCCAGAGGGTAATTTTTCCAATTTCGGGCGGTTTTTTTTTCCCTCCAAAATGTTTTTAGGTCCCGTTATTTTGTTTTTTTTTTTTCCAGTCCAGAACTTTTGATGGGGTTTTTTTGCCCCTTTTAAAAAAGCCCCCCCCCCCCCCCCCCTTTAGTCCCCCCCCTGACTTGGGAGGACTTGTTCGTTAGAGAGGGGTTTCTGGTCCCCCCCCCCCCCCCCCACCCCCCCCCCCCCCCCCCCACCATCAGTGGCAAGATCGCTCGGTCAAGTTTTAATTGAGTATTAGTAGTTGCATGAAACTGCATAGAGCCTCTGCCCCATTATTTAATGAGCTGGCAAAATAGTGTTACAAATTTAGTCATTTATACGGTTTTGCTAAATACTTTTTTGATCAAATCAAATGCAATCTGTTTCTTAAATAGTTTTATGAAGTGGATTTGTTTAAATTCCTCGCAAGCAACGTCTTCTGGAGGAATTACACTCTTTATGTGGTTTCTATAACAAAATCAGTAATAATCTTTGTAACGAATTTTCCGCTCAGTTAAATGAAGTCGTAGTATTTTTAGAGAATCCATAGAAAATTCAGCTTGAAATAGGTCAAATGGAATAACATGAGGATTTTTTTTTGAAAGACGCTACTTGAATGTTAAGAGAACCATGAAGGTTTGATATATATGGAAGAATATCTTATAGCTGAACAACTTGACGTACTTAAATCGTAAAAGTAGACACGTGTCTGGTAACTAGATTTAGAGAAGAGGAAAAACAGTTCTATCTGCATCTGTCAATGAGATGCATTTCCTGGCCGTTGGGTAGATGCGATTAGATTACTTTTTGTCAGAAAGGAGAGCTGTTGTTTTCAAGAGCTGTAGAGCATGTTTCTCTCTCTCTCTCTCTCTCTCTCTCTCTCTCTCTCTCTTCTCTCTCTCTCTCCAATGAGTTTTTTATATTTTATGTAGGATATGTCTCTCATGTTCCTACAGAGTATACTGTTTGCTAAATACTTTTTTTTTCAAATTAAATGAAACCTGTTTCTTGAATAGTTTTTTTTTTCTCAAGTGAGGTTTTTTCTATTTCATGTAGGATTTTCGTTTTTTTTTTTTTTTTTTTGCTTTTTGGTGCTCCTACAGAGTTTACTGTTTGCTAAATACTTTTTTTTCAAATTATATGGAACCTGTTTCATAAATAATTTTATGAAGTAGCATTTATTTAAATTCCTTGCAAGCAACGTCTTCTTTTTCACATATTGTGGTCAAAGCCTTTATGAGGAGACTTGAGTTAAATTTCATACGATAATTTTCATCTTGAAGGAGATAGTCTCCTGAAGGACGACGAGTTTCAGTCATTTCCCTTTTATGATCCTGCGTTTTACTGTTTTATGTTTCGTTCCGCCTTCAATAAAAAGGAATTTTACCTCTTTTTACCAAGGCCATTTTTCCTGCTTTTTGGATCCTCTATACTCGACTTTCTTCTCTTTGTTTCATATGGAATTTATTCCTCCAGTTTCTCGAGATCTTTTCCCTTATGTGTCTCATGGAGGATAATGACTCTTCTTCTTCCATATCTGAAGGAACGTAAGGAAATATATCCTATGGAATTTATTTCTCAAATCCGTCGAGATATTTTTCCAGGAAAATATATCCTATGGAATTTATTTCTCAAATCCGTTGAGATATTTTTCCAGGAAAATATATCCTATGGATTTTATTCTCAAATCCGTTGAGATATTTTTCCATGAAAATATATCCTATGGAATTTATTTCTCAATCCCCTTGAGATGTTTTACCAGGAAAATGTATCCTACGGAATTTCACTTCCTTGAGATTCTTTTCCAGGAAATACATCCTATGGAATTTATATCTCAACTCCCTTGAGTATTTTTCCAGGAAAATATATCCCATGGAATTTATTCCTCAATTCACTCAAGATCTTTCACCAGAACACTATATCCCCGGGAATTCAGAAATAAATTCCCTTGAGATATTTTTCCAGGAAAATATATCCTATGGAATTTATTTCTCAACTCCCTTGAGTTTTTTCCAGGAAAATATATCCCATGGAATCTTTTCATATGTGCATCATAGAGGATGACTCTTCTTCTTCTTCCAAATCTGAAGGAAGAGGAACACATTGCGCAATATGGGATGGTCCGGAAGAGCGGCAGCGGTTCTCCATATTATTAGTTCTCCATAATATTGCCTCTGACGTGCCAGGGGCAATAAAGATTGACGGAAGGAATGTCAGGCGTAGGATAGGAAGGACATACAGACAGGTTCCTTAAGGGAGAAACACTGATATTCGTATAGTCGTATCAGTTAAGTCTTGTCATATTGTACCAGGGAAAAAATGGAGAGAAATCGTTCATATCGAAGGCCTATTCTTTTTATCAAATACTGTTAAATTCCGCCTGGAAAAATTGTCTTAAATACTCCTAATATGACTGGTGTGTTTAACTCATGTCTTTGCGTAAATACCATAGCTAATGCAAGTCGAAAAAGAACACAGGATGAAGGAAATAAGTAAAAATGGCATCAAGTTTTCTGTACAGCAGTTAACGTCGCATAATCAAGCCCACCAAGAATAAGTCCATCTTTCGTTGGTCTCGGTATAATATTGTATGAGCCGCTGCCCATGAAACTTGAAAACCACTGCCTGTTGGTGGCCTATCTTATATCGTTGCCAGAAGCACGATCTTCGTTAACTGTAACCTTTAATAGAATTAAAATAAACTACTGAGGCTAGAGGCCTGCAACTTGGTACGTTTGATGATTGGAGGGTGAATGATCAACGTAGCAATTCGCAGCTCTCTAGCCTCGGCAATTTTCAAGATCTGAGGGCGGACGGACAGAGAAAGACGCCACGCAGGAAACTGAAAATGAAAGTGGTTTTAGTTTTGAAAGTATTTTGGAACGAAATATTTTGTATTGTATTTCGAGTGATGGTCTCAAAAGAATTTTTAGAGTATCCCTCTTCCTCAGGGTATCCGCGTAAGACTGATGCTCGAATTACAATTATCGTCAGATTTAAGAATTTAATAAAGAGGAAAGAATACGCTTTCACTCTGAGACGCTTCTGTACTGATTCCCCGAACGAACGCGAGTTTAATTTTGCCTCTGCTTTGAACTCGTGTCACAGCATAGCAATTAAAGAAGTTTGTCAGTCCAGACCTTTCTTCTTCGTATTCGTAAGGAGCTCCAAGAAATTCGTTAACCCTTTTAAGTGTTGATAAAGTTCTGCAATTAAGGAAACTGCTTATTCTGGTTGAAAGTTGTGTGTAAGAACAAAAGACTTATCAGCGTTTGGGGATATGTGTCAGGATTTTTGTAAGTAATTTTTATTTGATACACCAAGTTTGCGATATTGGAAATATAGTCGTAAGGTCAACAGTCGTGCACTTACAAGATATTTTTTTATGCATTAAAAAGGACAAACATCATGCTAGTGTTGCCGTGCACATTACCTATTATATTATTAGGCTCCAAATTCTTACCGTAGATATTTTTATTCCTCCTTTTACTGTAACAGGAAATTATAGGTATTAAAGATTTCACGAGAGGAATAGAAAATATATACGTAATAAAAGAACGTATCGACTGTAAGGAAAATTAAAGCGCGTGTATCTTAAATTTTGCAAAGCTTAAAGAAATGTTAGACTATTTGCGTGTTAGCTGATTTAACAGATTGTAAGTCTCAAAAGATGAGTGACTTTAACAATACTTATATTATTTTATTTACTGATTGTATTCATACGAATAGATTTCCATTTGATTGGATCATATATGTTTACTCGTTGTATTCATATGAATACATTATTATTTCATTTGATTGTATATGTTTACTAATTGTATTCATATGAATACATTATAATTTTTATTTGATTTTATTGTATATGTTTAGTAGTTATATTCATATGAATATATTTTCATTTGATTGTATTGTATATGTTTATTATTTGTATCCATATGAATACATTTCTATTTGATTTTATTGTATATGTTTACTCGTTGTATTCATATGAATACATTTCTATTTGATTTTATTGTATATATTTACTAGTTGTATTCATATGAATACATTTTTATTTCACCGGCTTGTATATGATTATTATCTGTATTCATATGAATAGATTATTATTTGACTTGATTTGATAAGCTGTACAAGGTCACACGCTCCGCCTTTTCCACCGACCTGTACACGAAAGAGAGAAGTATAAAGAACTATGATCAACATTATTGTTACACTTGGAAACTCTTCCCAATCTTCCCTCGCCATCTTGAGGTTTCTTTTCTTCTTTCCTATAAAAAAAAAAATGGCCACAAAGTTTTCGCCTCGTCGCTTATAACAGGCGATGCTTGAAGAAAAGAAGACGGTATGTGTATACAGCTCTCTTGGCACTTTTAGGGAAAAAATAGATAAAAAAAAAAATAAATAGAATAAACGAACGTTGCCTGGTAGTGCCTATACGGTTTATAAATACGGTTTGTGACTCGTCAAGTGTGGGGCAAACATATTATTTCTCCCTCCTTTTCTTTATTTATTCATTGTTTTGGCTGCCGAGAACGAGAGAGAGAGAATTCGAGAACGCGTGAATTTCTATCCGAGACATTTTCGCCTTGATACTATTTATATATATGCTTTTGGAAGCGATGGTGTTGTCAAGTCTGCCCTTTGTTGCTGTAAAGTCTTCACTTTGTTAAAATAAAGTCTGTACTTTGTTGCTATAAATCTTCACTTTGTTGAAATAAAGTCTGTACTTTGTTGCTATAAAATCTTCACTTTGTTGAAATAAAGTCTGTACTTTGTTGCTATAAATCTTCACTTGTTAAAAAAAAAAAAAAAAAATAAAGTCTGTACTTTGTTGCTATAAATCTTCACTTTGTTAAAATAAAGTCTGTACTTTGTTGCTATAAATCTTCACTTTGTTGAAATAAAGTCTGTACTTTGTTGCTATAAATCTTCACTTTGTTAAAGTAAAGTCTGTACTTTGTTGCTATAAATCTTCACTTTGTTCAAATAAAGTGTGTACTTTGTTGCTATAAAATCTTCACTTTGTTAAAATAAAGTCTGTACTTTGTTGCTATAAATCTTCACTTTGTTAAAATAAAGTCTGTTCTTTTTTGCTATAAATCTTCACTTTGTTAAAATAAAGTCTGTACTTTGTTGCTATAAAGTCTTCACTTTGTTAAAATAAAGTCTGTACTTTGTTGCTATAAAATCTTCACTTTGTTAAAATAAAGTCTGTACTTTGTTGCTATAAAGTCTTCACTTTGTTAAAACAAAGTCTGTACTTTGTTGCTATAAATCTTCACTTTGTTAAAATAAAGTCTGTACTTTGTTGCCATAAAATCTTCACTTTGTTAAAATAAAGTCTGTACTTTGTGCTATAAAATCTTCACTTTGTTAAAATAAAGTCTGTACTTTGTTGCTATAAAATCTTCACTTTGTTAAAATAAAGTCTGTACTTTGTTGCTATAAAGTCTTCACTTTGTTAAAATAAAGTCTGTACTTTGTTGCTATAAATCTTCACTTAGTTAAAATAAAGTCTGTACTTTGTTGCTGTGGATGTTATCACTTTATTCAGATCCTCGTAAACGATATATAGTTTCCCATCTTTCAACTTTGGGGATGTTTGGGGGAGGGGGGGGAATGTGTTTTAGCAACGTTGATATAAATGTGTATCTTTACGTTCGTCCCGATGTAGTGATGTCTTTCTATGTTCTAATGACGAGGGAGAGAAGGAAGAATGTTGAGGAGAGAGAGAGAGAGAGAGAGGTGAACTGCTGGTAATCTTCATTTCCTTCTCAGAGGTAGAGCAACATTCTCATTCCCATTAGTTTAAGCACGGCAACATTTCCATTTCATTTCGTCCACAGAGACACAGAAACATTTCCATTTCATTTCGTCCACAGAGACACACCAACATTTCTATTCCATTTCGTCCTACTTATTACTGTTGTAATAATTGATTCTGACCTTAGTAGTTTTATTTTTCATTATGAAGATTGTTATAATGCACCATGATCATTTCCCTTGTGTTTGTGGATGATGTATGCAGGCGCAGGCAGCATCAGCGACAATAAGCGTATAATTGTATCACTGCCAAGCAAACCAGCGCTCTCGAAACCAAATTAAGAGGATCCCAGTGGAACGCTGAATAGCGGAACTATCCATCCTTGTCCAAGTTTACACGTTCAACACGGGACTTGACAGTAAGTTAGGCAAGACAAATAATGCATTCGAGCATGGTGCATTTACTTGTCTTCCTGTTGGCCTCTTTTCCTGGTTCAGTAAGATCTGAATAAAGGGAATTATTGCGTCCGTGTGTTAGCCGTCAGGTGGTTTATATTTTTTTATGGACAGGAAAGTGTCAAGTGTTACCTTGTACGTTTATCTAGCCCAAGTGTGTAGAGGTTTTGAAAAAAATAATTGGAAAGGGTTTTTTTTTTTTTACGTGCTGTGTGAGATATATTTTTCATTTCTGTTTAATTCCGTTGTGTATCTTAAAATTATAAAAGAAATGCCTGTAGTTTTGAAATAGACAAGTAAATACATCTCATGAATTTGATGTTACATTCTCACTTTATAGAGCACTCATGAGTTTGGTGTTCCCTTCTCACTCTATGGAACACTCATGAGTTTGATGTTCCATTCTCACTTTATGGAACAGTCATAAATTAGAATATTCCATTCCATTCTATGGAGCTCTCATGAATTGAATTTGATGTTCCATTCTCAAGCTATGGAACTCCCATGAATTTGATGCTCCATTCCCACTCTATGGAACACTCATAAATTTGATGTTCCATTCACATCTCTATGGAACACTCATGAATTGAATTTGATGTTCCATTCTCAATCTATGGAACATTCAGGAATTTGGTGTTCCATTCTCACTCTATGGAGCACTCATAAATTTGATGTTCCTTTCTCATTCTATGGAACAAAGTGCACTGTATTCATTTACCTATTACATTTGCTTGCCGAAAATGGAACATCAAAGTCAATTCATGAGTGTTCCATAGAATGAGGATGGAACATAAAATTTGTGAAAGTTTTGTATATTATTTACTGAGTATATTTCCTTATGACTTGCTTCTTTGTACCTCTTAATAAAAAGTTGTTGTAGTTTAAAGTTCAGAATTTGTGCAATTACAGTATCATTCTTTTTATAATAAACGAGATCTTTCTGTAATGTTAGATTCTTTGCCACTAAGAGAATCTTATCAACAGAGTGACGACTTTAGACATGGCAGCTCCCTTGGACAAATTTTGTTTGAAAACTTACTGCAAAATAGGGCATCATTCTTCGTCCTTCGTTGATAGAATAACACTGAAAAAGATTCTAAACTTACATTGCGTGGTTTGTATGTTAAAGTACTTTTGATCAGAAAGTGTTTAGTTATGATTATCCCATCTGCTTGCCTTTGGTGAAGCGTCAACTAATCTTTTCCCCTTCAGATCATATTAAAGGAAGATTCTAAGTCTGCCTCGAAATCTGTTCATATTAAAAGCAAGTTTAACGGTTAATCTTTAGTGAAAGATTAGCTTACTGTACGTGTTGAGCTTATAGAAGACTTAAATGCTTGTTTCAACAGGTATTTTTCCTACTGTCTTGTCTTTCGCATAAAAACATGCTTAATCTTAGGTAAACCCTCCTCTTTTTTCATCTTTTGCTCGTTGGTTTTTATCTATAGCATGTGTCTGGCATTTCTTCCTAGTTTTTAGTCATTCCTGCTGTTAGCATGGTACTGGAAGATTCGAAGTGGTCGGTAATCCCACCAGATATTTTTATAACTAGCAAAAATGGTTAGTAATCCCATCAGGTATTTATATAACTAGCAAAAACAGTCTGGACTGACAGGAAAAGAATGTTAGGCACAATTTGCTGCTTTCTGACCCACCTTAAGCTACAGTCAAGAGAGAGGCCAGAACCCAGAGTAGGTACTCACCCAGAAGAAAACGTATCCCCTGTTGAAGCTACAGAACCCAAAGTAGGAAGTACTCACCCAGAAGAAAATGTATCCCCTGATGACGTAAGACGGCAGATTGAGGAGGATGAACACCGTCGAGATGATCAGCAGCATCTTCGTCACTTTGTTTTGGGATCTCATCCTCTGGCCGCCCCGATTCCCGGCCACGACCACCACGGAACTGTTGGCGGAATCCTGCGTGGCCGTGCTAGTGACAGGGCCTCCGGAGTTACCACCTGCCCCCCTTCGGCCTGAGTCGGAGCTGTTGTTGGCCACTGCGGGGGAACTATGGGAGTGGGCGAGGGTCATGGAGTGACGGAGCTTCTCCACGTGCCAAACACACCTGGCGATCCTGACGTTGAGGGTCACGATGGTGATGACGGGCAAGATGAGAGTGAGTACCGTGTCCACGTAGTTCATGGCGGTGGCCACTTCCACGTACTCGTCCCTGAGCTTGCAGATGGTGCGACCGGCCTCCGGGTGCATGCCCGGGGCAGCGGCCACCAGGAGGTACGAGTATAGGAGGAAAGCGACGATCGTCAGCAGCAGAATGACCATCCGCGCTCTCCTGACGGTGCAGACGGCCGCCCGGAGGAGCGGGTAGCAGACGGCGATGAACCGCTCGACGGTGAAGGCCACCACGAGCCACACGCTGAGGAAGGTCGTGACGTAGATGGCGTAGTTGATGGCCTGGCACCAGCCGTGTTGGTTCAGCAGGTCGTAGTCGACCATGGACAGCCACACCAGGAAGAGGGTCAGCAGGAACCCCGTGTCCGAGGCCGCCAGGGCTGCCAGGTAGCAGGAGGAGCTCAGAGTTCGAAGCTTGCTCGAGTGGAACACCCACACGCTGACGACGTTGCCCATGCAGCCGAAGCTGACGAGCACGGGCGTGACCCAGAACTGGATGCGGTCTATGGCATGGACCTGCTGGCCGAATGCCCCGCCGCTGCCGTTCTGGGCGGTCAGGTAGGTAGTAGTGCCGTTGTCCCAATCGATGGTCTCCCAGTCATCGTTGGTGATGTTGAAGCCCATGGCAGAGTTCTGGAGGCTGACGCCCTGACTTTTTTAATATTACAAAAGCTTCGTACCTGTACCTGTACCTGTATTCATCTCGCCAATCATTTCCACCTGTTCTCTTCTCAGCGAACCACCAGGAACGATATGAAGGACTGCCCAGGTCGAATGGTTCCTGTCGAATCCCACATCGAAGTTTCACGAGCCCAGTTTTAATGATCAACAGGTGTCCATTTATGACTTCAAGGATCTTTCCAGCTCCACTGTCTCAAATAAGGATGGAGGCAAATGCAAAATGTAAGATGGAAGTTACCTTTAAACGTAATAAAAACTAAACAAAACGCATTTATTCACAGCCATTCTTTTCGATTTTGAATGACATAATCTCAATTAGATTCATGTTTCGTTTTATAACTGCTTAAGAGGCGGTATTCACAAAGCAGTTATCCAGTAGTTATGACATTTTTCTCATCACCAATCAAGTTTTAAAACAAAAATGACGTAGAAATTAGGAAATGTTCGAGTTTCTTTCGAACGATGCATTATCAATCCTTTTCTTTTTTAACTTTTCTTCGCCGTAAAAATTAAATTTTTACGAATCGATTATCGCATTAAACCATGTTTTAATTTCTCACTTACGGCATCAAAGAAATTGATGAAAAAACATCGAAGATATCAAACGAGTTTGGGAATTATTTTTCTCGTGTTTAATCACAGACCGGCAATGGAGGGGGGTGGGGGGACACTGATGAAGAGAGAGGGAGGGAGAGAGTGAGAGTAAGAGAGACAGAGAGAGACTTTTCCTCTGCTCCGCTCGTGTCCGTGTTGGGAGGCACACTGTTAAGCGGTAACCTCGTCTACCCTGGTTTGTGTTTTCCTGGGCGAGAGAGAGAGAGAGAGAAGAGAGCACAGGCAGCTGGTGATGACACCAGTGGCAGCACCTTCTCCTTCTCTCTCTCTCTCTCTTTCATCTTAAAGTATTTGTGGAAAATTTTACCTGGTTTATTTATGTTTATTGCATAGAAAAATTTTACCTGGTTTATTTCTGTTTATTGCATAGAACAATTTTACCTGGTTTATTAATGTTTATTGCATAGAAAAATTTTACCTGGTTTATTTATGTTTATTGCATAGAACAATTTTTAAAAGTTTCTTATATTGAGGGGAAACCAGTTCATTAAAAACAGCTTCAGTTCTTGTGCTTTTTTTGATTGTCACCAACTAGGGAACTTAAGAAATTAAGTAATTGTTTTATGTATTAAGCAACTGCGAAATTAAATTGGTAAGCATCATAACAGGAACTGTGAATGTCAGTAGGTTTTTTTCTGAGTTGTTAAGTATGGTTAAATTATGTTTTATTTTTAGTAATTTGTTCTTGCCCCGTTATCTACACAGGTTTCTTAAAAACAGTGTATATATTATATATATATATATAT
>NC_061098.1:7410326-7416661 GCF_015104395.2 Macrobrachium nipponense
TGACTTAGAATAAATAGCATACAATGCCATTCTGACTTGAACAGAATAAATAGCGTACAATGCTACTGAACAGATTAAATAGTATAGAACACAGTTTTGACTTGTACAGGATAAGTAGTGTATAATACAAAACAATATTAATAAAATCCTATTTAGCATGAAAGGATAAAAAATGCTATAGACGAGTAGAGCAGAAGGAAATTAATATCATTTTTGTCAGACATCCAGATTCCTATCGAGTCGTTCTAGTTTGGAAAATAGATTTTAATCGTTCTCCTTTTAAGGAAATATTCCTGTAAAGTCAGCTGGCTTTTACTTTACAGATATGACGTCACGTAACAATAGTTTAATAACTTTTCAGGAGTCTGTTGAAGACCCTTTTTTGTGAGTTGGGGTTGGATCTCGTTTGCACCGCCCCCCCCCCCCCCCCCCCCCCCCTTGACAAGGTGGGAGACATGACGAACCCACCTACCCCCTGTTTGTCCGCCCTGTAGGGGAACGGAAGGATAGGGGAGACATCCACCTTCATCCTGCAAACCTGTTTGTTCGCCCCTGGTGGGGCGGGGTAGATAAAGGATCAGGAGGGTAGAGGAGACATCAGCGCCGAGTTCCAGCCCACGTAGCACTCTCGGAATCGAAAATATCAGAGTTTTATTTTGTTTAGAAAAGCTTACATCAAATTTTGATAGGTTTTTGAAATTACGAAGTTGAAATGGAATATTGATCAAAATGTAATTCCAGATTGAGATTAAGATTCCAAAAGAATGTGAGTACATAAGTTTTGGCATTTATGAAAAAAAAAAAAAAACTTCTAATAAACCCTTAATGTAGAAAGTGTTAAAAAAATGTTTAAAAAAATCTTCTAATAAACCCTTAATGTAGAAAATTTAAAAAATAAAAAATAAAATCTTCACATAAACCCTAAATTCACCAAAGTATAATTTGAAAAAAAACCCTTAATGTGGAAAATGTAAAAAAAGAAAAAATATGTAATGTATGAATAAATTCACCAAAATGTAAGGAAGGTATGAGCCCAAATAGGACCTCGTAAGTAACGAACTTTGTAAGTAATAAGATGATTCACAGGAAGAATGTACCAGGGGTGGGGGTGGGGGTTTGGGGGGTGGGAGGGGGGAGCTTGAGAAATATTGCCTCGGCGTTTGTAAAAGGCGAATGCACTCAATAAGAAGCCGACTTTGAAAGCGAATTTCTCGGAACGCATAAAAGCGTCATAAAGTTCGCCTCCCCAAAACTAGCGCCATTTCGGGGGTCGAAAACGTCGCTTTTGCACGATTTCTTCGATCAGAAAATAAAAGAAAAAACTTGTCTTTTCCTTTTTTTTCCAATTTTTATGCAACCTTCGAAGCACCCTCGCAATGTTCCATATCTGGATGGATCGAACAACGTTCCGAAGCGCCTCTGGCGTAGTCGGTATGGTGTTAGCCTGCTACCTCGATGGCTGTGAGTTTGATTCTCGACGGGCATTCCATTGAGGGGTCAGAGATGCGTATTTCTGGTGGTAGAAGTTGCACTCTCGACGTGGTTCGGAAGTCACGTCAAGCCGTTGGTCCCGTTGCTGAATAACCACTGGTTCCATGCAACGTAAAAACACCATACGAACAAATAAACAAACAAGAACGTTTCATCTCCAACCTCTAATTCATGGGAGGCTTTCGAGGGTCTGTGCGGCGTCCCTTCGGCCCGTAGCTGCAACCCCTTGCATTTCTTTTACTGCATCTCCGTTCATATTATCTTTCTTCCGGGTCACTTTCCTACGTCTCCTAACGATTGTTTAATATCGCCTTTAAAACCTCTTAACGCTCAATCTCCATTTCAGCGCTGAATGACCTCGCAAGTTCCCAGCGCTTGGCCTTTGGCGTAAAATTTTATATTCCGGAACCACCCTGAAACAATTCTTGTGTTTTAGTAGTTTACTTAAATTTTCATTTATTCGTTTATTAATTTTATTAGACTTCTTTCTATTGAACACCATATTCAATGGGAGCTTGAATTTCAAGCCATCAGACCCCGTGGGCTTATTCAGTATGAATAGGGTTCATCTTCTGAATAATAATAATAATAATAATAATAATAATAATGCTTGAATAAGACCCTGTTTCAAACAGGTATATTATTGAAAGATTTTGCTATATCAACTGCATTTAACAAGTAAAGAGTCTTCTCCATTTTGCTAATAACAGCTTTCTCTCTGTTACCGCAACTGGCGGTTATCGCGCCGATATCGTTCATCAGGAGGAGTCAATTTCAGGGATATTGTTGCATTAAATTTTATTATAGAAAGTAAGTACATCAAATATGGAGTGTGTAGTCCGTATGGTTATGTACACTATTATAGGTATAAATCAAAGTTGGGTGTAGTCAGTTTAACGTGATCATTCTCGGATGATACCAAGAGAAACGTTGGCCACATTGATTTATACCAATAATACTATATGTAACCCTACGTTCTGTCATAAGTACATTTTGATACGACAATATCACTGAAATTGACTGCCTGTAGATGAATCATATCGGGGCGATACTATTTACTATACTCAGTGTTTTTCCATCTGTCCATCCGCCTTTGGTGTTTGAGCATGGTAACACTGCGTCCCGGGCTTTAAATAATATCCTATTTCGATTATCAACGGTGTAATTTGCATACAGTAAATTACTAAAACACTTTTCAGTTGCAAATGTACACCCATATATCCTTTTATTTACCTAAAACTTAGACATAGCGTAACTATTTAAAGCCTGGGACGCAGTGTTACCATGCGAAAGCACTACAGGCTGATGGACAGATGGAAAAAAACAGAGTATAGTTAAATGCAACAGATGCAGCAATAGCATTCATTAATGATAATACTAATGATAATTGATAATAATAATAAATGGCCTGCAAGAATACTGAACTCAGGGTCATTCGTCGCTGATGCTCTCTACTGAGAATATTTGAGAGCACGAAGCATAGCGCCTCGGTGGCGTGGTCGGTATGGTTTGGCGTAGTACCTCGGTGGCTGTGAGTTCGATTCTCGGCCATTCCATTGAGGGGTCAGGGATGTGTATTTTTGGTGAAAGAAGTTCACGCTCGACGTGGTTCGGAAGTCACGTAAAGCCGTTGGTCCCGTTACTGAATAACCACTGGTTCCATGTTAAAAAAATAAATAAATAAAAAATGACGTGTTTAACACTGTCTAGGAAGTGACAGTGGCGCGTAGCCAGTAAGCTCCCTGGATCATGGTCCAAAGTGATGTCTGTAGAATGGAAGAAGTTGGGCGATCTTGTGACAGATTGAACGTGACTTTTATTTAGAAGTTAAAATGGGATCAGTGGCCAGACAGAGGAATTTTCGTACAAATCTGTCAAATAAAGACCTCATAGAAGTTCCCCTGTCAGGATATTTTATATCACTTTCGAGACATCTCAATCAAAGAGAGAAAAATTTGCTGCGTTTGATTTAAGTAGGATGGCATAGTCAGGAAATTAAATTATTTCAGGGAGAGATATGAGGGAGTTGGGATTGAGCGAAGAGGATGCACTGGACCGAAGGAGATGGAAGAATGTGTTGAAGATCCATTGCAGCGACCCCGAATAGGGACAACCTTGTAGAGAAAGAAGAAGGAGGAAGCAGATAAACTTTGTATTTAAAGACGACTCGTTATATTTTTCATTTGACAGGAAGAGATCGTTGGGAGATACATGAAAATCAAATGTATCTTCTATAGAACTCGAGGCTTGGAAAAGATCCAAAAAAGGTTAGGACGTAACCTTGGAGATTCCAATCTGTAAAGAACTGAAGAGATCAAGAATAAAGAAAGACAGAGGTAATTAGAAAGTTTCGAAAAGTTTGTAAGTAAAAGTGATTGCAGCCAAGAGACATCAATATTGAGCCGCCGCCCCCACCCCCTTTAAAAAAACACACACACACAGAAGTCGAATATCTTGTTAAAAGATTTTCAAGACGAATATTCGTCAGTGAAGGCGAACTCTTGAAATTTCCGAGTGCGTTGTCTGCCTCAAAGCGGGAGATTAAAAATGAAGCGGAAGTTTGGAGTGGGGATGATTTGCGTCTGAAGTAATATCAGAAGATTTATGAAACAAGTTGAGGGGAAGAGAGAGGATGGTGGGAGAAGTATCTTGTTTGCAATGGCTTGCAGTTCCTTGTGTAGACATGGTATTGCGTGCATTGCTAAGTCGTACACACACACACACACATGGGCTGTTACTCGTAAGCCAACTTTGTAGTCGTGTAAATCAACTAATATTAGAGAAGTTTTTTATAAAGGGGTTCAACCACCGTTCACCAGTTATTATGAATTGGACAACGGCCCTTATGCCGTTCTTTCTCTGGAGCCACTCTCTGTTATGCAAAACGGCTGGAATTTTAATATATACAATTTTTTTTTAAATTAAATATATATAATATATATATATATATATATATATATATATATATATATATATATATATATATATTATATATATATATACATAATGGGTAACTGATATTGGCAAAGGGTGTATGGCCAGCAACCTCATCCCGAAATACCAGAGGAGGAATCTGAGGCCATTTTCGTTTCGGAAAAGACTTCTCGAAGAAGGATGACAAGGCGTGATCCGACCTCCAGCTTACTCGGGACGCATGTAAGATTTTCCCCTCGAGCGTAAGTTGTAAGCATTAAATTCCTGACTTTCAACATTTAAGTGATAAAGAGCTAAAATCTACGGTCAAATAGAGCCTTGTTTCACCAACGAGAATTAGAATAAATACCTACGTAATACTTTTATTAGAAATCATTTTTCTGTACTGTTTGGCATGCACATTATTTATTGTTTACATTTTCATTCTAACAAACAAATCATAAATATCTAATATAAAATTTCCTGTATCTTTAACTCAACGCGAAAGACCTTTTTCCGACCATTTTAGGCTCCTCCGTAGACCATTCCTACCCCGACAAGAACAACAAAAACAACAAAACAGCTTGTAGGCTTACTCACCGAGTAAGAGAATCTAGTGCGGTTTTCAAAGCAATCGACGCCCACCTACAGCTTTTCCATTTTGCCTAAATCTGCTCCTAAATGCGTTTGTGCGTACGTGCGTGGCACCTGTACGCCGACATCAGGTATAATCCATCACGTATTAAAAGGTCAGAGAAAAGTTGAGGCCAAATTCTCCCCTGGAAATCCATCAAAATGTCGAGACATTTTCCCAGCGGAGAGACGAACATTTTCACCACAGGTTTACTCTCGAATTGAAAGTATCGCCTCTGGTTTTAAATGTGTAAGATATACGAAACGAAAGCGTATAGTATATATATATAGATATATATATATATATATATATATATATATATATATATATAATGTGACCTAGACCAACTTCTAAGAATATAGGAAGTGGTCGGTCACAGGGTTTTATTCATGATTCACTAATGTGAACGACGGATGGTTTGTCAAGGCCATTTTCAGCCTCTTCTCTCTCTCTCTCTCTCTCTCTCTCTCTCTCTCATCTCTCTTGCGTTGGCCGGCTGGCATGGACTTAGGAAGATTTCTCAGTTCTCACTTCAGTTCATTGTCCGAAGTTGTAAAACTAACTAAAAGGTATTTCTTCTTCAAGCCAATTACAAGTTGAAGTACATCTCGAGATAGGAGCTTTCTGAAGAGACTCCAGTGAAGGAGAGATAGTCAGAGAATAATGAAACAGAGTTCACAATCTGATCTTAAGGGAAAGGAAACGGTATTAGACAAACGAACATACATCTTTGACTTTTGGGTCATGAGAACAACGATGACACCTCGGTTTGCTCTGGTTTCTCATGGGAGCTCGGGTTGGCATTCCGATCCACGGAACCGATGTATGTTTGTTTGTATTGAATATGATGCATTGGCATTTGCTTACATCCTGAACGGACGAGGTCATTTGGGAGTTTTTTTCTTCATTGGCCTAATATACAGAGCCTAGCAATGGTTTTATAATGGAATGGGTTAATTTCCATTTTTATGTGTAGTACCATTATATATATATATATATATATATATATATATATATATATATATATATATATTATATGTATGTAATATACATGCACTTGCTGTACGTGTAAATGTGACGAGAGAGAGAGTGAAAGAGAGAGAGAGAGAGAGAGAGGCTAAAATGGGTTAATAATTCCCCCCCCCAATTTAATAGCCCCTATACATATCTTAACTATATATCCACATACGTGGAGAGAGAGAGAGAGAGAGAGAGAGGGGGGGGGGAGCTAAATGAGTCGGTCCATGCATTTTAATTACATATTCGGCTGAGATAAAACGACCTTATTCCTTTCAAC
>NC_061098.1:7417161-7471285 GCF_015104395.2 Macrobrachium nipponense
GCACCTCTCTCTCTCTCTCTCTCTCTCTCTCTCTCGTCTCTCTCTCTCTCTCTCTCTCAGCTACATTGATTTCGCTTTCAGGGATTTTGGGTTCAAACAACTGACATGATTAGACATTGAACATAGGCGTCGTAAACTCTGTGCAACTGGCAACATGATTGCAAGGAGGTTTGCCTTCTGTCACCGAGACATGAAACTGCTGTTCTTCCGCTCGTACTGCTAAGGTATCTATGGGTGTTTTCCCTCTGGACGAACTATACCCAGAGACCATGAGACGCATCACTGTTTGTGCACAATGACATTCTGAGACGCCTCACAAACACTCCCCGCTACCACTCCGCCACACAGATTGTTCATAGAAAACCACCTGACAATTTAAAAATCATTGTTAGGCGAACATTGTCCAGTCTGGTAACCCGAGTGAGAAACAGCAGCAACTCGCTCATACAAAGCATCATAAGGAGTGAAGCAAGAAGAAGATCTAAATTGTGGGAAAGATGGGAAAATGAGGCCTTTGTCCCCTAAAGGACCTAATCTCTTTATTGGCAAGATGTCATCTGCTGATTTTGTCATTATTACATTTATTGCTGATATTTGAATTTTTCATTATTACTGTGATTACTATCAATTTGAAGTTTTTTTACATTCAATTCTCGTATTTAGCCCTCTGGACCTGACTACTGTAACCACCTTAGGTCTCTAGTTGAAATTTAAGTTATATAATATGTGCAATAACTGTTATTACTCTCAATTATTACTGTTATTGCCAGTATTATGATTACTATCTTTTCATGCTTCCTCAGCTATTTTGTGGATAAGTGCCGATTATTCACTTTTTTTATCATGTTGTCTCATGTATCTAGATTTTGTGTATGTTACTGTATGTATTTTGTATATTACATGTATATGGCCCTCAGCTGAAATAAAGGATATTATTATTATTATTATTATTATTTCAAATCCACAGACCTCGAGAGAGAGAGAGAGAGAAGAGAGAGAGAGAGAGAGAGAGAGAGAATCAGTTATTATACACGGAAACGGAAACGACGCTATCCTTGGGTTTCTGGAAATGGAGGTGGTTGGGGGGGGGGGGGGGAGAGAATCATCGGATGACGAGAGCTTAATCTTTCACCGAAATCACCAGGATTTTTGGGGCCACTCATTAAACCGAGTTCCCTTTTAGCCCGAGGCGACATGATCCAGCTATGGGTCGGGATTTCCGAAATAGGTTCATGTACCGCCCGACTAATAGCTGCTAAAAGGGGAGAGATAAAAGCTCCTTTTTTATATGTTCTTTTTTTTTTTGAAGAAGATGTATTAAAGATGAAGTTAATCTTAGCCCGAGAACATTTTCTTCGATTCTTTCTTTCCTTTTTAAATTTACTGATTGTTTTGATTTGCTACCATCGTTTAGCATAGCCACAATATATATATATATATATATATATATATATATATATATATATATATATATATATATATATATATATATATATACATTAGAGCTTGATATTTCACCGGGCTACGTTTCGGATCCCACGTTAACCAATGAGTCACAGAACTGAACGATTAACTCTTAAGAATCCAAAACTATTATAAAATCAATATATAATATATTCTATTATTTTGGTGACACTGAGATATATCTTGAAAATAATTTGAATAACGAAAACAATTTTTTTATGATGGGAAAACTGAGATTTTCTTATTCAATGAGATTTATAAGATATATAAATATTTAAAAATAAAACAGAGGGGGTAAAGGTAAGGAATTATCTGAAGGTAAGAAATAATTACAGGTAACTCGCTGTGATTATAATGAACGGAATAATTGCACCCTTTTCTTACACGTGTTTGAACAACGCAAAATATAGAAAAATTTTGATGAATTATTATCATACGAATGAGCGTGTTGAAAAATCATTTAAAAATAAGATATTGCAAATAATTTTCCTGAATATAATTATACCGGACATAACAATTATCACACAGTTTGTATATCCGTTACTGAACAAAACAGACAAAGGGGACTATCCTGATAAATTTGAGCAAATTACTGCATACGATTCTGCGTGTTGAAAAAATCATAATAAAATAATCGTATTAGGAATAACTTTCATCGATGTAATTACAATAGAACACGATGATAATTACACTATGTGATATTACCATTAACCTTCCGTTACTTAATTATTTCGAAAGAACCCCCAAAAATATCTTTGGAAGTTCAGGTTTCAAGTCAGCGGACATTTTGGGGGTGGGTTTGTCAATATGGACAAGGTTCATCCTCTGAATAAAATTAATAATAATAATAATAAATATAATAATAAATAATACTAATAATAATAACAATAAGCGGGCTTCTTCAATTATGGAACAAGGTTCATCTTCTGAATAATAGTAATAATAATAATAAGAATAATAATAATAATAATAATAATAATGTGCGCTAGTTCCATATGAATAGGGCTCATCTTTCCGAATAATAATAATAATAATATAATAATAAATAATAATAATAATAATAATATAATAAATAATAATAATAATAATGTACTGACGAAACGCCAAAACTGGCTAGTTCTGACGATTTTCTACTCACTTTTGAAACAGGATAAAATTCCATAAGCGAGACAAGGAGGAGAAAATTTCTGCATTGTGGGAAACGCAGGTGAATATGGCTGTGCCATTCCAAGTCATTCCAAAGGCATTGCCGGTTCCTAATGGGATTTCTCAGGGGACCATTTTCGTATGCAATGCCCCGTGAAGAGATGATATGGTCCGGGTGGACCGGGGGGGGGGGGATTGGAAAGGTTGTGTGTTCTTGGGGTTGTATGTGTGCCGTGTGCGCGTCAAAGAACATATTTTGGCCAGAGTACTTTTGCGCTGTCTTGGTGTGGGTATGTGTGTAGTATGTATGTGTATGTACATATGTACTTAAGATATCTATATTGTATATATATATATATATATATATATAAATATATATATATAGATATATATCGAGGTACAAATGTCTTGAATATTAAGTACGCTCTAAACTCGGAATTATATATATTTTCAGATATGTTTTAACCGAAGGGATTTTTATAGGCGATTATGAGATTGCGGGCTGACGGCCGAACCATCGCCACCTTCAAAATCTAGGCTTCACGTCGTCCTGGATTTGAGGTGGACGATGGTTCGGTGCCCGTCAGCGGCAAATAATATTATCGCCTAGCAAATTCCCCTGGGTTAAACATTAAGGAAAATATCTTAATTCCGAGTTAGAAGCTTAATTAGATAGTAAAGGCATTTGTAGCTCGATATATATAGATGAGAAAATCACGGGTAATTGATATGACCTTTTAGATATGATATATATAAGATAGATATATATATGATATATATATATATAGATATATATTAGAGTATAATATATATATATTATAAACATTACAAGACTTAATCAAGACTGTAAACTACATAAGCAAAACAATCCAATGGGAAGAGAATAATCTCCGAGTCCACTGGCCAACAACATTGCAAGTCCTCATCTTGAAAGTGAATTTTGAACATTGTGCACAAAATCTTTTGTTTTTCGAGGACCTCCTGTGCGCAGCCGATTCTTAATCTGAGGAATCCATTTATTGTAGAGCAACTCCATGGATATGACTTATTTTTTGTCTCAATTTTACATTTTTTTGGGGAGAAGCAAAAAAAATAGATAATCTGAGATTTCATCTTATTATATTATATTATTATTATTAGTTATTTTTTTTTTTGCTCTATCACAGTCCCTCCAATGCGACTGGGTGGTATTTATAGTGTGGGGTTCCGGGTGCATCCTGCCTCCTTAGAAGTCCATCACTTTTCTTAATAGGTGTTCCGTTTCTAGGATCACATCTTCTGCCAGAGAGGCCCGGAGCTACTTCAGGCTCTAGGTTTTTTCTAGATCCTTTTTCAGGGATCTTGGGATCGTTGCCTAGTGCTCCTATGATTATGGGTACGATTTCCCATTGAATACCAGATCCTTCTTTAGTATTTCTATTTCAAAGAATTCTTGATAACTTATCCATTTCTTCCCTCTCTTTTCTCTTGAAACTATGGTGTCCCATGTATTGCGACATCAATGAGTGATACTTTCTTATTGACTTTGTCAATAACGGTCACGTTTGGCTGTTTGCACGCATCACCTATCCGTTCTGATACAATAGTCCCAGAGGATCTTTGCCCTGACCGTTTTTCTATCACTACTCGCAGGTTGTGCTAGTACCACTTATTACTGCAAGTAGCTGATGTTTCTTTTGCACAGGCTCCAGTGAGAGGGCTTTTGCCACTGAATCATGCCTCTTTGTTACTGGTTCTCCTCCAGTGCAAGTGCCGGGCATTCACTGCTATGTGGTTTATGGTTTCATTTCTGTTATTGCACTTCCTACATATGGGAGAGATGTTATTTTGTCTATCGTTCTTTGAACATATCTGGTTCTTAGGGGCCTGATCTGTGACGCTGTTATCACCTTAAGTTTCCTTCTTTAGCTCTCCCATCGGTAGCCATTGCCATCGTGTCATCGCTGGCGAGTTATTGAGTCGGTATCATGAGTGTCCGTGGCATGGTTTGTTTGCTCAGTCTCCTTGTTCTGTCTGTCATTCTCCTATCTCTGTAGATTTTTGGGCCTTAACTACTTTTATTAGTCCTTCTTCACATGCACTCTTTGCCACTCGTTCTCACTGGTTTTCAGATATTGCCCCAGTGCTTTGTTTTCGATGTTGACGCAGTCCTCTATATTAGTAGTCCCCTCACTCCTTGCCTGGTTATGGATAGTCGTCAGTATTTGCTATTGGGTGTTAGTGCTTTGTGTATTGTTCATATGTTTCCTGGTTTTCTGATCTAGGCTGCGGAGTTCTGCCTTCGTCCATTCACTATTCCTGCTGCTGTATCTGATTACTGGCACTGCATGTGTTATGCTTTACATATTTTCGGCGTTAAGTTTTGACTTGAGTATCACCTTGAGTCTCTGCATATATTCTTTCCTGATCGTGTCCTTCCATCTCTTGGTGTTTATATACCTCCTTCCATTATTCCCAGGTATTGTATCCTGTATAATTTATGTGTTGATGTTAGCTTCCATCTGGTACTTTATCCTTCAGTCTCGTTACTTTCGCCTTTTTGTATGTGACTAAGGCGCATTTTTCTATTCCAAAATCCATCCCTGATGGTCCCCAGATAACAATCCTTACAGTTGGATTAGGGTATCTATTTCCTTGATGCTTTACCATACAGTTGCTACAGCTTGATGTCGTCCATGAACATCAGATGGTTGATTTGTTGCTCTTTTTGAGTTGGTACCCGGCATCCATCTTCTGTAATACTTTTGTCATGGGAATCATGGATACTACGAAGAGTTAAGTCGGGACAGTGAGTCGCCCCGGGAAGATCCCTCTCTGATATTAACCTCTGCTAGTCTTATTCCAGAGCTTGTAAGTATTGTATTCCAGTTGACGCACTGTATTTTTGAGGGAAGCTGAGGTTGATGTTTTCTCGCCCCTATATTGTCAGGCATTCTATTAGCCAGTGGTGTGGTATCAAGTCGAAGCTTTCTTTATAAGTCATCCAAAGCCATGATTAGGTTGGTTTTCTTCTCCCTACTTTCTTCTTACATTTGGTCTATCGGAGCTGGTCTTTTGGGCCCCTACACTTCTTCCGACAGCCTTTCTGTTGGTGGGAGGTGTTTGTCTCCTCTAGGTAATGGATAGTCTTTCATGATGATACCTGTTAGTAACTTCCAAATAGTGGTAGGAGGTGATAGGCCTGTAGGTATGGCTTATTATTTTCCCTTACTCTTGTCTTTTTGTACTAAGGATTGTTCTTTCCTGTGGTCATACATTGGGTGCTTGGTGATTTGAGATACAATGCTGGAGTTGTTCTGTATTCGTGTGTGTAGGGCTTGAAGTTTTTAAGCCAGTAATCCATGGGGACTTCATCGGAACTGGGCTTTCCAGTTTGGCATTTTCTTTAGTTGGGTGTCTGACCGGTGCGTCGTGATCTATGTGAATCTTTGTCTTTTTCTCCCTGTTTCTTCTTCCTGACTTCCTGGAGCCATGTGGCATGTTTGTTGTGTGATACCGGTGATTGCTCCATATGTTTTCCCGAGTCTTACCTTGGCTCGGCTTCAGGAATTTTTCTTGGGTGGTGTCTTCCCCTCTGAGGTGGCTGTATAGTCTTTTCTGGTTGGTTCCGAATAGTTGTTCTGTTGGTATCCCTTATTCCTGTTCATGTACCGTTGGATCTTATGGGCCTTGGCCTTAAGCCTCTGTTTTACATCTTCTATTGTGTGTTTAGTCCCCTCTCTTGTACTTTGTATTATCGTTGAGTTACTCCTTGTTTTCTTGCTTCTAGTCTTGTTTCTGCAATCTTCTTTCAGTTACTCAAGTAGATTCTCCTCACCATGATTTGCGTTTCTCAAGCGCCTTTTCCAATGAGGTTGCTGTTGTGGTTATGTTGGGGTTGGTTCTGCTGGTTGGGTATGTTGGTGTTCGAATCCCATCAATTCTGCCTACTAATCTTCGCTCCTGCATTATGTCAAGACAATTTGTTTCGGTGATAATCGTGGTGTGTATTATGCCATTATTCATTGACCTCAATTGTTTTCTCCCTTAATTGTTGGTGTTGTAGGCTTTCATTGGAGGGATCTTTGTTCTCTCTGTATCTGGCTCCATCCATTGTCTAATCTTTTCTACCAATCCGTCCTCTCTGTTACTTCGTCGGGGATTTCTTCGTGTGTCGTTGTTTGATACCTCATCCTACCTGTCGTCTTCGGGTAATTCGTTGTCATGTGACATTTCCTTTTCCAGTTCTTCTCTTTCTGTTGGGGGAGAGGCCAGTCTTTTTCTGTATGTTCTTACTTGGTCTGCCAAGCCTACTGCTCCGTTTTGGGGGGCTGTTATTCCTCTCATTCCAGATGTGACCAATCTTCTTCTATATCTCTCTCTCGGGTTGCTCTGATGTAGCATCTCCATATTCCTTATTTTCTCTCTTGTCCATTTCTACTTTTTGACTCTGTAGCCCAATCTCAGGCTGTTGATTACGTCGTGTGGTGATCAGTTGCTGGATGACGACCTCCAAGTACCGACCGTCTTCCCCTTCAATGAGGTTGAATACCTGTTGCCGGACGAAGCTCCTCTGTTGCGAGGGTTCCATTTACGTCGTTGTCGTTTATTCTCAATCTTTCCAATCAGCTGAGTTTGCTATTTAACCCAAGCTTGAACCCTACACCTTTTTTATCTAGGGATTTATTCGGTACTAACATTGGTACAGCTACGTAGACTGAGGAAAATATGGTCGGTGAGATCCTTTACCAAGGAATCAACGCCGGAAGGAGAGCGGTCACCCATCCAAACGACTCTCTCTCTTTATCTTTCTGCAAGTTCCTCTCTCTCCTCTCTCTTCTCGTGTCGCTCCTCTCACTTCTCTCTTTCTCGTCTATGCCTGATTCTCATCTCTCTCTTTATCTTTCTCTCTCTGTTTGCTCCTCTCTCTCGTCTCTTTCTCTTTCTCTCTCTCTCTCGTCTCATATCTCTCTGCTCTCCCCCCTCGAAATCTTTCCTCTCTCTTCTGTGGCGTAATACGGAGTCGGTTGGTTCTGCGCCATTTCTTATATATGGTGCGGAAAGAAAACTCGTTTCTTTTTTACCGTGTTGAATAGTCGTATTTTCTCCTAATATGTGTAATGCTTCAAGATAAACGTAGGCGTTTCCGGTCCGGTGCATGGTCAATTAATTTCTATGTTCTTATAAGGCTCAGACTCTTCTGGTCTCCGCTTGTTTCCCTATAAAGAATGAAAAGGCCCCTTCTGAAGATGGCACGAGAGGACGCTTGGAGAGTCTGGTAGTGTCATCCCGATTATAAGAATGGTGGCATCCACCCACCTCGAGCATGGATCGTTAGATGACGCTCCTTTCTCTTCAAAGACGTTTTGGGTGGGGAGACGGGTTGTTTCTAAGAAGAGCTGGGCTGTTGTCATGTTTTTGTATAAATATGAGGCTAATTTTATCACTTCTGTAGTAAAGTGAGACCATTTTCACTGATTATTTTCCTTATGCCTTTTCATCTTCAAATATTTGTGGTGCATATGATTTTTATAAACTATTTTTATAGCTCCACTTGGTCGTTAGTTTCGGTCGTTCTTTCCTGGTGGCCATTTCTATTTATGGGTCCATCTGTTTGCGTTGGACCATACGATTTGAAAAGTTATTATTAATGCGACTTGTGTAGACCTTTAGCATCTCCCTGGTGTTTCTCTCCATGTGGAAAGTGTGTGAGGGACGCGGGGCGGATCGAAGGCATCTACCACGATCTTTTTTACCTGTGCTCGGGGCAATCGCTGAACCCATAAGGCAAAGAACAGGGTTGTGGGTTTCTTGTAAACAGTGGTGGTGTAGCCCGTAGGGGTCTGCTGTTACCCGAACGTCCAGGAAGGGTTTTAGGGCACCGTCAACGCTGCGTTTCACACGTGAAGTGGAAGGACGGAGCACTTCTTCAAAATCTTTCTTAAGTTTTCAAGCGTCCTCTTTCTCTGCTCAACTTTTATGAAGGGTCGTATATGTAAGCGGTAGTATTGGGAGGACAGGATCTTATTGAAACTTCTTTCTTCGACGACACTCATGTAGAAGTTTGGCAAATAAAACCCCAATGGGGGATCCATTGCCACGCCGTCAATTGGCAATACAGATGTCCTATGGGGTTTCGTGAATGTTATTATTATTATTATTATTATTAATTATTATTATTATATTATTATTAGTATATTATATTATTATTATATTAAATAGATTAACATATGCTACAGAACACACCCATGGGGGCCACTGACTAGAAATTCCAGCTTCCAGAGAATATAATGTTCAATAAGAAGTAAGAGAAGGTAGAAGAAAAATTCAGTGAAGAGATCTCACTCATTAAAAAGAAAAAAAATAATAAATAAAACCAGGGGTAGGACGATTACATTTATGAAACAAAATGTTAGCAGCGTCTTGAATCTTTAAATTATTTAATGTGTAGAGGCCTAAAAGGCTTTCTGGATGACCAATTGTTATTTCATGTATTATTTAGGGACATTTGAGCACAAAAAATTGCCGGGTTGAGATTGTGTCACTGGAAAGTTTTGCGCATTTGTAGAATAGGAAATAAGGATAAGAATATTTTCTATAAATACTGATATAAAAATTTCTTAATGCACTCTTTGCCAGTGAGACGATACAGTCTATGCGGGGTGCAATAGTGAAAAGATATTAATTAATATGAAAGAAGACCAACGTACGTGTGGACGAATGTGAGCCACAAGATATATATATATATATATTATATATATATATAATATATAGTCTCTATATATATATATATATATATATATAATATATATATATATTTCTACATAATATGTAGGACAGGGTTATGATTAATGATATATTGCAATATGTTCACTGTGACCTATTGGAATGTGGAGAAGCAGCGACCTGAGCAAAAGTGACCCAAATGGTTTCTGTGGGTTGGCGTGAGCTAAAACTGAATAGTTAGACAAGTCAATGTACTCAGTTCATGAACTATTCCACAAGTGCTTTGTGAAACTGGTTGCAGCAGTAATGTGAGGCATTGTCGAAATGTGCATTCGTAAGTCATGGGAGCCTTTATATTAAAAAGTATGATACACAAAGTCTATGGGGGATTTGGCTTAGAGGGGTCTTTGGAAGAAAGACAAGATGCCGTGTGCTCTCCGAAGTGGTTTTTTTTTATTAAGTGTGTGAAATAAGTCCGGCTGCTGGGTGAGTTCTGAACTGTTTTAGACCAAAGAGTGGCCTTGTTACCTATTGACGTTTGTGGGGAATATTCAATATTATCTCTGATTGGTTAAACTTGTGTGTGTACATATGGGGTGTTTCTATGTTTTGAAACAAGACGGTTCTAGCTGAACCATGTAGGGGGGGACCGCAGGGATCCCCGAGCGGTAATAGGACTTTGGGGTGACTAAATACAGTTTTAGACATTTACTGTTGGGGTTTTTAAGTTAGTCAGTAAGACTTGGATCATTATCTTGTTTACTTAATAAAAGTTTATTTTACTATGCCAACTCTCTCATTTTGATAACTGTTAGAGTGGAGAGAAAGAGGTGAAGAGACGAGAGAGAGGGAGAGAGAGAGAGAGAGAAGGTATCGCTGAGGAGAGAGAGAGAGAGAGAGAAAGCGAAGGTTCGCAAGCGCTTGGTTGCTTCTAGAGAGATTTGTTCGTTGTTTTTGCCTGACGCTTAGGTTACACGTTTACCAAATGAATAATGAGGTTCATAAACCTCATACAGCTTGGTGGCAGGCGGTGAAAAAAAACGATATAAAAGGTTTTTTTTAATGTGCTGGGAACGCCAGTTGACGAGATAGGTGACCAGTTAAAAAAATAAAAGGGGTATGGCTTAGTGATAGTTTTCGAACGACAAAGCCTTTGTGGGATGTGGAAAATTGTAATTGTTAGTTTTCAGTACTAAGTGAGAAAAAACGAGAAATATCTATCCGTAACTGCGCAAAGGGGCGTGAGAAGCATTTTCTCAGACTCAGCATTTTTCCCAGGGAAGTCAGCCTAGAAGCAGTTGCAGGGACTCAGTGTGACTCTTGTGTGTAATGTCGAGTGCATTCCTGCGGTGTCACTGCCGTGTGTACGCGAAAGTCCGAGTTCTTTTTGTTACCATTATGGAGTGGTGAGTGCTAAAAAACTATGGTTTGTAAGTGGGTGAGGGTTTTTTTAAATATTCAGGGTATGGGGATGGTTAAGAGGTCAAAAAATTTTTTGTCTTTGCCCATAGTAAGCAGAAGTAGCGACGTGTTTTCTTTATCTGTGGTGGTTAATAGACGTATCGTCTTGTTTAAACACATAAGGGTGTTATAAAGATGTTTTTTCATGCATGTGAAACTGTGCTGGATAGCATATTTAGCTTGAGAAAGAGCGGCACTGAATCTTATCAGGCTCCAGCACATTTCTGCTAAACTGGCTCAGAGAGGCGCGTTGATGAGAGGGGTACTAGTGTTATACATCAGGGGGTTCACTCAGAAACTGTTCAAGGGGAGAGGGTACTGGTGTATGCCTCGGGGAAGTGTTCTGCCGCTTGACTGAGTGGGGTTGTGTCAACGTGTCAGTGGGGGGAGAAAATTTTTTTTTTTTCATTGTGGGTGAACTCCTCTTTCTTTTTTTTTTACTTGACGGGCTGTTGGAAGCGAGTCTGGCCTTGACAATGAAATGCTAAGATATCAGCTGATTGATTAGTTGATGAAGTTAATCGCCCGTAGTCTTTTTTTTAGAAAAGAGATTTTTATTTCTTGGATGAAGAGAAAAGGAAATAAAAAGAGGATCTTATTTCTCGGGAACGAAGAGAAAAGGGTAGTTAACATGCACGGGATGTGTTGTATGTTTCCTTATTCTTTGGAAGACACCATATAATGGGGATACACAGATTATTATTATTTTTTTTTATGTGTTGGAGGGGAGTTACTTGAAAATGTGACGAGTGGTGGTTTATGGTAATGCCCCATGCCGTGAATGGTTGTTGATTGTGTGCGTTTCGGAAATGCTGTGTATGCTATTGGAATTTCACCCTGACTTGAGGTCTTTCAAGAGAATTGTTACTATGGAGAATTATTATTATTAATTATTATATTATTATTAGTATTATCATTGTATAAGATGTTTCACGGGAGGGTTGCCTAAGTCTAATTATCATTACGGGAGACTTGTTGTTACGAGAGCATTTGAGATATTTCATGGGAGATTTATGTATATTATTATAGATAATTATTCATGGAGAATTAATTAAAATAATTAATGGGAGAAATCCAGGGGCTAATTATTTGTTGAATTTTTGTAAACTTTGGAGAATATTCAGTCATCCATGAATGATGAGTTTTGCTGAATCTGATGAACCAGACTGAACTTGGTGAATGTGTGAATCTTGCTGAGCTTTTGACTGATTTTGAGCTGAGTTTCTTGGGAATGGACAAGCATTAATAGTGGTGATGTTTTATACTATTACTGGTGATTTTAGATAATAAATTTTGGTGATTTGCTGCTAATGATATTTCTGATACGATTTTTTTAATACTAATTACGTGGGTGTTGTATACTGCTATCAAGGGTGGTGAATCTTTTTAGAGTTGGGAGGAACTAAAAACACATTATTTTTGTTTTCCCCTTTTTTTATGAGTTCAGAAGATAATTCTTGAACATCTGGTGAGTACGAGAGATAGTTAAACAGTGCAGGTTGATTTTTCTTTTTCATTTTTTGGAAAGTTAGCCATAGCGACACAAGTTTTTTTCATCTGGGTGATTTGAGTTTATTTTTTCTATCAGTTGGCGTGAATAGTTTTTTTCTAATATCTCATGTTCTGTGACTTAGAGTCACATGGTTCGGGAACGTGTTTGTGTTCGGCTATTTGATGCCATGTCACGAGAAAATTACGGGGAATTTGTTTGCATGTTTTTTTTGAAGCAACGTAACGGCACTACATTTTTTTCCTGTCTGGATATTTGTGTTCCAGAAATTGTGGAGTTTTCTTGCACAATACCTTGTGTATTTGTGACAACTTTGTGAGAAGATAGGAAACTGGGCTAAGTTTCTAGTGGCCTATGTCGTAGTACATATGGAGAATTCCATTGGCTAAGACACTTTGTATTGGAAGTTCGTTATAAGAGTTGTGGCACATAGGTGATTTTCTAGAATTTTCAGACAGTTTTTATTTGCGAGGTTTTGCCCTTTTTTTAGCAATTATGCCTAAGAGAGAGTTTTATAGTTTTTGGATATAACATTGAGTTAGTCTCTGGAGATTGGGTATTTATCTGGGAGTTATAATTTGGATATAATATATTGGAGATTAATTTTGGCCCATTTGATATTTGTCAATGGTGATGAGAGCTCTGATTTAGTTCAATTATTTTGCAGGCCATCTTTGTTGCAAATGGGACAAACATATTAGGGAGATTATAGGGCAATATTGGGTGGTAGTTAGATGCCTTGAGGCACATTTTTTTGAGATAGGAGTTCATTTTTTTGATATCCTTTTGGAGAGTATATTTTTTCTGTGAGCTTGTTTATTCCACATGGAGTATTGGGAAATAGATGTAAAATATTTTATTTTTGGCCGAAATCGAGGTGATTATTATCTATTCCTGGAGTGGGGTTTTTTTATTAACATATGGCTAGCAGAGAATTAAGAGGGAATATGTGATGTGGTTATTAACCAAATGCGAGGAAATATTTTTTTTTCTCACGGATGCTCTTCTTATTATATTGTGGATCACATAAGATATGTATGGAGATGGAATTAATCTTTGGCGGGTGACCCTTTTTTGGGTTATGGGTTTTGTTTTCTCGAGCAAGAGAAGATGTCTGTGGCTCTTTCTCTTGGTTTCGTGACTATTAGAGGCGAGTGGCCATTATGTATTGGGGGTTCCTATGGAGATGTTGTGCAGTTTTATGTCTCCACAAGTTGTATTATTTTTGGAGGGCATATAATTGGGAAAGTCATGTTGAGAGAATACGTCTCGAGACAAATTTTGAAAAACATAGTATATCTGGAGTTAATTTTGTGAAATGTGTCAGTTAGACCAGTTTTTTTTTAATCCTGCGTTTCCAAAACCGTTGTATCGACTCGACATTTTTTATGCTGCTGTTTGAGCACTTACGTCCGCAGGCGATTTTACTGTTGACACGCGAGTGAGAGCCGTGGCGATAAGTTTCCTTAGTGGTGAATGATCAAAGTTTAGCAATAATCTGGAAATGTTGACAATAGCATTTCACGAAAGTGCATGTGTAAGAGTTGCTTTCTGGACATGTACAGTTGATTAAAGTTGCGATGTCGGAGAAATTTCCGTAACTTTACATGGGGCATTTCTTGGGAAAAAAACGCGGGGGGGTTATGCATTATGGTACATGTATTATGTATTTTGTGATGGGGGAAACTACTTTGTGATTATCCTTTTTTATTATTTTCTCATTGTCCTATGAGAGAGGTAATGGGGTTTTCGAGCTTAAATAGAATTCTTTTTTACCGGGAGAGAAGTAAATTTTTTGGGTTGTATTTTACGTAAATGGGATTTTGACATTAAGTCTTATTGTAATTAATGGTATGAGCAGTAAAGGGGGTTTTGCCGTTAAACGTGAGAGATTTTTACTGATTTGTGAATGGCTGTAATATCAGAGCTTGGAGAGAACATTTTTGGGTCTGGGATTCGTGTTACGTGATTTTTTTTTTCTGGCTTCATTACGATTTTTTTTTCTTTTTTTTTTACTTATGATAACATTCGAGTTTGAAATGTGAGTGCAGAAGTAGTGGAGTTGTTTGTGAGTTTTGGATTTGTGTGTGTGCGATGTGTGAGTTTTGGAGAAATTGAGTTGGAGAACTGATGTTTTTTTTTTTTTTTTTTCTTTGAGAGTTACGATAATGATATTCATTAGTAGTCATAGTAAGGGACGTTAATTGGATAGACGTTTCAGTTAGTATTCTGACTTTGAGATCATTTGATAGAAGTCGGTATGTCTGGGTTAATTTTCTTAGATTGACCAATGACTGGACGAAATACTAACACACCAAAAAAGTCGTTCCCAATGCTAGCAAGAAAGCCACCAGCCGTGCAGAGAGTGGTGCTGCGTTACAAGGGTGATTACAAAGAGTTTACACGTGGGTGATCACGAGAGTGCTACAGCGTGTCTTTTGGGGAATCGCAGAAGTCGTTAGAAGTCTTCTACATGAGGGAGGCGTTCCGTCTTCCTACAGCTCCTACAGTTAGCTAAAGTATGTTCAGCTAGTTGCAGACAAAGAGGATATCAAGAATCCTAAGAGAGAAAAATTTAGGTTATTGGGAGATAAAAGCGTAACAGAGTTATTTATTAATGCCAGAGACGTGCAGTTATTACTTATATTTTATTTAACCTGGCCAAATATGTTTTTATATACATAAGGTATTTCTGTGCTGACAATTTGCTAGGCTGGAGCTAGCATTTCGAGGTGCGCGAGGAGGTGTAAGGACTAGGGTTATGATTAAGATATATTGCCAAATGTTCCACTGTGACCTATTGGAATGTGGAGAAGCAACGACCTGAGAAAAGTGACCAATGTTTTATGTGGGTTGGCTTGAGGATAAAACTGCATAGTTAGACAATCAATGTACTCAATTTAATATACTCTTTCCAAAGTGCCTTGTGAAACTGGTTGCAGCCCAGTAAGTGATGGCATTGTCGAACCGTAGTTCATAAGTGCATGTGCGCCTCTTCCTATCAAAAATGTTGATACACAAGTCTATGGGGGATTTGGCTAGAGGGTCTTGGAAGAAAGACAAGATGCCGTGAGTGCTCTCCGAAGTGGTTTTATAAGTGTGTGAAATAGGCGGTTGCTTGGGGAGTTCGAACTGTTTAGCCAAAGAGTGGCTGGTACCGATTTGACGTTTTGGTTGGGAAATATTCAATCTTAATCTTTTTTTTTTGATGTTATGAATACTTGGTGTGTACTAGGGGTGTTTCTATGTTTTTGAAACAGACGGGTTCTGCGGAACCAGAGGGGGGACGAGGGAGTCGCGATTGGAAATAGGAATTTTGGGGTAACTAAATACAGTTTAGACATTTTACTGTTGGGGCTTTTAAGTTAGTCAGTACGACTTGGATCATTATCTTTTGTTACTTAAATAAATGTTTATTTTTTTATGATTCAACTCTCTCATTTTGACCTACCTGTTAGAGTGGAGAGAAATAGGTGAAGAGAGAGAGAGGAGAAGGAGGCGAGAGAGAGAGAGAGGGAGCGAGAGAGAGAGAGAGAGTATCGCTGAGAGAGAGGAGAGAGAGAGAAAGCGAAAGTCCCGGAGCGCTGGTTGCTTGCTTAGAGAGATTGGTTTGTTGTTTGCCTGACGCTCGAGTTACACGTTTACCAACATGAATAATGAAGGTATAACCTAATTACATATATATTATATATTATTATATATATAATAATATATAATATATATGTATATATATGTATATAAGTGAATAAATTTTAAAGGACATTTGTAGCGCGATGAATATATATTATATATATATATATATATATATATATATAGCTTATATATATGATATATATATAATACTATATATCTATATATATATATATGTAATATATATTATCTTAATATTAATATACATCTCCTAATGTAAGTTATGAATGCAATTATAATTGATGGTAATATGATTAATTCACATCAGAACTTGTGTATATGGTATGAAATGTTCGTTCTGTGTTCAGATTTCCCCAAATTAAAGATAACATGTGATAAGTAATCCCACTTTCATTTTGAAGTACGTAAGACACCCAGAGGAAGTGAAAGCTAATAAGCCTTTGAAGAGGTGTATCACACTTTGAGAATGTATAGCCAAAGCTGATTTCGTTATCGGATGTAAATACATCCGCGGTCGGGCCTGTGAAGGGACAAGGGAGCCTTATTCATAGACATATGTGAACGCAGTCAAAGAGGTCTGTACTAGGCTATCCCTATAGAGCTGAGTGTAATATGTTTTGGTTTGAACTAAGAACTAATCGCCCATACGTTATGGGTGAGAGAACCTTATTCATTCGCTTTGAGGAGAGCGGCATGCGTTAAGTCTCTCTCTCTCTCTCAAAATCTGCATGTCTTTATTTTTGTTTTGAAGTAGTTTGATTAATATGTAATATTGTGTACCATTTGAATCTTACACTGTGTGAATTAACTTGCATTAGTTAAATTTAATTTCAAATTAATTATTTCTTTGATTTAATTTAATTAATTTCTGATAAAACTTTGATTATTTTGCTAATAATTAATTCAAGAATTAACAAACTTTGTTGTCATGTAATACAATTTCCTGAATTGTTGAATTTCCACTTATAAATTTTGAATTAGAAAATAAATGTTGTATTTAAGATTATATGAGTATTCCATTGAATCACCAGCATGAATAGTTGTTGTTAGGTAGAAATATAGAGTGATTAATTGTGACGTTTCCCCACAAATAAAACAGAATCAGGGAAATACCTAACATTGAATTTGCACGAGTGATACCCTTAATTAGCTTACCTGACACATATTTAATGAACTCTAGACGTGATGTTTTCTTGACTGTTCAGTTAGAAATAAAGGGATCACTCTGACTCTAGGAGTATTCAGTCGGTTTAGTATTTGTGATGAAGGGTCAGGTATCTGTTCTAGTTAGTGAGATAAGTTAACAACCAGGTAATTGAATGAAACTGTTGCCCTAAGTACAAAGGGTGTCCCAGACCCAGGAAAAATAAAAAAGGGTCTCTTGTATTAGCAAGTACAAAGGGTAAGTGAGTAACCAGTTACTTGCAATTTGGGTTAACAAATATTAAATGGGTCCAGACACAGATCTTTGACTATTTCATGCACCAAGCTTAAATGGTATCCAACCCAGATACTCTCGCCACTTCGTCACAACACTATATATACTATTATAGATAAGAGGAGAGAGAGAAGAGAGAACGAGAGAGAGGAGAGAGAGATAGAGAGAGAGGACGAGAAATATTTCTGTTTGTCAAGCGTAAAGTTATTTTTTATACTCGGAAAGTAACAAAAATAAAGGGTATACTGGTATGCTGACGTTCTCCAAACACTATGATGTCAATAGTTCTGGGTAAAAAATATTTGCTAAAAAATGAAATATTAGATATAAATTGTTTTTAGCACCAGGCAATACGAGCATATTTTGCCATTCCAGTGAAATATAGTTTAATGTTATTTGCGTCAGTTACTGCACTGCTACAGGTCACGAAAAATATCAACTTTTATTCTGAATCTATGTGAAACTGCCTCATTTAAAAGTTTGTTTTACATGAACAACAGTTCGTCAAAAAAATTATATTAATATAAATAAATCCGATTAGTTCGAAAAAATGTATAATTCCAAATAGATATAAATTTAATATAAACGTCTTTCTGAAACATAACCTGGGAAACCAGTTAATGTTTTTTTTTTTTATTTATCAGTGTTAAAAAAAAGAAAATATTATAAAAAAAATATCAGAACTTTCGTTTAAAAATGTACGATTCCAAATGAAATAAAAATATTAATATAATCGTAATAAACAAAAATCTATTATAACCGTCATAAAAAAAATGGTGGACCAGCTAATGCTTTGTCATTTATTACAGTGGTTCCCCGCTGCCCACCCCCCAAAAAAAACATATGAACCAAAAATAGTATTAACCAAAACATTTCAATGCTTCCGTAAAAATCTATAAGTCAAAATGAAAAAAAAAATCTAATATAATCGTCAATATAAAAAAAGGAGGGAGCGCAGTTAATGGACTGGAGACCCAATCAATCAATGGCAGAATGATGCGATTGGCAGCTGTAGTTTAATTGACAAACGCTTCCGGGGGGAGGGGGGTGATTGGAAAGTCCCTCCCCCCCTCCGTAAGTACTGGCGATTCTTGTCATCAGTCCCTCCGAAAGTTTGCTCATTTTGGGCCTCCTACCCTCCCTTCATCTCAGGGAAGTTCTTTTTTTTTACAACAGCATTTTTCTTTTTACAACAGAATTTTTATACTTCATCTAGGGGAAGTTATTTTTTTTACAACAGCATTCTTATACTTTATCTCAAGAAAGTTTTTTTTAACTTCTTGCCAGGGAATTTTTTTTACAGCAGCATTTTTTTTACTTCATTTCAGGGAAGTTTTTCAGAGTATTTCATTTTCATCCAAGGGAAGTTTTTTTTCCCAGCATTTTATTTTACTTCATCTCAGGGAAGTTTTCTTTTTTTTGTTTACAACAGCATTTTTTTTTTACGTCATTTCGGGGAAGTTTTTTTTTACAGCATTTTTTTAAACTTCATATCGGGGAAGTCTTTTTAGCATATTTTTTGCTACTTCATCTCAAGGAACTTTTTATTTTTTTATTTATTTTTACAACAGCATTTTCTTACTTCATCCCGGGGAACTTTCTTTTACGGCATTTTTTACTTCATCTCAGAGAATTTTTTGTTCAGCATTTTTTTATTTCATTTCAGGGAATTTGTTTCAGCTTTTTTTACATTCATCTCAGAGAATTTTTTTAGCATTTTTTTTTTACTTTATCGCGGGGAAGTTTATTTTTACAGCATTTTTTAAGTCATGCAAGGGGAAGTTTTTTTTGTCACAATAGATTTTTTTGGTCATGCTAGGGGGAGAGTGTCTTTATAGCATTCTTTATACTTCACCTCAGGGAAGTATTTTTCAGCATTTTTTACGGCATCTCAGGTAAGCTTTAATTAAAACCCATTATTTTTTACCTCATCTCAGGGAAGTTTTCTTTTTTTAACAGCATCTTTTTCTTTATCTCAGGGTATTTTTTACAGCATTTTTTACTTCATCATAAGGAAGATTTTCTTACAGCATTTTTTTTACCTCATCTTAGGGAAGTTTTTTTTTTTTATTTTTTTATTTTTTAATAGCATCGTCTCTTAATTCTCTTCCTTGATGGCTACGAACTCAACTTCAAGAACCACCACAGGGGGAAACTGACATCTGTGAATTATCAAGATGCAATAAAGAAGTTGGTTTTAAAAGAGTTCATTTACTGGCATATTTTATTTCTGTTTTTCAATAGAATTAAAACTTATAGTTTGTGACATCGATACTTTTCTGAGCCATAATCCGAGACTGTGAAAGATTTCTCACGTGTATGTATGTGTGTGTGTGTGTACATTTATATGCCCCGTTAGAAAGACTGCAAACTGGATGTTAAAAAGTTTTGTGTTATAATAACTCCTAGCTGTGACTTGTATTGCTAAACTCAGGCTTCCTCATTCTGTTTACGAAGAATATTGATTTCGAAAAACGCCTCCAGTTGTTTCCGTATAAATAACTTTTAAGATTCCAACGAAGCTTTTACAAAATGGTCATCATGAAATTTGACTGGAGGGAACAAAAGGTCTCTCATTATCTGGCCAAAATGAATTTGGCACCGACCTATCTTTTGACCTACCTTCACAGAAAGGGTAAATTTGGTCGAAAACTAGAATATGGTATCTGCTGAAGTATATTATAATAATATCTTATTATTACTGCTTGTTCAGTATAAGTTGGTTTATTGTCTATGCATATTGGGCTATTCATTTGTCGAGGCAGATAATGAGTTGCAAAAGAAACTCCCACTCAACTACCAAAGTAAAATAAGCTAGCATATATATCATATATAATCAAGCACAGGACGCTGTCTTGCCAACGTATGTTAGCAACAGGCAAAGGGAAGTTTTATATCCTTTTATAACATTTGCATATAAATACCAGTATTGATGTTCATGTCGTTATTACATTTTTACTGTCCTTAACAAATATTACGGGGAATGACACAGAAAATAAAAAACGGGAATAACGCCATGCAGAAATCCGGAATCGTCTTAAACCTTAACACGACAATGCAATTTGATAAACGGTTCCCATGCAAACAGGTTTATGGTTGGGATTCATTTTCATTTCGCGATTTTATATACATATAAAGAGAGAGAGAGAGGAGAGAGAGAGAGAGAGAGAGAGAGAGAGTGTGGTTGTGTAATCTTGTAAATTGGGCTGTGATGTTTATTTCATAGAGCAATAACGCGCCGACACAGAGAGGGAATAGAGCTGTGTTGAAAGGAATTACGGTCGTTTTATTTCAGGCCGAGTATGTAATTAAAAGCATGGACCGACTCATTAGCATAACCGACCCCCCTCCCGTCTCTCTCTATATCACGTATTTCACATATTCTGTAGTTGGAATATCATAGGGCTATAATGAATTAACCCATTTTGCCACTCTCTCTCTCTCTCTCTCTCTCTCGGCTCTCTCTTCTCTCTCTTTCGCTCTTCGGCACATTAACACGTATGCAAGGTGCAGTGTGTGTGTGTATAATATATATATATATATATATATATATATATATATATATAATATATATATATCTTATGTGTGTGATGTGGTGTGTGTGTGGTTTGTGTGCGTGGTTGTGTGCGTTATGTGTGTGTCAGATGAAAGAGGGCTATAATTAATAATTATTAATATGCATTGTGATGTGCGTGACTTGTTAGAATGGCAGATTCATTGCTTTTAAATTACCACAGAGACAGAGTCCGAAGCGTTGACCTGAGAAAGCTGATAAATCATTTCTGTAGTTATGTGAGTTCACGAGGGCTTGTTCAAGGTGCCTTTGAAAACTGGCTATGACCAGTTTATAGAGGCGTTACCGATGAGTGTGAGTTCGTGTGTACGTGTGCGCCTCTTCAGTTCATAATGGCATCTTTAGCCAAATCTATGGGAGACTTACGGAGAGGTCTGTGCGAGGGAGACAGCTACGGGAGAAAAGGCAGAATGCTGGGATAGCTCTGCGAAAATTTATTTTATTTCAGTGTTAAAGTTCCAGGCTGCAATGCAATGGGCGGTTCTAGTGAGAGGGGATCGAGTGTCCTAGGGACAGTGTCCCATGTGGAGGGGACTATAATATTTTGGAGAGAGATAATTGGTTGGTGTGACTAATTACTGACTGAGACATTTAAATACTGGGGGGTTATCTGAGTGGTTTGTCTGTGAGACTTGAATTATTATCTTTTCATTGTTGATCCTGTAAGAATTTGAATTATTCAACTAATGCTTTACTTGGAATAAATATTATAATTTTTTGTAACTCTGACTCTAATTTGATGACCTGATGAACTGAGAAACTTCAATCTTCCTATGTCCCATTCCAGTGGGTCATCAAATTAGAGAGAGAGAGAGGAGAGAGAGAGAGAGGGCTTTTGCCAGTTATCACCGCTCAGGCTAAACGTATACCAAAATATTAAATAACCCTTCGTTGGTAACAGTTTTGGAGTCAGCGATGGGTAACATATATAATATATATATATATATATATATATATATATATATATATATATATATATATATATATATATAACACATATATATATATATATATATATATATATATATATATACATATATATATATATATATATATATATATATATATATCATATATATGTATATATATATATATATATATATATATATATATATATATATATATATATATATATATATATATATATATATAATATATATATATATATAATATATATATAATGGTACTACACATAAAAATGAAATTAAACCCATTCAATTATAAAAACCATTGCTAGGCTCTGTATAATAGGCCAATGAAGAAAAAAAACTCCCAAAATGACCTCGTCCGTTCAGGATGTAAGCAAATGCCAGTGCATCATATTCAATACAAACTAACATACATCGGTTCCGTGGATCGGAATGCCAACCCGAGCTCCATGAGAAACCAGAGCAAACCGAGGTGTCATCGTTGTTCTCAGACCAAAAGTGAAAGATGATTTGTTCGTTTGTCTAATACCGTTTTCCTTCCTAAGGTCAGATTGTGAACTCTGTTTCATTATTCTCTGACTATCTCTCCTTCACTCGACCCTCTTCAGAAAGCTCCTATCTCGAGATGTTACTTCAACTTGTAATTGGCTAAGAATAATATACGTTAGTTTTACACTGTGACGAACACTTCCTATATTCTTAGAAGTTGGTCCAGGTCACATGGTATATATATATTATATATATATATATATATATATATATATATATATATGATATATATATATATATATATATATATATTATATATATGTACACTAAATACGCTTTCGTATACCTTACACATTTAAAACCAGACGCGATACTTTCTATTCGAGAGTAAACCTGTGGTGAAAATGTTCGTCTCTCCGCTGGGAAAATGTCTCGACATTTTGATGGATTTCCAGGGGAGAATTTGGCCTCAACTTTTCTCTGACCTTTTAATACGTGATGGATTATACCTGATGTCGGCGTACAGGTGACACGCACGTACGCACAAACGCATTTAGGAGCAGATTTAGGCAAAATGGAAAAGCTGTAGGTGGGCGTCGATTGCTTTGAAAACCGCGCTAGATTCGCTACTCGGTGAGTAAGCCTAATACCTGTTTTGTTGTTGTTGCTGCTGTTGTTGTTCTTGTTGGGGGGTAGGAGGAATGGTCTACGGAGGAGCCTAAAATGGTCGGAAAAAGGTGTTTTCGCGTTGAGTTAAAGATACAGGAAATTTTATATTAGATATTTATGATTTATTTGTTAGAATGAAAATGTAAACAATAAATAATGTGCATGCCAAACAGTACAGAAAAATTATTTCTAATAAAGTATTACGTAGGTATTTATATCTAATTCCGTCGTTGTGAAACAAGGCTCTCATTTGACCGTAGATTTTAGCATGTTATCACCTTAAATGTTGAAAGTCAGGAATTTAATGCTTACAACTTACGTTCGAGGGGAAAATCTTACATGCGTCCTGATTAAAGCTGGAGGTCGGATCCCCCCTTGTCATCCTTCTTCGAGAAGTCTTTTCCGAACAGAATGGCCTCAGATCCTCTCTGTATTTCGGGGATGAGGTTGCTGGCCATACACCCTTTGCCAATATCAGTGACCCATTTTACATACATATATATATATATATATATATATATATATATATATATATATATATATATATATATATATATATATATATATATAATATGTATATATTAATATCCAGCCGTTTTGCATAACAGAGAGGGGGCTCCAGAAGAAAGAACGGCATAAGGGCCGTTGTCCAATTCATAAATAACTGGTGAACGGTGGTTGAACCCCTTTATAAAGAACTTCTCCAATATTAGTTGATTTACACGACTACAAAGTTGGCTTAGGAGTAACGGCCCGTGTGTGTGTACGACTTAGCAATGCACGCAATACCATGTCTACACAAGGAACTGCAAGCCTTTGCAAACAAGATATTCTCCACCATCCTCTCTCTTTCCCCTCAACTTGTTTCATAAATCTTCTGAAATTACTTCAGACGCAAATCATCCCCACTCCAAACTTCCGCTTCATTTTCAATCTCCTGCTTTGAGGCAGACAACGCACTCGGAAATTTCAAGAGTTCGCCTTCACTGACGAATATTCGTCGTGAAAACAAAATCTTTTAACAAGATATTCGACTTCTGTGTGTGTTTTTTTAAATTTTTTTTTGGGGTGGGGGCGGGGGGTCAATATTGATGTCTCTTGGCTGCGATCACTTTTACTTACAAACTTTTCGGAATTTTCTAATTGCCTCTGTCTTCCTCTATTCTTGTCTCTTCAGTTCTTTACAGACTGGAATCTCCAAGGTTAGGTCCTAATTTTTTTGATCTTTTTCAAGCCTCGACTTCTATAGAAGATACATTTGATTTTCATGTATCTCCAAACGATCTCTTCCTGTCAAATGAAAAATATGTCGAGTCGTCTTTAAATACAAAGTTTATCAGCTTCCTCCTCCTCCTCTCTCCCTACTCCCCCTCCTCCTTCTTCTTCTTCTACTTTTTCTTCTTCTTCTTCTTCTTCTTCTTCTTCTTCTTCTTCTTCTTCTTCTTCTTCTTTCTCTACAAGCTTGTCCCTATTCGGGGTCACTGTAATGGTTCTTCAACACATTCTTCCATCTCCTTCGGTCCAGTGGTTCGTCTTCGCTCAATCCAACTCCCTCATATCTCCTGCCTAAAATAATTTAATTTCCAATCCTGACTATGCCATCCTACTTAAATCAAAAACGCAGCAAATTTTTCTCTCTTTCAAGTGAGAAGTGTCGAAAGTGATATAAAATATCCTGATAGGGGAACTTCTATGAGGTCTTTATTTGACAGATTTGTACGAAAATCCTTCTGTCTGGCCAATGATCCCATTTTAACTTCTAAATAAAAGTCACGTTCACTCTGTCACAAGATCGCCCAACTTCTTCCATTCTACAGACATCACTTTGGACCATGATCCAGGGAGCTTGCTGGCTACGCGCCACTGTCACTTCCTAGAGTGTTAAACACGTTATTTTTTTATTTATTATTTGTTTTTAACATGGACCAGTGGTATTCAGTAACGGGACCAACGGCTTTACATGACTTCCGAACCACGTCGAGAGTGCAGCTTCTATATCACCAGATTTATGCATCCCTTACCCCTCAATGTTATGGCCGAAAAATCGAACTCACAGCCACCGAAGTGCTACGCCAAAACCATACCGATCACGCCACTGAGGCGCTGTGCTTCGCGCTCCCAAATATTCTCAGTAGAGAGCATCAGCGAAATAACCCTGAGTTCAGTATTCTTGCAGGCCATTATTATTATTATTAATTATCATAGCATTATCATTAATGAAAGCTATTGCTGCATCAGCTGCATTTAACTAGTAAATAGTATAGCCCCGATATAATTCAGCTGCAGTCAATGTCAGTGATATTGTTGCATCAAAATGTACTTAAATCAAATACGGGGTGTATAGTCCGTAGGGTTACATACAGTATTATAGACAATAAATCATTGTGGCCAACGTTTCTCTTGGTATCATCCGAGAATGATCACGTTAAACTGACTACACCCAACTTTGATTTATACCTATAATAGTGTATATAACCCTACGGACTACACACTCCATATTTGATTTACTTACTTTCTATAATAAAATTTAATGCAACAACATCCCTGAAATTGACTCCTCCTGATGAACCCATATCGCGCGATACCTGCCAGTTGCGGTAACAGAGAGAAAGCTCTTACTAGCAAAATAGGAGAAGACTCTTTACACTAAATGCAGTTAATAGCAATATCTTTCAATAATATACCTGTTTGAAACAGGGTCTTTTTAAAGCATTATTATTAAGTGACCCGGAAGAAAGATAATATGAACGGAGATCAGTAAAAAACAAATGCAAGGGGTTGCAGCTACGGGCCGAAGGGACTCCGCACAGACCCTCGAAAGACTGCCATGAATTAGAGGTTGGAGATGAAACGTTATTGTTTGTTTATTTGTTTGTATGGTGTTTTTACGTTGCATGGAACCAGTGGTTATTCAGCAACGGGACCAACGGCTTAACGTGACTTCCGAACCACGTCGAGAGTGCAGCTTCTATCACCAGAAATACGCATCTCTGACCCCCCAATGGAATGCCCGAGAATCAACTAGCAGCCACCGAGGTAGCAGGGCAACACCATACCGACTACGCCACTGAGGCGCTTCGGAACGTTGTTCGATCCATCCAGATATGGAACATTGCGAGGGTGCTTCGAAGATTGCATAAAAATTGAAAAAAAAAAATGGAAAATACAAGTTTTTTCTTTTATTTTTTGATCGAAGAAATCGTGCAAAAGCGACGTTTTCGACCCCCGAAATGGCGCTAGTTTTGGGGAGGCGAACTTTATGACGCTTTTATGCGTTCCGAGAAATTCGCTTTCAAAGTCGGCTTCTTATTGAGTGCTTTCGCCTTTTACAAACGCCGAGGCAATATTCTCAGCTCCCCCCACAAACCCCACCCCTGGGCCATTCTTACTGTGAATCATCCTGTTACTTACGAGGTCCTATTTGGGCTCATACCTTCCTTACATTTTGGTGAATTTATTCATACATTGTTTTTTTTTTTTTTTTTTTTTTTTTTTTGTTTTTTTTTTTTTTTTTTTTTTTACATTTTCCACATTAAGGGTTTTTTTAAATTATACTTTGGTGAATTTATTCGTACATTATATACATATTTTTTACAGGTTCCACATTAAGGGTTTATTTGAAGATTTTATCTTTATTTATTTTTTAATTTTCTACATTAAGGGTTTATTAGAAGATTTTTAACATTTTTAAAAATTTCTACATTAAGGGTTTATTAGAATCATTTTTTTTTTTTTTTTCTTTTTTTTTATATACTTTGGTGACTTTATTCATAAATAACATATTTTTTACATGCTCCACATTAAGGGTTTATTAGAAGTTTTTCTTTTTTGTTTCATAAATGCCAAAACCTATGTACTCACAATCTTTTGAAATCTTAATTTTAATCTGGAATTATATTTTGATCAATATTCCATTTCAACTTCGTAATTTCTAAAACCTATCAAAATGTGACGGAAGCTTTTCTAAACAACTTAAAACTCTGATATTTTCGATTCCAGAACCTTGGTATTATTATTAAAATGAGTTTTTTTTGGCGAGTGCTACGTGCGCTGGAACTCGGCGCTGATGTCTCCTCTACCCTCCTGATCCCTTATCTACCCCGCCCCACCAGGGGCGAACAAACAAGTTTGCAGCATGAAGGTAGATGTCTCCCATATCCTTCCGTTCCCCTACAGGGCGGGAAGACAAAGAGGGGAGGGTGGGGGTGGGTGTGTCATGTCTCCCACCTTGTCACGAGGGGGGGGGGGGCGGGGGGGGCAAACGAGATCCAACCGCAACTCACACAAAAAAGGGTCACAACAGACTCCTGAAAAGTTATTAAACTATTGTTACTTGACGTATAAACGACGTCACATCTGAAAAACATAAGCCAGCTAACTTTACGGGAATATTTCCTTAAAAGGAGAACGATTAAAATCTATTTTCCAAACTAGAACGACTCGATAGGAATCTGGTTGTCTGACAAAATAATATTTATTTCCTTCTGCTCTACTCGTCTATAGCATTTTTTATCCTTTCATGTTGAATAGGATTTTATTAATATTGTTTTGTATTATACATACTTATCCTGTACAAGTCAAAACTGTGTTCTATGCTATTTAATTACTGTTCAGTAGCATTGCTGGCTATTTATTCTGTTCAAGTCAGAATGGCATTGTATGCTATTTATTCTAAGTCAGAATTGCATTGAATACTATTGATTCAGTTTAAGTCAGAATTGCATTTTATGCTATTTATTTTGTAAAAGTCAGAATTGGATTAAATGCTACTTATTCTGTCTAAGTCAGAATTGCATTTTATGCTATATTCTTTGTCTAAGTCAGAATTGCATTTTATGCTATTTAGTCTAAGTCAGAATTGGATTGAATGCTACTTATTCTGTCTAAGTCAGAATTGCATTTTATGCTATTTATTCTGTCCAAGTCAGAATTGTATTTTTATGCTATTTATTGTCTAAGTCAGAATTGCATTTTATGCTATTTATTCTAAGTCATAATTGCACTGAATACTATTCATTTTATTTAAGTCAGTATTGCATTTTATGTTATTTCACATGCAACTGCAATCGTATCTGGTGCCACACGCAGCTAGCTAGCACCGTCACTGGCGCCAGACACAGCTAGCTAACAGCCTCTGGTGCCACAATTAGGTAGCTAACACAGTCTCTGTCGCCCACAAACAGCTAGCTAACAACCTCTGGTGCCACACGCAGCTAGCTAACAGCCTCTGGTGGACCACACGTAGCTAGCTAACAGCCTCTGGTGCCACACGTAGCTAGCTAACAGCCTCTGGTGCCACACGTAGCTAGCTAACAGCCTATGGTGCCGACACGCAGCTAGCTAACAGCCTTTGGTGCCACACGCAGCTAGCTAACAGCCTCTGGTGCCACACGTTGCTGGCTAACAGCCTGTGGTGCCACAGTCAGCTAGCTAACAGCCTCTGGCGCCACACGTTGCTAGCTAACAGCCTCTGGTGCCACACGCAGCTAGCTAACAGCCTCTGGTGCCACACGCAGCTAGCTAACAGTCTCAGGTGCCACACGTAGCTAGCTAACAGCCTCTGGTGCCACACGTAGCTAGCTAACAGTCTCTGGTGCCACAGTTAGCTAGCTAACAGTCTCTGGTGCCACACGTAGCTAGCTAACAGTCTCTGGTGCCACACGCAGCTAGCTAACAGCCTCTGGTGTCACACGCAGCTAGCTAACAGTCTCTGGTGCCACACGTAGCTAGCTAACAGCCTCTGGTGCCACAGTTAGCTAGCTAACAGCCTCTGGTGCCACACGCAGCTAGCTAACACAGTCTCTGGCGCAACATGTAGCTGCCTTATGCCAAGCTATGACCACTCAAAAAATTTCTTCAAAACTTGAGCAATACCATAGCTTTTGTTCCACGGACATCAAAAATACTTATTATTCTACTTTTATTGACCATTATTCGCAACACAGTTCATTTCCTTACTTCACACATCCAGTCTTTTATTATCAAACTTTGGACACTTCTAATCTCTGAAGTCTTTGAACTTCTAACAAAGACCTTTTGACTTGTTCTTCAAGGACCTATAAGCTCACATAAGAAATTAAACTCTTAGAACTCGTGGAACTCAAAAACGTATTTCTCTCTTCAACACTTGTTCTGATTATATTCGAATTTCTGCTAAATGGAGAAAAGTTTCAATGACATATGATTATTTATCATTATTCTTTTTTACTAATTCTCCCAGGCCTTGTCACCTGGTATGGGGATCACACGACATTAACAAAGCCTACTTCAATCCAATTACGACCCAGTGGCAACATTAAAGCCCACGATGACTGGTGATTGCACTGCTAATTGGTTCTTGTAACGAATCTGACTGCTTAAGTAATTACTGCTAATTACAAGCGGTAACAAGGGGGACGAGACTGTAATTGGAGTTCGCAACAGGGCAGTTCTGTTACTCATACCAAGAGTTGCATTAACAAGTCTTTTTTTATATTCCATATAACAAGTGTTGTCAAGCAGTTCGTGTGTTGCCGAGTGCTTGTTGTCAAGCGCTATTTTTTTTCCGCCCATGTAGGAATTATTGATCCTGCTGCCCAAATCCCAGCTTTGTGACTCTCTCTCTCTCTCTCTCTCTCTCTCTCTCTCTCTCTCCAAGCTTTGGTCGGACGTGTTCTCTGTCCCTAACTGTTTTAGACAGCATAAAGTCAAACAGGAATATCCTTAGCCGAATGTTGCTGACTTCAAAGTCGAGAGAAATCACAAAAGGAGATCTGATACGGCTGAAGACGCCTTTAAAGAATAAGATATGCCCAGACTAGAATCATTCTTCAAACAGTCCTTCTATATTTAAAAAAAATCTCTTCTGACAATTCTAAAAAGAAAAAAATAAATCTTCAAACAGTCCTTGTATATCTTAAAATAAAATCTCTGACAGTTCTAAAAAAAAAAAAAAGGAAAAATTTAAAAAGGAATTTGTATTTTTCCTACGATACAGACGAATGCTTTCATAAATGGAGTTACTAGCGCAAACCACGCTTCGGCTGTCTTGACTCGGTAACAAAATCCTATCGCTTAGGCCTATAAGGCCTAGCACGTCATAACTTTTTTTCTGACAAAAAACATTATACGAGTATATTATCTGTTGCCCTGCACTTTTTTTTGCAATTGCAAGCAGTTTTAGCGTTTATGAAAGCAATCCTGCAAATTCTAGGGATTCCATAAGTGTCCTCCAGTCTTTGGAAATTTAGTACAAATCACCCACTCACTGTTGATGCAAACTTAGAATGGTAAAAATTCATCAAGTCTTCGTAGCAAAGGAATTACTTTTAGACAATTGCCTGATACACTGATGAGAGCAACATGGTCGTTATAACCTTTACAAGTTCACATTCATTGATACCAAATGGAAAATGAAGGAAGCTTGGCATATCATATTTTGTATTATAAACTGAAGGGCAAAGTAGATGATTAAAGATTAACTAGCTAGTGGTCAAACTTGACCAAAAAATAACTTGCTAGTGGTCAAACTTGACCAAAAAGAAAAAAAAACCAAAAAAATAACTTGCTAGGGGTCAAACTTGACCACAAAAAATAACTTGCTAGTGGTCAAACTTGACCAAAAAATAACTTGCTAGTGGTCAAACTTGACAAAAAAATAACTTGATAGTGGTCAAACTTGACCAAAAAATAACTTGCTAGTGGTCAAACTTGACCAAAAAATAACTTGCTAGTGGTCAAACTTGAAAAAAAAATAACTTGCTAGTGGTCAAACTTGAAAAAAAATAACTTGTTAGTGGTCAACTTGACCGAAAAATTAACTTGCTAGTGGTCAACTTGACCAAAAAATAACTTGCTAAGTGGTCAATCTTGACAAAAAATAAACTTGCTTGTGGCCAAAGTTGACCAAAAAAATAACTAGCTAGTGGTCAAACTTGACCAAAAAATAACTTGCTAGTGGTCAAACTTGACCAAAAAATAACTTGCTAGTGGTCAAACTTGACAAAAAATAACTTGCTAGTGGTCAAACTTGACCAAAAAGAAAAAAATAACTAGCTAGTGGTCAAACTTGACCAAATGGTATTCATGCGTATTCTTAACTTTAAATTTATATATATATATATATATATATATATATATATATATATATATATATATATATATATATATATAAGACAAGACCAGAGATACACCGAACAATAAAATAAAGATTCCACACCTGGACACGATTAAGAAGGTGACTCAGACAATCGGGAAATCTAACTCTTTGCATTTACCTACCCAAACACTTAGCCAAATCCCTGATTGACGTCCAACAAAAGACATCTCCTAAGGACACTGGGTTTATCAAATCCCATGCCTGACTGTGACCAATCTTACATCGGATTTACAGGTAAATCACTTCCCCAGAGATTGATATAACACAAACGGTCAGTTAGGTATGGCCAACAGAACTCAACTATTTGAACCATATAAATGAACATAACAACAGAATAAACTAGAATGTCACATATAATTTACAGCAGCAACTGCCGGTACAAGAGTCAAATGATGGAATCGGCCTTAATAAAAGAGAGGCAGGTAATAAACATCTCAAAAGGAGCATGGGTTTCAGATACGATCGACAAGATTTTCATTCAACCAACACTTAAGAAGATTAAAAGGAAGATTATCAGCGGGGGTGACCTAAATTGGCTTGTTTGTGGATGGCCCACCTGGTATAAATTACCACCTTTTCTGTAAACTTTTCTCATTCATCTACCTGAAGAGGGAGACAGCAGTCTCTGAAATATAGTACTTCTCTCTATCAACTTTTATTCTGAATCTATGTGAAACTGACTCATTTAAAAGTTTGTTTTAGATGTACAACAGTTCGTCAAAAAAATTATATTAAACAAATAAATCCGATTAGTTCGAAAAAATATAACATGTCGACACTTTTGTAAAATGTATAATTCCAAATAGAAATAAATTTAATATAAACGTCTTTCTGAAACATAACCTGGGAAACCAGTTAATGCTTTTTTTATATATATCAGTGTTAAAAAAAGAAAATATTATAAAAAAATATTCAGATACTTTCGTAAAAATGTACGATTCCAAATGAAATAAAAATATTAATATAATCGTAATAAACAAAAATCTATTATAACCGTCATAAAAAAAATGGTGGACCAGCTAATGCTTTGTCATTTATTACAGTGGTTCCCCCGCTGCCCCCACCCCCCAAAAAAACATATTATAAACCAAAAATAGTATTAACCAAAACATTTCAATGCTTCCGTAAAAATGTATAAGTCAAAATGAAAAAAATCTAATATAATCGTCAATATAAAAAAAAAAAGGAGACGCAGTTAATGACTGGAGACCCAATCAATCAATGGCAGAACTGGCTGTGATTGGCAGCTGTAGTTTTAATTGACAAACGCTTCCGGGGGGGGGGGGTGATTGGAAAGTCCCTCCCCCCCTCCGTAAGTACTGGCGATTCTTCTCATCAGTCCCTCCGAAAGTTTGCTCATTTTGGGCCTCCTACCCTCCCTTCATCTCAGGGAAGTAGTTTTTTTTTTTTTTTTTTTTTTTTTTTTTTTTTTTTTTTTTTTTTTTTCTTTTTTTTTTTTTTTTTTTTTTTTTTTTTTTTTTTTTAAACTCAGGGACTTTTAAATTTTTTTTTTTTTTTTTAACTCTGGGAAGTTTTTTTTTTTTTTTGTTTTTTTTTTTTTTTTTTTTTTTTTTTTTTATCTCAGGGAAGATTTTTTTTATATAGTTGTTTTATATAGTTTTCTCCCGTATAAAACCTTTTAAAATTCCAACGAAGCTTTTCTTCACGAAATTTGACTGGAGGGTACACAACGTTGTCTAATTATCTGGCCAAAATGAATTTGGCATTGGCTTATCTTCATAGAAATGGTAAATTTTGTCGAAAACTATATATGGATATACACCTGAATGTATTATTATTATTATTATTATTATTATTATTATTATTATTATTATTATTGTTGTTTTTTTATTTTTTATTTATTTATTTTTTTTTGCTCTATCACAGTCCTCCAATTCGACTGGGGTGGTATTTTTTACATTGTGGGGTTCCGCGTTGCATCCTGCCTCCTTAGGAGTCCATCACTTTTCTTACTATGTGCGCCGTTTATAGGACACACTCTTCTGCATGAGTCCTGGAGCTACTTCAGCCTCTAGTTTTTTCCAGATTTCTTTTCAGGGATCTTGGGATCGTGCCTAGTTTTCTTATGATTATGGGTACAATTTCCACTGGCATATCCCATACCCTTCTTATTTCTATTTTTCAGGTCTTGATACTTATCCTTTTTTTCACTTTCTTTCTCTTCAACTCTGGTGTCCCATGGTATTGCGACATCAATGAGTGATACTTTCATCTTGACTTTGTCAATCAACGTCGTCGGTCTATTTGCACGTATATGTTCTGATGATAGTCCCAGAGGATCTTTGCCTGATCGTTTTCTATCACTCCTTCAGGTTGGTGCTCGTACCACTTATTACTGCAAAGGTAGCTGGTGTTTCTAGCACAGGCCCCAAGGGAGGGCTTCTTTGCCACTGAATCATGCCTCTTTTTGTACTGGTTCTGTGCAAGTGCCGGACATTCGCTTGCTATGTGGTTTATGGTCTCATTTTTTGTATTGTACTTCTTACATATGGGAGAGATGTTATTTCATCTAACGTTCTTTGGATATATCTGGTTCTTAGGACCTGATCTTGTGCCGCTGTTATCATTCCTTCAGTTTCCTTCTTGAGTTCTCCCCTCTGTAGCCATTGCCACGTGTCATCGCTGGCCAGTTTCTTTAGTCTGTCTCATGTATTGTCCGTGCATTGGTTTATTTGTTGTGCCGTTCCTCTGTTCTGTTTGTCATTCTCCTGTTCGCTGTAACTTATTTTTATTATTATTATTATTATCATATCATTATATATTATTATTATTATTATTATTATACTTGTTAATGTATACATCGTTTATTTTCTACGTATATTAGAGGCTACTCATTCCGTCGAGGCAGATAATGAGTTGCAAAGCAACTCCCACTCAACTACTAAAGTAAAAAAAACTTGCATGATTGCATAATCAAGCATCAGACAAACTGTCAATTGCAACGATATGTTGCAACAGGCAAATGGGAAGTTTTATATCCTTTTATAGCATTTGCATATAAATACCAGTATTATATTTTTACTGTCCCTTAGCCAATATTACCGGGAATGACACAGAAAAAAAAACGGGAATACCCGGCCATGCAGAAATCCGGGAATCGGTATTAAACCTTAACACGACAATGTCAATTTGATAACGGCCCCCATGAACGGTTTATGGTGGGATTCATTTTCATTCGCGATTTTATATACATATAAAGAGAGAGAGAGAGAGAGAGAGAGAGAGAGAGAGAGAGAGAGAGAGAGAGAGAGAGAGAGTGTTGTTGAATTCCTGTTAAATTTGGCTGTTATTTGTTTATTTCATAGAGCAATAATGGCCGACACAGAGCGGGAATATAGCTGTGTTGAAAGGAATACGGTCGTTTTATCTCAGGCCGAGTATGTAATTAAAATGCATGGACCGACTCATTTAGCAGCCCCTTCTCTCTCTCTCTCTCCTCTCTCTCTCTCTCTCTCCTCTCTCTACTCTCTCTCTCGTCACATTTACACGTACAGCAAGTGCATGTATATATATATATATATATATATATATTATATATATATATATATATATATATATATATGGTATTACACATAAAAATGGAAAATGTAACCCATTCCATTATAAAAACATTGCTAGCTCTGTATATAGGCCAATGAGGAAATACTCCCAAAATGACCTCGTCCCTTCAGGATGTAAGCAAATGCCAATGCATCATATTCAATACAAATAAACATACATCGGTTCCGTGGATCGGAATGCCAACCCGAGCTCCCATGAGAAACCAGAGCAAACCGAGGTGTCATCGTTGTTCTCATGACCCAAAAGTCAAAGACGTTTGGTCGTTTGTCTAATACCATTTTCCTTCCAAGATCAGATTGTAAACTCTGTTTCATTATTCTGACTATCTCTCCTTCACTGGAGTCTCTTCAGAAAGCTCCTATCTCGAGATGTACTCAACTTGTAATTGCTAAGAAGAATATACTTTAGTTTTACACTTCAATGTGTTTCAAGCTAATCCTTCGACATGAACTGAAGTGAGAACTGAGAAATCTTCCTAAGTCACATGGTAGCCGGCCAACGCAGAGAGAGAGAGAGAGAGAGAGAGAGAGAGAGAGGCTGAAAATGCGCCTTGACAACCCATCCGTCGTTCACATTAGTGAATCATGAATAAAACCCTGTGACCGACCACTTCCTATATTCTAAGAAGTTGGTCTAGGTCACATTATATATATATATATATATATATATATATATATATTATATATATATATATATATATATATATATAACATATATATACTAAATACGCTTTCATATACTTACACGTTTAAAACCAGTCGCGAGACTTTCTATTCGCGAGTAAACCTGTGGTGAAAATGTTCGTCTCTCCGCTGGGAAAATGTCTCAACATTTTGATGGATTTCAGGGGAGAATTTGGCCTCAACTTTCTCTGACCTTTTAATACGTGATGGATTTTACCTGAGTCGGCGTACAGGTGACACGCACGTACGCACAAACTCATTTAGGAGCAGATTTAGCAAAATGGAAAAGCTGTACGTGGGCGTCATTGCTTTGAAAACCGCACTAGATTCGCTTACTCGGTGAGTAAGCCTACAAGCTGTTTTGTTGTTGTTGTTGCTGTTGTTGTTCTTGTCGGGGGGTAGGAATGGTCTACGGAGGAGCCTAAAATGGTCGGAAAAAGGTGTTTCGCGTTGAGTTAAAGATACAGGAAATTTTATATTAGATATTTATGATTTATTTGTTAGAATGAAAATGTAAACAATAAATAATGTGCATGCCAAACAGTACAGAAAAATTATTTCTAATAAAGTATTACGTATATTTATTCTAATTTTCTTTGGTGAAACAAGGCTCTATTTGACCGTAGAATTTTTAGCACGTTATCAGTTAAGTGTTGAAAGTCAGGAATTAATGCTTACAACTTACGCTCGACGGGAAAATCTTTGCATGCGTGGCCGAGTAAGCTGGAGGTCCGATCACGCCTTGTCATCCTTCTTGGAGAAGTCTTTTCCGAAACGAAAATGGCCTCAGATCCTCCTCTGGTATATCGGGATGAGGTTGCTGGCCATACACCCTTTGCCAATATCAGTGACCCATTATGTATATATATATATATATATATATATATATATATATATATATATATAGTATCATATATATATATATATATATATATAGATATATATATATATATATTATATATATATATATATATATATATATATATATATATATAATGTATATATTAATATCCAGCCGTTTTGCATAACAGAGAGTGGCTCCAGAGAAAGAACGGCATAAGGGCCGTTGTCCAATTCATAATAACTGGTGAACGGTGGTTGAACCCCTTTATAAAGAACTTCTCCAATATTAGTTGATTTACACGACTACAAAGTTGGCTTAGGAGTAAGGGCCCGTGTGTATGTGTGTGTGTGTGTGTGTACGATTTAGCATTGCACGCAATACCATGTCTACACAAGGAACTGCAAGCCTTTGCAAAACAAGATACTTCTCCCACCATCTTTCTTTCTCAACTTGTTTCATAAATCTTCTGATATTACTCTTCAGACGCAAATCATCCCCACTCCAAACTTCCGCTTCATTTTTAATCTCCCGCTTTGAGGCAGACAACGCACTCGGAAATTTCAAGAGTTCGCCTTCACTGACGAATATTCGTCTTGAAAATCTTTTAACAAGATATTCGACTTCTGTGTGTGTGTGTTTTAAAGGGGGTGGGGGCGGCGGCTCAATATTGATGTCTCTTGGCTGCGATCACTTTTACTTACAAACTTTTCGGAACTTTCTAATTGCCTCTGTCTTTCTTTATTCTTGTCTCTTCAGTTCTTTACAGACTGGAATCTCCAAGGTTAGGTCCTTACTTTTTTTGGATCGTTTTCAAGTCTCGACTTCCATAGAAGATACATTTGATTTTCATGTATCTCCAAACGATCTCTTCCTGTCACATGAAAAATATAACGAGTCGTCTTTTAAATACAAAGTTTTATCTGCCTTCCTTCCTCCTCCTCCTACCTCCTACTTATTCTTCTTCTTTTTCTTCTTCTTCTTCTTCTTCTTCTTCTTCTTCTTCTTCTTCTTTCTCTACAAGCTTGTCATTATTCGGGGGTCGCTGTAATGGTTCTTCAACACATTCTTCCATCTCCTTCGGTCCAGTGCATCCTCTTCGCTCAATCCCAACTCCCTCATATCTCTCCCTAAAATAATTTAATTTCCTGACTATGCCATCCTACTTAAATCAAACGCAGCAAATTTTCCTCTCTTTCAGTGAGAAGTGTCGAAAGTGATATAAAATATCCTGACAGGGGAACTTCTATGAGGTCTTTATTTGACAGATTTGTACGAAAATTCTTCTGTCTGGCCACTGATCCCATTTGAACTTCTAAATAAAAGTCACGTTCACTCTGTCACAAGATCGCCCAACTTCTTCCATTCTACAGACATCACTTTGGACCATGATCCAGGGAGCTTGCTGGCTACGCGCCACTGTCACTTCCTAGACAGTGTTAAACACGTTATTTTTTATTTATTTATTATTTGTTTTTAACATGGAACCAGTTTATTCGGTAACGGGACTAATGGCTTTACGTGACTTCCGAACCACGTCGAGAGTGAACTTCTATCACCAGAAATACACATCCCTGACCCCTCAATGGAATGGCCGAGAATCGAACTCACAGCCACCGAGGTGGTACGCCAAAACCATACCGACCACGCCACTGAGGCGCTATGCTTCGCGCTCCCAAATATTCTCAGTAGAGAGCATCAGCGAAATAACCCTGAGTTCAGTATTCTTGCAGGCCATTTATTATTATTATTAATTATCATTAGTATTATCATTAATGAAAGCTATTGCTGCATCAGCTGCATTTAACTAATAATAGTATAGCCCCGATATGATTCATCTACAGCAGTCAATTTCAGTGATATTGTCGTATCAAAATGTACTTATGACAGGACGTAAATCAAATACGGAGTGTATAGTCCGTAGGGTTACATACAGTATTATAGGCATAAATCAATGTGGCCAACGTTTCTCTTGGTATCATCCGAGAATGATCACGTTAAACTGACTACACCCAACTTTGATTTATACCTATAATAGTGTATATAACCCTACGGACTACACACTCCATATTTGATTTACTTACTTTCTATAATAAAATTTAATGCAACAATATCCCTGAAATTGACTCCTGATGAACCATATCGGCGCGATAACCGCCAGTTGCGGTAACAGAGAGAAAGCTCTTATTAGCAAAATGGAGAAGACTCTTTACCCGTTAAATGCAGTTGATGTAGCAATATCTTTCAATAATATACCTGTTTGAAACAGGGTCTTATTCAAGCATTATTATTATTATTATTCAGAAGATGAATGGCTTGAAATTCAACCTTCCAATGAATATGGTGCTCATTAGAAAGAAGTCTAATAAAATTAATAAACGAATAAATAAAAATTTAAGTAAACTACTAAAACACAAGAATTGTTTTTGGGTAGTACCGGAATATAAAATTTTACGCCAAAGGTCAAGCGCTGGGAAATAGCGAGGTCATTCAGCGTTAAAATGTAGATTGGGGGTTAAGAGGTTTTAAAGGCGATATGAAACAATCGTTAGGAGACGTAGGAAAGTGAACGGAGATCCAGTAAAAGAAATGCAAGGGGTTGCAGCTACGGGCCGAAGGGACGCCGCAACAGACCCTCGAAAGACTGCCATGAATTAGAGGTTGGAGATGAAACGTTATTGTTTGTTTATTTGTTGTATGGTGTTTTTACGTTGCATGGGAACCAGTGGTTTATTCACAACGGGACCAACGGCTTGACGTGAATTCCGAACCACGTCGAGAGTGCAGCTTCTATTACCAGAAATACTCATCTCTGACCCCTCAATGGAATGCCCGAGAATCAAACTCACAGCCACCGAGGTAGTAGGCTAACACCATACCGACTACGCCCGAGGCGCTTCGGAACGTTGTTCGATCCATCCAGATATGGAACATTTCGACGGTGTGCTTTGAAGATTCCATAAAAATTGGAAAAAAGGAAAAGAAAAGTTTTTTCTTTTATTTTTTGATCGAAGAAATCGTGCAAAAAGCGACGTTTTCGACCCCCGAAATGGAAACGCTAGTTTTGGGGAGGCGAACTTTATGACGCTTTTATGCGCTCCGAGAAATTCGCTCAAAGTCGGCTTCTTATGAGTGCTTTTCGCCTTTTACAAACGCCCGAGGCAATATTCTTACCTCCCCCCTCAGCCCCCCCCCCCCCCCCCCCCCCACCCCACCCTGGTTCATTCTTATTGTGAATCATCCTATTACTTACAAGGTCCTATTTGGGCTCATACCTTCCTTACATTTTGGTGAATTTATCCATACTATTACATACTTTATTTTCTTTTTTTTTACATTTTCCACATTAAGGGTTTTCTTTAAATTATACTTCGGGAATTTATTCATTCATTTTTTACAGGTTGCACATTAAGGGTTTATTTGAAGAGTTTTATTTTTTATTTTTTTATATTTTCTACATAAAGGGTTTATTAGATTTTTTTAACGTTTTAAAAAAATGTCTACATTAAGGGTTTATTAGAAGTTTTTTTTAATATACTTTGGTGTGACTTTTATTCATAAATAACATATTTTTTACATGCTCCACATTAAGGGTTTATTAGAAGTTTTACTTTTTTTTCATAAAATGACAAAACCTATGTACTCACATTCTTTTCGAATCTTAATCTTAATCTTGAATAACATTTTGATCAATATTCCATTTCAGCTTCGTAATTTCAAAACCTATCAAAATGTGACGGAAGCTTTTCTTAACAACATAAAACTGATATTTTCGATTCCAGAACCTTGGTATTATTATAAAAAATGAGTTTTTTTTGGCGAGTGCTACATGCGCTGGAACTCGGCGCTGATGTCTCTTCTACCCTCCTTATCCCTTATCTACTCCGCCCCACCAGGGGCGAACAAACAGGTTTGAAGGATGAAGGTGGAGTTCTCCCCTACCTTCCGTTCCCCTACTGGACGGACAAACAGGGGGTGGGTGGGTACCACAGTTAGCTAGCTAACACAGTCTCTGGCGCCACACACAGCTAGCTAATAGCATCTGGTGCCACAGTTAGCTAGCTAACACAGTCTCTGGCGCCACAAACAGCTAGCTAACAGCCTCTGGTGCCACACGTAGCTAGCTAACAGCCTCTGGTGCCACAGTTAGCTAGCAAATAGTCTATAGTGCCACACGCAGCTAGCTAACAGTCTATGGTGCCACACGCAGCTAGTTAACACAGTCTCTGGCGCAACATGTAGCTGCCTTATGCCAAGCTATGACCGCTCAAACATTTCTTCAAAACTTGAGCAATACCATAGCTTTTGTTCCACGGACATCAAAAATACTTACTATTCTACATTTATTGACCATTATTCGCAACACAGTTCATTTCCCTTCTTCACACTTCCAGTCATTTTGTTTTCAAACTTTGGACACTTCTATTCTTTGAAGTCTTTGAACTATCTAAAGACCTTTTGACTTGTTCTTCAAGGACCTATAAGCTCACATAAGAAATTAAACTCTTAGAACTCATGGAACTCAAAAACGTATTTCTCTCTTCACACTGTTCTGATTATATTCGAATTTCTGCTAAATGGAGGAGAAAGTTTCAATGACATATGATATTATTTTATCATTATTCTTTTTTACTAATTTTCCCAGGCCATGTCACCTGGGTATGGGGATCACACGACTTAACAAAGCCTACTTCAATCCAATTACGACCCAGTGGCAATATTAAAGCCCACGATGACTGGTGATTGCACTGCTAATTGGTTCTTGTAACGAATCTGACTGCTTAAGTAATTACTGCTAATTACAAGCGGTAACAAGGGGGACGAGACTGTAATTGCAGTTCGCAACAGGGCAGTTCTGTTACTCATACCAAGAGTTGCATTAACAAGTCTTTTTTTATATTCCATATAACAAGTGTTGTCAAGCAGTTCGTGTGTTGCCGAGTGCTTGTTGTCAAGCGCTATTTTTTTTCCGCCCATGTAGGAATTATTGATCCTGCTGCCCAAATCCCAGCTTTGTGACTTTCCATCTCTCTCTCTCTCTCTCTCTCTCATCGTCCAAGCTTTGGTCGGACGTGTTCTCTGTCCCTAACTGTTTTAGACAGCATAAAGTCAAACAGGAATATCCTTAGCCGAATGTTGCTGACTTCAAAGTCGAGAGAAATCACAAAAGGAGATCTGATACGGCTGAAGACGCCTTTAAAGAATAAGATATGCCCAGACTAGAATCATTCTTCAAACAGTCCTTCTATATTTAAAAAAAAATCTCTTCTGACAATTCTAAAAATAAAAAAAAAATCATCTTCAAACAGTCCTTGTATATCTTAAAATAAAATCTCTGACAATTCTAAAAAAAAAAGGAAAAATTTTAGAAGGAATTTGTATTTTCCCTACGATACAGACGAACGCTTTCATAAATGGAGTTACTAGCGCAAAACACGCTTCGGCTGTCTTGACTCGGTAACAAAATCCTATCGCTTAAGCCTATAAGGCCTAGCACGTCATAACTTTTTTTTTCTGAGAAAAAAACATTATACGAGTATATTATCTGTTGCCCTGCATTATTCCTTGCAATTGCAGGCAGTTTTTAGCGTTAATGAAAGCAATCTTACAAATTCTAGGGATTCCATAAGTGTCCTCCAGTCTTTGAAAATTTAGTACAAATCACCCACTCACTGTTGATGCAAACTTAGAAAGGTAAAAATTCATCAAGTCTTCGTAGCAAAGGAATTACTTTTAGACAATTGCCTGATACACTGATGAGAGCAACATGGTCGTTATAACCTTTACAAGTTCACATTCATTGATACTAAATGGAAAATGAAGGAAGCTTGGAATATCATATTTTGTAATATAAACTGAAGGGCAAAGTAGATGATTAAAGATTAACTAGCTAGTGGTCAAACTTGACCAAAAAATAATTTGTTAGTGGTTAAACCTGAACACAAAATGACTAGCTAGTGGTCAAACTTGACCAAAAAATAACTTGCTAGTGATCAAACTTGACAAAAAATAACTTGCTAGTGGTCAAACTTAACAAATAAACAAATAACTAGCTAGTGGTCAAACTTGACCAAAAAGAAAAAATAACTTGCTAGTGGTCAAACTTGACAAAAAAATAACTTGCTAGCGGTCAAACTTGACCAAAATAACTTGCTAGTGGTCAAAATTGACCAAAAAATAACTTGCTAGTGGTCAAACTTGACCAAAAAAATAACTTGCTAGTGGTCAAACTTGACCAAAAACTAACTTGCTAGAGGACAAACTTAAATAAAAAAATATCTTGCTAGTGGTCAAACTTGACCAAAAAATAACTTACCAGTGGTCACACTTGACGAAAAAAATAACTTTCTAGAGGCCCAACTTGACCAAAAAAACAACTTGCTATTGGTCAACTTGACAAAAAACAACTTGCTAGTGGTCAAATTTGACCAAAAAAATAACGAGCTAGTGGTCAAACATTGACCAAAAAAAAAACTTGCTATTGGTCAAACTTGACCAAAAAAAATAACTTGCTAGTGGTCAAACTTGACCAAAAAGAAAAAATAACTAGCTAGTGGTCAAACTTGACCAAAAAGAAAAAATAACTTGCTAGTGGTCAAACTTGACCAAAAAACAACTTGAAGAGTGGTCAAACTTGACAAAAAAATAAAAACTTGCTACTGGTCAAACTTGAAAAAAATAACTAGCTAGTGGTCAAAGTCGACCAAAAAATAACTTGCTAGTGGTCAAACTTGACCAAAAAGAAAAAATAACTTGCTAGTGGTCAAACTTGAAAAAAATAACTTGCTAGTGGTCAAACTTGACCAAAAAAATAACTTGCTAGTGGTCAAACTTGACCAAAAAATAACTTGCTAGTGGTCAAACTTGACCAAAAAAATAACTTGATAGTGGCCAGTCTTGTTACCAAAAAAATAACGCTTGCTAGTGGTCAAACTTGACAAAAAAAACTAGCTATTGGTCAAACTTGACCAAAAAGAAAAAAAAATAATTAGCTAGTGACCATATGGTATTCATGCGTATTCTTAACTTTAAATTTATACATACATACATATGTATGTATAAATATATATATATATTATATATATATATATATATATATATATATATATATATATATATATATATATATATACAGACAAGACCAGAGATACACCCAACAATAAAATAAAGATTCCACACCTGGTCATGATTAAGAAGGTGACTCAGACCCTCGGAAAATCTAACCCTTTTGCATTTACTTACCCAAAACACCTTAGCGAAATCCCTGATTAACGTCCAAACAAAAGACATCCCCAAGGACACTGGGGTTTATCAAATCCCATGCCAGGACTGTGACCAATCTTACATCAGATTTACAGGTAAATCACTTCCCCAGAAATTAATACAGCACAAACGGTCAGTTAGGCATGGCCAACAGACTCAGCTATTTGAACCATATAAATGAACATAACAATAGAATAAACTCGAATTTGTCACGTATAATTTACAGCAGCAACTGCGGTACAAGAGTCAAATGATGGAATCGGCCTTAATAAAAGAGAGGCAGGTAATGAACATCTCAAAAGGAGCATGGGTTTCAGATACGATCGACAAGATTTTCATTCAACCAACACTTAAGAAGATTAAAGGAAGATTATCAGCGGGGGTGACCTAAATTGGCTTGCCTGTGGATGGACCTCTTGGTATAAATTACCACCTTTTCTGTAAAACTTTTCTCATTCATATACCTGAAGAGAGAGACAGCAGTCTCTGAAATATAGTACTTTTCTCTCTATATTTTGGTGTTTTTATGGGCTCCTTTTATTAGATGGAAATCTGATTGTTACAGAAACATTTTTACCAGTCATAATATATATATATATTATATATATATATATATTATATATATATATATATTTATATATAATATATAATTCGTTTTAACCCAATCAGATGACAGGGGACAAGGACTGAAAATACCTTTAATGGCATTTATTTAATCCCGTTAGGACACTCACCTCTCTCTCTCTCTCTCTCTCTCTCTCTCTCTCTCTTCTCTCTCTCTCTCTCAGAATACATTGATTTCGCGTTTCAGGGATTTTGGATTCAAACAAACTGACACGATTCCAAATCCACAGACCTAGAGAGAGAGAGAGAGAGAGAGAGAGAGAGCCTAATCTAGAAATATGAAACAGAAAAATTCTTCAAAACAGAGAGAGAGAGAGAGCCGAGAGAGAGAGAGGAGAGGGGAGAGAGAGAGAGAGAGAGAGAGAGAGAGATCCTAATCTAGAAATATGAAACAGAAAAATTCTCAAACGAGAGAGAGAGAGAGAGAGAGAGAGAGAGAGAGAGAGAAATAAAATCAGTTATGCCTCAAACGGAACTGACGAGCTATCCTTGGGCTTAAAATGAGTGAGAATCATCGGATGACGAGAGCTTAATCTTTCACCGAAATCCCCAGGATTTTTGGGGCCACTCATTAAACCGAGTTCCATTTTAGCCCGAGGCGACATGATCCAGCTATGGGTCAGGATTTTCCGAAAATAGGGTCATGTAGCCGTGACTAATAGCTGCTAAAAGGGGGGGGAGAGACAAAAAAGCTCTTTTTATATATATTTTTTGATGACGATGTATTAAAGATGAAGTTAATCTTAGCCCGAGAACAGTTTCATCTATTCTTTTTTTAAATTTACTGATTGTTTTGATTTGCTACCATTGTTTAGCATAGCCACAATATATATATATATATATATATATATATATATATATTATATATATATATATATATATATATATATATATATATATATATATATATTTATACATAACAAAAATAGACACATTTTCTGAAAACGCATAAAAGTCTTGATAATTGTCAAATTAGAGCTTGATATTTCACCGGGCTGCGTTTCGGATCCCACGTTAACCAATGAGTCACAGAACTGAACAATTAACTCTTAAGAATCCAAAACTATTATAAAACCAATATATAATATATTCTATTATTTTGGTGACACTGAGATATATTCTTTTATAATGGGAAAACTGAGTTTTCTTATTCAATGAGATTTATAAGATATATAAATATTTAAAAATAAAACAGAGGGGGTAAAGGTAAGGAATTATCTGAAGGTAAGAAATAATTACAGGTAACTCGCTGTGATTATGATTGAACGGAATAATTGCACCCTTTTCTTACCCGTGTCTGAACAACGCAAAATATAGGTAAATTTTGATGAATTATCATCATACGAATGTGCATGTTGAAAAATCATTTAAAAATAAGAGATTGCAAATAATTTTCCTGGATATAATTATACCGGACATAACAATTATTACACAGTTTGTATATCCGTTACTGAACAAAACAGACAAAGGGGTAATCCTGATAAATTCTGATCAATTACTTGCATACGATTCTGCGTGTTGAAAAATCATAAAATAATCATAATTAGGAATAATTTTCATCGATGTAATTACAATGAACACGATGCTAATTACACTATGTGAATATTATCCATTACCTTCTGTTACTTACTTATTTCGAAAGAACCCCAAAATATTCTTTGGAAGATCCAAGTTCAAGTCAGCGGCCATTTTGGTGGTGGGTTTGTTCCATATGGACAAGGTTCATCTTCTGAATAATAATAATAATATAATAATAATAATAATAATAATAATAATAATATGCCAGTGGAAATCGTACCCATAATCGTAGGAGCACTAGGCACGATCCCAAGATCCCTAGAAAAAGGAATCTAGAAAAACTAGAGCTGAAGTAGCTCCAGGACTCATGCAGAAGAGTGTGATCCTAGAAACGGCACACATAGTAAGAAAGTGATGGACTCCTAAGGAGGCAGGATGCAACCCGGAACCCCACACTATAAATATCACCCAGTCGAATTGGAGGACTGTGATAGAGCACAAAAAAAAAAAAAAAAAAAAAAACAAAAAAAAAAAAAAAAAAAAAAAAAATGATAATAATAATAATAATGCGGGCTTCTTCCACATGAAAAGGGTTTCTTCTGAATAATAATTATAATAATAAAAATAATAATAATAATAATAATAATAATATGTTTTGTTAAAGATGATGGCAGCCATCAGTGGAATTGATTTTATATATGGTCTTTTCAATTCTTCTTATTATTCTCTTCTCATCAGGGCTGATATTTGGCTAATAGCTGGCCGATGTTCATATCTTGGTTAAAGAAATGTTTTCTAAAAATACTAATTTATTGTTATGATAACAAAAGTGATTAACAAATCTTAGTAATGGAATTCCAACGTTTCCAACCGTATCATCGGTTCATTTTCAAGGAAAGGTGAGCGTGAACTGATTGGAATGGGGTCGTTTCGGCGGTATTTATTGTGTCCCAGGTGCTCTGTGATGGGTGGGCGCTGCGTTTTTCATTGGCTGAACAGAGGATTAAGTCCCTGAGTCAAGCCGTCTTGTAGAGGTGGAAGCTCGCACTGCTCTTCGCGTGCGGACGCTGGAGACTGGGAGCATAGTATTGGGCAGGGGGGCCACCTGATTGGTCCGTTCGATCGGCTCTATGGTGCCGGCGGGCAGCGCCCTACGTGCCACCGTCGGGAAGAGTGAAGTCTCTTGAGTGGTGTTAAGGCTGGGTCTCTCCTTCCCGATGTGTAGGGCCTCTAAGAGGCGGAGGCGACGGTGGCTGCTGCCTTATCGATAATACCAATATTAGGAATAATGTCCTTCCGAGTTATCCTGGTATTGTGGACGTTTTTTGCATGATTATGGATGGCGCCTTCCTGAGCGTGGCAGGATATCCTCTTGGAAAATCGCATCGTTGTCATACCAATGTAGGCGCCGGGGCATTCCCGGACGGGCGGGGCATTTGTATTGGTAGACAACGTTAGTTTTCTTGAGAGGGTCCTTCATCACAGGGGCTGGGTTGTTTTTCATAATCAGGCCCTACACATCGGGAAGGAGAGACCCAGCCTTAACACGTAAACAAGGTAAGGTTAAACGAAGCAATAATAATCACCCATACGGAAGATAATCGTATTCTTGGAAAGGAAGGAGACGAGGGAACCCATCACTGGATCACATTACGCTCGGTGGAGACAGCAGCAGTTCGAGTTGTGCATTGAACGAGGTTAGCCAGGAGTCATTAGAGAGAGAGAGAGAGAGAGAGAGAGAGAGAGAGAGAGAGAGAGAGAGAGAGATCCCAATGACCCATTTTGCAATTTCGACCGGAGGCGAGGTCACTCACTGGTTCATGCGAGGGATAGGGAGGGATAGGGAGGGATAGAGGGAGTAATCAGGAAAGTCACGGAAGTTGTCGAGTTTCGATTCTGCTTTGAATAAGGGAGGAGGAAACTGCCTGATTGAGATGAAGCTGATTCGTTTTTGTTTTTTTTCATTTTTATTTTGAAATTTGGAGGGGAAATGGGTTAGTGAATTAAGATAAGATGGAGGGGGGGGGGGGATAGGCACTAATTTATACGACCCTGCTTCCTGAATATAAAGGCGAATTTATTATTGCCTTTCACTATACGAAAACGCTAAATTTATGACGGCTCTGTTCTCCTGGATATAAAATAAACAATCGACTCTCTCTCTCTCTCTCTCTCTCTCTCTCTCTCTCTCTCTCTACACACACACAAACACAAAAAACAATCATATTTTCAAATCAAAAGTAACAATTATTCCCTTGTCTTTTTATTCAAGAACTCTGAGCAGACCTTTCGCATTTCGTCAACAAGGGATGAAAGTTAGAAAAAATATACAGAAACAAAACTTTGAATATCAATAATATCTCGGACCGACGCGTTCTAATTACTGGTCGTTCAAAATCTGTTGATATACATATTTGCATAACCACATATCAAAGTAATTATTCGACTGGGCAATTCAAGATGAATTAAAAAGAATTACTAATAAAAAATTAGGCATAAAAATTTTAAAATTATTCCTGTATAATATTAATAAAATAGTAATGATTCAAATGGAACAAATTCTAATTGAATTCCCGAGATTATAAAAAAAAATCTCCAACGAAAAATATACATAACGAAAATCAAAATTGTTTAATTTCAATCAAAAAAGACTTCGTCAGATCTCTCTCTCTCTCTCTCTCTCTCTCTCTCTCTCTCCTGGAGTATTCCACGTGTCTTTCTTACGTATTCGAGGAACTTATGCTTATTTAAAAAAAAATTTTTTTTGCTTCTGTGAGTGGGCAACCATTTAGAATTTTATTTATAGATATATAAAACAGAGCAACTGTTAACTATTTAATCACATACGCCTCGCCAACTGTAGCTTTAAAGAGTGGCGGTATGAAAAAAATACTGTTTATCGTTGCAGATTTTTTTTTTCTTTAGTCTTGACAACTTTTTACTAGAGTCAGACTTTGATGTTGAGCGACAGTTTTTATTTATTTCTTTATTTTTTTTTAGCGTTTCCCAGCCCTCATTTTTAATGGCCTGGGTGACTAATAAATATACGGCTGTTTTAAATTATATTTGCTCGAACTTTGGATGGATCTGCGCGATTCTGGAATAAATCCGCGCAAGCTTCAAATCTTCATATGTATCTGCGCGATCCTGAAATCTGCGAAGCTTCGAATCTCTTCAGATGGATCTGCGCGATCCTGAAATAAATCTGCCCACCAGAAAGATGAAAAAGAGAAAAGATAAAAACAACAATAATAATAATACGAGGATAATGAATAAGAAGAATCACATAATAATAAAAATATAAGCAATAAAAATATTACTGACACCAGAAACAGGAAAAACAATGATAAGATGAACAAGTAAAAAAAATAAGCCAGCTTCTTCGGCGCAATCAAGTTTTCTGTACAGCCGCTACAGCATGTAATCAAGGCAACCAAATATAGATCTATTTTTAGGTGGTTTCGGTATAATGCTGCATGAGCCGTGGCTCATGAAACTTTAACCAAGGCCCTGTGGTGGCCTATCCTGTAGTATCGTTGCCAGAAGCACGAATATGACTAACTTTAACCTTAGATAAAATAAAAACTACTGAGGCTAGAGGGCTGCAATTTGATACGTTTGATGATTGGAGGGTGGATGATCAACGTATCAATTTGCAGCCCTTTTGCATCAGTAGTTTTTAAGATCTGAGGGCGGACAGGAAAAGCGCGGACGGACGGACAAAGGAGGCACAATTATAGCTTTACAAAAAAAAAAAAAAAAAACTCAAAAGGAAAGTAAACAAACGTCAGCGCAGAACAATTCAGAGTTGATGAATAGAGCCGAACCTGTGTAGAGTATCTACTCTCTTCTACGAAAAAGTAATTAGGCAATTAAAATGGAGTGCCATGAGTGGTCTTCATTGGAAGAAAAAGAGACAACGAAAGCTGGCTTTTGTTTTTTTCGACATTTGCGGTTTTTGATTACAAATTAATCCAGTGAAACCTTCATGTTCCGATGAGAGAGAGAGAGAGAGAGAGAGAGAGAGAGAGGAGAGAGAGAGAGAGAGAGTGTAAAGTGATCCCTATAAGTCCACATTCTTTGTAATTGAATGGACAGAAACGAAATGTGTGTGGACAGAGAGAGAGAGAGAGAGAGAGAGAGAGAGAGAGAGAGAGAGAGAGAGAGTATTACCCGACTAAGTAAAACCTCTCTATGTTTTTCCTTTGAAATTCAAGCAAAATAAAATATAAATTAGAAACAAAACACACACCCCAAGCGCTGGGACCTGTGAGGCCATTCAGCGCTGAAAGGGAAAATGAGAGAAGAAAGCTTTGAAAGGCGTAACAATCGATAGGAGAGGGTGGAAAGAAAGATGTAAGATAGAATATGAATGGAGGTACAGTAAAAGGAATGAGAAGGGTTGCAGCTAGGGGCCGAAGGAACGCTGCAAAGAACCTTGAGTAACGCCTACAGTGCACCGCATGATGTGCGCTGACGGCAGTACCCCCTTAAGAGGATTTCAACTGTATCTGATCTAACTGCATAATAAGTAAACATTGCTACATCCACTTACGAAGAACTTTTAGTAGTAGTAGATTATAAGTAATAGTTTTGCTTGTAAATAGGATGATAAACAAGTAATAAATGCGGGCGATGAAACTTTTACCGCGGCCCTTATGGTGGCCTGTACTATAACTCTGCTAGACGCACGATCATGGCTAACTTAAACCTTAAACAAAATAAAAACTAATGAGGCTAGAGGGCTGCAATTTGGTGCGTTTGATGATTGGAGGGTGGATGATCATCATACCAATTTGCAGCCCTGTAGCCTCATTAGTTTTTTTTTATTTTATCTAAGGTTAAAAGTTAAGCCATGATCGTGCGTCTGCCAGCACCATATAGTACAGGCCACCATAAGGGATGACAATAACATTGATAAAAAAAAAAAAAACAAAAAAAAAAAAAAAAAAAAAAAAAAAAAAAAAAATATAATAATAATAATAATACCTCTCGAAATGGCTGAATGGCAATGATAGAAAAATGTTACCAGCATTCAATATAATTCATATTTAAATTCCTGAAGAAAAAAAATTATATTGCAAATCACTTCAGACTCTCTCTCTCTCTCGTCCTATTCTCGTCTCTGCAACAATAACGTTTTTGCTCTCCGCTCTAAAAATGCAGGCAATTACCCACCTCTCCTTCCTTCCTTATCGCCTCTCTTTTATTTCCCGCCCTTCACCTTTGCATCTCCGGCCATCCTCCCTGTCCCCACGTCCTGATCGATCGCTCCTCACCTTATCAAAACACTCCGAGGAGCCTCGTAATTAGACGTGTTGAGGATATTTACACTCGAAACGACACTCGTCGGAGGGAGCCATCTTGGCGGAAGGCGGAAAAAGCGGATGTTTACGAGGGAAAGTCTAGATTGATGCTGCCTATTAAGACTCCGACGAGATCGAAGGCCGGCCTGTGGGTGTCGGGGAGCCTCGTGTCTCTCTCTCTCTCTCTCTCTCTCTCTCTCTCTCTCTCTCTCTCTTGTAGCCCAGACCCGAACGAGGCGAGGACGAGGAGATGGATGGAAAGATGGGTGGCGATGTTGCTCGCCTCTTCAAATGAGAAGCGCTGGATGTGTGAATAACGAAGTACAAATAAATCTTGAATGAAATGGAGGTACTGTTATTCACATTCATTTTAAGGCAGCTGGCATCGTCTCTGGTTTCACATGCAATTGCAATCGTCTCTGGTGCCACACGCAGCTAGCTAACACAGTCTCTGGCGCAACATGTAGCTGCCTTATGCCAAGCTATGACCACTCAAAAAATTTCTTCAAAACTTGAGCAATACCATAGCTTTTGTTCCACGGACATCAAAAATACTTATTATTCTACTTTTATTGACCATTATTCGCAACACAGTTCATTTCCTTTCTTCACACTTCCAGTCATTTTGTTTTCAAACTTTGGACACTTCTATTCTTTGAAGTCTTTGAACTATCTAAAGACCTTTTGACTTGTTCTTCAAGGACCTATAAGCTCACATAAGAAATTAAACTCTTACATTCGTGGAACTCAAAAACGTATTTCTCTCTTCAACACTTGTTCTGATTATATTCGAATTTCTGCTAAATGGAGAAAAGTTTCAATGACATATGATTATTTATCATTATTCTTTTTTACTAATTCTCCCAGGTCTTGTCACCTGGTATGGGGAACACACGACATTAACAAAGCCTACTTCAATCCAATTACGACCCAGTGGCAACATTAAAGCCCACGATGACTGGTGATTGCACTGCTAATTGGTTCTTGTAACGAATCTGACTGCTTAAGTAATTACTGCTAATTACAAGCGGTAACAAGGGGGACGAGACTGTAATTGCAGTTCGCAACAGGGCAGTTCTGTTACTCATACCAAGAGTTGCATTAACAAGTCTTTTTTTATATTCCATATAACTACTATGCATTTCAGGGCCGTGTCCAATTGATTTTCATTGATAAAATCCTACCAAAACATCGGATATGGGTCACATTTTGGAAATAGGTATTTGAAGCCACAGCCTAATTGGCAAAAATATGCAGTAATGTCTAATGTTGAATCATAAAGGCACTTACCAGAGTAAATATAAGAAATTGAAAGGGTAACTTAGCTAAATTTAGACGCACCCAGAGAGAGGCTAGCTGTGACGTGTACTAGACATCAGACGTAATACCCAGTAAACTTTCCATTCACAATAGTAAACACGCCGATAACAGGAGGAGGCAGCGAGCATTTATACGTCAAAGCCAATCTGTTTTACGTGACTGCTGTCTGGTGCTTCACTTATGGCAGGCCTGGCAAATTGTCCTCGTGGCTCCAAGACTGCTTTCGTCCTGCGTGTTTTTGCAGTATGCAATAAAGAAAAGAACCGCATGCGTCTTATGATTAATATTAACAGGTAAGTGGATAACAGATCATGCACAAAACACCAAATGATTCAGACAGGAAGCCTAAATTAAATCTTATAGGGGTCATACTTGAATGAAAGAGTTTGGAAAAAAAATGAGATATAAAAATATTTTGTTTATATTAATGTATTCTAAATTTTCACAATATGAATAAGAGATGACAGATTTTTTCTTGACTGCAAACTATCTCACTGACTAGCTTCATCAACCATATTTAACAATTTACCTATTCTACTGATCTCCTTATATATTATATATATATATATATATATATATATATATATATATATATATAGATATATACCGTACTTACACACACACACACAACATTTATCTATAAAGCTTCATTTATGAATTATGTGTATGTGCATGTATGTACTATATATGTCGAAGTTCATATATGTAAAGCATTTATATATCTAAATATTCTATCATACTCTTCCTTGATATCGAAGTATGAATAATAACAATAACGAGATATATAATAACAATCAGTAATGATAATAACTGTGACGAATATTAATGTGATTATTATGACTTATAATATTATAAATTTTCTTTGCATGAACGTGTGCGTAGAGAAAACAAAGTATAACATATAATGCATTTTTATTCACTGGCTAAATACTGGTCTTTGTCCACACAGGCCCTACGACCGTGTGGCAAATTTCATGGGTATCACGTCGCTTTCTGTGAGGAAGATTGTTCACCGTAACAGATCAGTGATCTCACATGAGTCTGCTGGCGAAGTATTTCCTATACCACAAGTCTTTGATAATTTTACAGTGGGTGCCATTCGTCGGGGGTGTTTGTTCACGAGATATTTGCTGCAAAGCAAGTATTTACTGTTAGAACCCTAATGACAGATTTGAAGACAGCCACCATAATCCTTGAAACAACCTCCGAGATAGCGGTGTGGTGGCGGACGGCTCCTGCAAGATATGGGATTCAGATATAAAACGTCTCAACGAAAGATGTATTTTGCAAAAGAGTCCATTGATGTGGTTTGCTGGACGGATCGGGGCTCTCCGGGCTGTGAAGCGCCCATCGAGAAGATGGAAGGGAGATAGTATATGTCGATGAGACGTGGTTCACCACCAGAAATGAGCCAAAACAGAGAGTGGGTGACACCAGTGCCAGGCATAGCCGACAGGTACCACTTGGCGAGGGAGAGCGCTTCGTGGTGGTAGCAGCTGGCACAGCAAATGGATTTATTGAAGGGCTCTTTCCTTTGTTATCCTGCAAAGAGTACAAGTGGCGATTACCACGGGGAAATGACAGGCGAGCTGTTCATACGCTGGTTGACAACGCAGCTTCTACCATTGATGCCTGAACCATCAGTGTTGGTGCTCGACAACGCACCTTATCACAGCCAGCTATTAGACGAGTGTCGGTGTCCTATCACGGCCACCAAGAAAGCAGACCTTATTACCTGGCTTCAGAGTCGCCTAACCCTCCCTGCCCCAGACGGTGCCACAACACCTGAGCTGTTGCTCATATGTAAACAGAAC
>NC_061098.1:7471785-7484285 GCF_015104395.2 Macrobrachium nipponense
AAAGTATTCTTGAGAGAGGTCTTGCTTCTAAGTACAATAATTATCAATAGTAATGATTATTAAATTATTTATTATTACATTAATTAATTAATTAGTATGATTATTATTATTATTTTATTATTATTATTATTATTATTTATTATTATTATTATTATTATTATTATTATTATTCAGAAGATGAACCCTATTCATATGGAACAAGGCCATTAGGGCATTGACTTGAAATTCTTCAAGCTTCCAAAGAATATTATGAAGTTTATTTGAAAGAAATGAAAAAGTAATACCCAATACAGGAAGAAGAGATCAGTTATCAGAATAGAAAGACTTCAATTAACAAATACGTAAATAAATCGATCAATAATTTTCAGGGGCGCGAGTTTAGAATGTCGGAGTATCCTTGATTCACGTGAGTGGATTCCACTGAGAACAATGAATAGTTATTTATGTGATGTTTTTAAAACAATAGTGTTTTCATAGTGACCATTGTCATTGCAACACTATTTTGACGGTCGATTGAATAAATATCTGATCTAGTTCTAATAAATAACTTGTTCTAGTTTTTTTTTCTTTTGGGGGTGGGTAGGTTTGTAATATGAATAATAATAGTCATGAAGTTCTAACAGGATTAATATCCTTCATTGGTCAGTTGTACTTATGTACAGTTTAATGTTTGTCATTGCTTCAAAAAACAACAACAAAATCTCCGGAAGTTCAAATCAGCAAGATAATCATGATTATCTTAATCATGATTATCTTGCACGATTCTGTAACCTCCATCTATGTATTCCCGTAGGGGGCAGTGCCGTCAGTACACCTCACGTAGGGCACTGTAGGCATTATTTAAGGTCAGCGTCCCTTCGGCCCCTAGCTGCAACCCCATTCGTTCCTTTTACTGTACCTCCGTTCATAATATACTCCTTCCATCTGACTTTCCACCCTCTCCTAACAATTGTTTCATATTGCAGCTGATTTGAGGTTTTCCTCCTGTTACACCTTTCAAACCTCTCTTCTCTCAGCTTCCCTCTCAGCGCTGAGTGACCTCTTAGGTCCCAGCGCTAGCCCTTGGCCGAAATTCTACATTCCATTCCTAGTTTTTCACAAAGAAATCGACCATTCTTGACGGTTCCTGGTTTTTTCCCTGACTGTTCCTAGTTTGTCCCCTTGAAATCGATAGCTCCTGACGGTTTTCATTTCTTTTTTATTTATTTATTTATTTGTCATGTCTGTCATAGACTATGATATCACAGGATCATTTTGAGAACATGTAAATGATCACAGAATCCTTTTGAAAAAATGCTAATAATCATCACCCGGAAAAAGTCCACCAGACGCCAGTTCGACCTTCCTTCCCAGAGAGACATCGGTCTCGCAAATTTCATTAAAAGATCAAAAGGGGTTGAGTCAAAAATGTCCAAATATTCGGGAGCTTTTCGAAAGGAAATGAAACAGAAGGTTGTCTAGTTCCCGTGAGAATTGTCTACCTGCGTCACGTTCTGAGGCGCCAGTGAGAGAGAAACTTATATTAAATAACTTGTTTGGACATTTTTTTTTTCCAATATAAAGACATGAAAAAAAGGAAAATTTACATAAAAGGAAAAGGAAATATCAGACGAAAGATATACTTAAGAAGAAAAAGACACGAACAAAATATACGTAGAAGAAAAAGTGAAAAAATAAACGTACGTAAAAAATGAAAAAAATACGTAAAAAGAAAAAATGAAAAAATAGACGGGAAAAATAAAAAAAAAAATACGTAAAAAGAAAAAAATGAAAAATTACACGTAAAAAGAAAATGTGGAAAAATATACGTAAAAAGAAAAATCAAAAAAATATACGTGAAAAGAAAAAAATTAAAATATATACGTAAAAAGAAAAAATGAAAAAAATAAAAAATATACGATAAAAGAAAAAATGAAAAAAAATGTACGTAAAAAGAAAAAATGAAAAAATGTACGTAAAAAGAAAAAATGAAGAATAACACGTAAAAAGAAAAGGTTGAAAAATATACGCAAAAAGAAAAAAACGTGGAAAAAAACATACGTAAAACGCAAAAGACACATAAACAAATTTTAAAGGCAAATGTAAATACATATAACAAGAAAAATCCATATCAAAAGAAAACCTTGAACCCTGAATTTCGTCCCTTTCCTCATCAACGTTCAGAAACGTTGCCGCAGCTAATCCCTGACCCCATGACCCTAGAAGAGGTCAAGGTGACGCAAACCCGCCTTTGCGTCAGTGTTCGCGTCGCGCGCGGCGAAGATGTCGCCAAATAACGAATCATCTTCTCCTCGGGAGTTGTCCCATTGACGTCAGGGCTAAAATTCCGTCGCGTCTGATGTCCCGCGCTGACGTCAGTTTTTTTTTTTTTCTTTCTTTCTTTTTTTGAGGACGGACCGAAGTGTCTGGTCTTAATTATGGAGGGAAAATCGTTCCCTTATGTCTCAGTAACACATTGGGACGTTTTGTGAGTCTTGAGGTCAACGGGAGATTTTTGGAATTCGACTTTTGAACCCGACTTTTGAAAAGGGGGCGAAATTAAAACCAGACTTTTCTCTCTCTTATTCTCTCAATAGGTCGTTTGGTTTCGCTGTCGACTCTCGTAGTAATTACCTGCGCGACGTCTTCCAGAAATGCAAAGGAAATAGGAGCGAGAAAATAAGTAAGTGATAAAAAAATAATAAAAGAAATTATTATGATAGTCGAGAAGTACGAGACTCAGTATTGAAATTTCCCGCGTAATGTCTTTCAGAAATGAAAAGAAAATAAGATAATTTTTTTTTTCTTTTTTTTTTCTTTTTTTTTTTCTTTTTTTTTGCTCTATCACAGTCCTCCAATTCGACTGGGTGGTATTTATAGTGTGGGGTTCCGGGTTGCATCCTGCCTCCTTAGGAGTCCATCACTTTTCTTACTATATGCGTCGTTTCTAGGATCACACTCTTCTGCATGAGTCCTGGAGCTACTTCAGCCTCTAGTTTTTCTAGCTTCTTTTTCAGGGATCTTGGGATCGTGCCTAGTGCTTCTATGATTATGGGTACGATTTCCACTGGTATATCCCATATCCTTCTTACTTCTATTTTCAGATCTTGATACTTATCCATTTTTTCCCTTTCTTTCTCTTCAACTCTGGTGTCCCATGGTATTGCGACATCAATGAGTGATAATTTCTTCTTGACTTTGTCAATCAACGTCACATCTGGTCTATTTGCACGCATCACCCTATCCATTCTGATACCATAGTCCCAGAGGATCTTTGCCTGATCTTTTTCTATCACTCCCTCAGGTTGGTGCTCGTACCACTTATTACTGCAAGGTAGCTGATGTTTCTTGCACAGGCTCCAGTGGAGAGCTTTTGCCACTGAATCATGACTCTTTTTGTACTGGTTCTGTGCAAGTGCTGGGCATTCGCTTGATATGTGGTTTATGGTTTCATTTTTCGTATTGCACTTCCTACATATAGGAGAGATGTTATTTCCGTCTATCGTTCTTTGAACATATCTGGTTCTTAGGGCGTGATCTTGTGCCGCTGTTATCATTCCTTCAGTTTCCTTCTTTAGCTCTCCCCTCTGTAGCCATTGCCGGGTGTCATCGCTGGCTAGTTCTTTAGTCTGTCTCATGTATTGTTCCCGTTGCATTGTTTGTTGGTTTTTGTACCCAGTCTCTGTTTCTGTCTGTCATTCTCTTTGTCTTTGTATATTTCTGGGTCTTCGTCTACTTTTATTAGTCCTTCTTCCCATGCACTCTTTAGCCACTCGTCTTCACTGATTTTCAGATATTGCCCCAGTGCTCTGTTCTCGATGTTGACGCAGTCCTCTATACTTAGTAGTCCTCTCCCTCCTTCCTTTCGTGTTATGTATAGTCTGTCCGTATTTGCTCCTGGGTGTAGTGCTTTGTGTATTGTTATATGTTTCCTGGTTTTCTGATCTATGCTGCGGAGTTCTGCCTTCGTCCACTCCACTATTCCTGCGCTGTATCTGATTACTGGCACTACCCATGTGTTTATGGCTTTTATCATATTTCCGGCATTGAGTTTTGACTTGAGTATCTCCTTGAGTCTCTGCATATATTCTTTCCTGGTCGTGTCCTTCATCTCTTGGTGTTTTATATCTCCTCCTTCCATTATTCCCAGGTATTTGTATCCTGTCTCATCTATGTGTTTAATGTTGCTCCCATCTGGTAGCTTTATCCCTTCAGTTCTCGTTACTTTGCCTTTTTGTATGTTGACTAAGGCACATTTTTCCATTCCAAAATCCCATCCTGATGTCCCCAGATACAATCCTTACAGTCTGGATTAGAGTATCTATTTCCTTGATGCTCTTACCACACAGCTTGATGTCGTCCATGAACATCAGATGGTTAATTCTGTTGCCTCTTTTCTTGAGTTGGTACCCGGCATCCATCTTCTGTAGTACTTTTGTTATGGGAATCATTGCTACTACGAAGAGTAGTGGGGACAGTGAGTCGCCCTCTGCCTGGAAGATTCCCTCTCCTGATATTAACCTCTGCTTGGTCTTGATTCCAGAGCTTGTAAGTATTGTATTCCAGTCGCGCATTGTATTTTTGAGGAAGCTGATGGTGTTTTCCTCTGCCCCATATATTTTCAGGCATTCTTTTAGCCATGTGTGTGGTATCATGTTGAAGGCTTTCTTATAGTCTATCCATGCCATGCTTAGGTTGGTTTTCCTTCTCCTACTGTTCTTCATTACCATTTTGTCTATCAGGAGCTGGTCTTTTGTGCCCCTACACTTCCTTCTGCAGCCTTTTGGTTGGTGGGGGATGGTGTTTGTCTCCTCTAGGTAATTGTATAGCCTTTCACTGATGATACCTGTTAGTAACTTCCACATTATTGGTAGGCAGGTGATAGGCCTGTAGTTACGGCTATATTTCCCTTACTCTTGTCTTTTTGGTACTAAGGATGTTCTTCCTGTGGTCATCCATTTGGGTGCATGGTGATTTGAGATACAATGCTGGAGTTGTTCTGCTACTCGTGGGTGTAGGGCCTTGAAGTTTTTGAGGCAGTATTCATGGACTTCATCGGGACCTGGGGCTTTCCAGTTGGACATTTTCTTTAGTTGGTGTCTGACGTGTCTGTTCGTTGATCTCTGTGAATCTTTGTTTTATTCTCCCTGTTTCTTCTTCCTTGACTTCCTGGAGCCATGTTGCATGTTTGTTGTGTGATACCGGGTTGCTCCATATGTTTTCCCAGAGTCTCTTACCTGGTTCGGCTTCAGGAATTTCTTGGTGGTTGTCTTCCCCTCTTAGTTGGCTGTATAGTCTTTTCTGGTTGGTTCCGAATAGTTTTGTTCGTGTTGGTATCCCTTATTTTCCTGTTCATGTACGTTGGATCTTATGTGCTTTGGCCTTAAGCCTCTCGTTTTACATGTCTTCTAGTTGTGTTGTTTTAGTCCCTCTCTTGTACTTTGTATTTCTCGTTGAGATCATTCCTTGTATTCTTGCTTCTTAGCCTTTTTCTTTTTTTGCCATCTCTTTCAGTTTACTCAAGTCAGATCTCATCACCATGATTTGCTTTTCCAGGCGCCTTTTCCAGGAGGTTGCATGGTTTTGGTTTCTGTTGGGTTGGTTGTTGGTGGTGTTGGTGTTCGAATCCCCATCAGTTCTGCTACTAATCTTGCTCCTGCATATGCCAAGTTATTTGTTTCTGTGATACTGGTGGTGTGTATTATGCCCATTATTTCATAGACCTCACTTGTTTTCTCTCTTAATTTCTTGGTGTTGTAAGCTTTCATGGAGGGGATCTTTGTTCTCTCTGTATCTGGCTCCATCCATTGTCTGATCTTTTCTACCCATTCCGTCCTCTCTGTTACTTCGTCGGTGTTTCTTCGTGTCGTTGTTTGATACCTCATCCAGCCCCTGGTCTGTCTTCTTGGGCATCGTCTCTCAGTTCGTTTTCGTATAATTTGTTGTCGTGTGACATTTCCCTTTCCAGTTCTTCTCTTTCTGTTGGGGAGAGCCAGTTCTTTTTCTTTATGTTCCTTACTTGGTCTGCCAGTCTCTGCTCTGTTTGGGGGTGTTATTCCTCTCATTCCAGATGTTGACCAACCTTCTTCTATATCCTCTCTCCGTCGGGTTGCTTCTGATGTAGCATCTCCATATTTCCTTATTTTCTTCTCTTGTCCATTTCTTCCTTTGGTTTGCTTCTGTAGCTCCAATCTCAGGCTGTTGGTTACTGTTGTTGTGGTGGTCAGTTGCCTGGATGACGACCTCCAAGTACCATGACGTCTTCCCCTTCAATTGGGTTTGAATACCTGGCTGCCGGACGAAGCTCCTCTGTTGCCAGAGGTTCCATTTACATCGTTGTCGTTTATTCCTTCATTTCTTAACATCATTGCTGAGTTTTGCTATTAAACCCATAGCTGGACCCTACCCCACCAGGGATAGGTACTCATTTACAGCTGAGTAGACTGAGGAGATTATGGTAAAGATCCTTTCCTAAGGAATCAACGCCGAGGAGAGCGGTCACCCATCCAACGACTGACCAGCCCCAATGTTGCTTAACCAGTCTATTGACGACCTAACCCACTCTGCCACGGCGCCACATTTTATTATTATTATTTTTTTTTTTTTTTTTTTTTTGCTACTATGATTGTGGGTATGATTTCCACTGGCATATCCCATATCCTTCTTATTTCTGTTTTCAGATCTTGATACTTATCCATTTTTTCTCTCTCTTTCTCTTCAACTCTGGTGTCCCATGGTATTGCGACATCAATTGGTGATACTTGCTTCTTGATTTTGTCAATCAACGTCATGTCTGGTCTATTTGCCACGTATCCCACCCTATTTCCGTCTGAATACCATAAGTCCCAAGAAGGATCTTTGCCTGATCGTTTTTCTATACTCCAGGTTAGTGTTCGGGGAACCAAACTTATTACTGCAAGGTAGCTTGAGTTTCTTGCATGGCTCCAGGTAGGGGCTTTTGCCACTGAATCATGCCTTTTTGTACTGGTTCTGTGCAAGTGCCGGACATTCGCTTGCTATGTGGTTTATGGTTTCATTTTTCGTATTGCACTTCCTACATATAGGAGAGATGTTATTTCCGTCTATCATTCTTTGAACATATCTGGTACTTAGGGCCTGATCTTGTGCCGCTGTTATCATTCCTTCAGTTTCCTTCTTGAGTTCTCCCCTCTGTAGCCATTGCCATGTGTCATCGCTGGCTAGTTCTTTAGTCTGTCTCATGTATTGTCCGTGCATTGGTTTGTTGTGCCAGTCCTCTGTTCTGTGATGTCATTCTCCTGTCTCTGTATATTTCTGGGTCTTCATTTACTTTTATTAGTCCTTCTTCCCATGCACTCTTTAGCCACTCGTCTTCACTGGTTTTCAGATATTGCCCCAGTGCTCTGTTCTCGATGTTGACGCAGTCCTCTATGCTTAGTAGTCCTCTCCCTCCTTCCTTTTGTGTTATGTAAAGTCTGTCCCTTGGGTGTAGTGCTTTGTGTATTGTCATATGTTTCCTGGTTTTCTGATCTATGCTGCGGAGTTCTGCCTTCGTCCATGGCCACTATTCCGCAACTGTATCTGATTACTGGAACTACCGCCCATGTGTTTATGGCCTTTTATCATTATTTCCGGCGTTTGAGTTTTGACTTGAGTATCGCCTTGAGTCTCTGCATATATTCTTTCCTGATCGTGTCCTTCATCTCTTGGTGTTTTATATTCCCTCCTTCCATTATTCCCAGGTATTTGTATCCTGTCTCATCTATGTGTCTGATGTTGCTCCCATCTGGTAGCTTTATCCCTTCAGTTCTTGTTACTTTGCCTTTTTGTATGTTGACTAAGGCGCATTTTTCTATTCCAAACTCCATCCTGATGTCCCCAGATACAATCCTTACAGTCTAGATTAGGGTATCTATTTCCTTGATGCTCTTACCACACAGCTTGATGTCGTCCATGAACATCAGATGGTTAATTCTGTTGCCTCTTTTCTTATTATTATTATTATTATTATTATTATTATTATTATTATTATTATTATTATTATTATTATTGTTGTTGTACTTAGGAAGCGGACCCTCTCTCAAGCATACTTTATTAAAAGTAATGGCTACTTCAGCAGTGTTACACTTGTAGAGATTCTTCTCTAATTTGCGATTAGCGGCTTTTTCCATGCTACTTTAACAGGCTAGTAGAGCGCCTTTAGAGGTCATTATCTAATACAAAGTCAAAATTGGTGTATATATTTGAATTTTACAGATGAACTATGATACCATAGTCATCAAAGTCTTTAACGATTCTCTCTCTCTCTCTCTCTCTCTCTCTCTCTCTCTCTCTCTCTCTCTCTCTCTTTCTTGAAGCAAGCGAGCTTTCGTCTGGAGCTGCCAGACATCCTTGTGCAGGGAAGCTGAAGGTGGACTGATCTTGTTGTTGTTGTTGTTGGAGATTAAGCCAGCCTTGTGCTGGCACGGGCTCTTGCTCCTAGAGCAGCCCGTAACTGGAATATCTGTAAAGATACAAAAAACAGTGCTTTGGCGGTTAGTTTTGGAAAGGAGATAGGGTGACAGGCAGGATTGCAACCCCTTTGAACCTTACGGTACCCATCAGTAGGAGAGAAAGTTTTATAGCAGTGAGACTCAGCCTAGCTGAAGAGTGCTGAGTAGGAAGAAGGAAGCGAGTTTTAGTTTGAGGGAAAGAAGGCGTTACCTATAAACATTTTAGGCACAATATATATACATGTGTGTAGCATCTGAAAATATTGCAATATATATCAACCAAACATTAAGCAAGTATTATAGTATATATACATGTTCATGCATACTCACACTTATACATATGCTCCCAAAGATGTTTATGACTCCCATTGCAACCAGTGAAGTAGAGGGTTTGTGCATTGTGTGGCTTTCATTGGTTTTTGTTTACAAGACAATAGGAGATTCCCATGTGTCTATGGAGAAATGCCGTGTGATTCATCTTTTTACCTGGGAGGTGGGTGAGACATTAGGAGATTCCCATGTGTCCCTATGTTATTTAAGATGTGTCTGGTGATCTGTGCCGGTGTCAGCTCTATTTCAGTTAGGTTCGATCTGAAAGACTGTGTCTCTGGGCAATCTAGTAGGTAGTGTTCAAGGGGCTGGATTGCCTCTCGGTCACAGTACTGACATAACCTGCCCTCATTTCCTATCATTTGCCAGGTGCAGAGGTATCCTAGCCTTAATCTGTGTGTGATGACTGAGAGTTTTGTCATAGTGGTTTGTTTGTGGAATGTTCATGCGGCGTTAGATTTGTGACATCCACATACCACTTGGACGTCCTTGACTCTTGTAGATAGATGTACCGTTCGTACTTCACTCTCTTCTTGGAGTTTGGCATAGCTTTTTGCCATTTCCTTTAGGTGTGTTATGGATGGTTGCACTTTTATGCCTACTGTACTGCAGCTCAGGGCACTTTTGGCAAGGAAGTCAGCTTCATCATTTCCCTGGATTCCCACATGGCTGGGTATCCAGTTTAGTGTGACTCTCCTGCCAGCAGCTTGATGTGAATTGGCCTATGATTTTATGGCTGTTATCAGTGTCACATTTTCTTTTGGATTTGTCGCTTTGATAGCGAGTATTGCTCCTTTGGAGTCAATATGCACTGTTGATCTTGTTGTGGTGTCCGTCCTCCTTATATTCGGGGTCGACAGCAGTTGGTCTGCCCCATGCTGATTTCCTATTGGCTGGTGGCAGTAAGTCTTCATTTTCATTGGTGGCTTGAACAGGCCTCAAGCCACTTTGTCCGAGTCGATGGTTGCGATGCTGCAGGTCCTGCAGCCGTCTAGACCTCCTGAGTGGCGCGGTAACGTAGATGGGTGTTGCCTGCAGCATCGCAACCATCAACTCGGAGAAAGTGGCTTGAGACCTGGCTCAAGCCACCAATGAAAACGAAGACTTACCGCCACTAGCCAATAGGAGATCAGCATGGGGCAGACTCCCTGCTGTCGACCCCAGATATAAGGAGGACGGACACCACACCAAGACGTCTTGCATAATAATTCTCGTTATCATTACAGACTTTTTAGCGGCTCACTTTGTTGGCAGTCCACCAAGGCTGTCGAGGATCATCTTTTCACGATGGCAGCGAAGCGACCGACGTCTCCTGACCCCCAGCAGGTGGACCCGCCATTATGAGCGTCATCAACCTTTCCAACCCCTCGACTTCTACAGCACCTACCACGACTTCTCAGGCACTTCCAAAATTCCGAGCAGTAACCCAGCAGGATCAGACATTTTATACAGCTGTTTTAGCCCTTGAAAAAAAGTACCCAAATGCAAAACTTCAAGCCCAAGCGAACCTGAGATGTACAGTTTGCAGAACTCTTGAAAACGGATCCCTGTGTCTCCTGTGGGACCCAGCTGCGAAGATATCGAAGGGGATGATATGCAAAGTCCCTAAATACATCACTATGGACCGGATTTTGGAAGTGCCAGGCATAATGACTGCTTCACGTTGCACAGTGAAGAACAAGGACGGCACAGAAGGGGAAACTTTGAAAGTTGAAGGCACCTTCAAGGGCGAAATACCAGACTTCATCAACCTTGGGATCCTCGGAAGTTACCAGACCAAAGCCTTTATTCCCGAACCTCTCTGGTGTTTCAAGTGCCAGAGGTTTGGACATCACAGGAGGGAGTGCGTGGCCCACCATGTCTGCGGGATTTGCAGCCAGCGTCACGAGACTGACGTTTACCTCACAAAGTTTAAAGCAAAGGGCCACACTGTTGCCCGATGGCCCAACTGTCACCAGTCGCACCTTGCATGGTTCAAGGGATGCCCTGCCAGACTGGAGAAGATTTGGAGGATGAAGGGCATTCCCCCACCGCCTGCAAGACCTCGAGAACGCCAGCCATCGCCCCCAAGACGACCACCAAGCGAGTCAAGGATCGATCCCAGGACAAATCTGCCTCCTCCACCGCAAACTCCTCAACCTTCCCCTGCACAACGTCCCAAACCCCGTCATTACATCCCCAACCCCTCATCCTTTCCTTTCCTCCAACCTCCCAAACCCTTCCGACCCCTAAGGCTATCCCCTCAACCCCTCAGTTTATTCCCCCAGCCCCTGCATCATCGATTCCTGGTTTACATGTTGAGGCAGTAGCGCCTCAGTGGCGTGATTGGTATGGTGTTTGCGTCCCACCTCGGTGGTCGCGGGTTCGATTCTCGGCCATTCCATTGAGGAGTGAGAGATGTGTGTTTCTGGTGACAGAATGTTCACTCTCGACGTGGTTCGGAAGTCACGTCAAGCCGTTGGTCCCGTTGCTGAATAACCACTGGTTCCGTGCAACGTAAAAACACCATAAAAAAACAAAAAGAAAACGTGTTGAGGCAGGAACTCAAACTGGAGAGTCCCCCGAAGAAATGGTGATAGAAAGACCCACACATACAGTGAAGCATCAACCCAGACCGAGGAAATGCCAGCCAAAGAAATAGGGAGACTCTGACCGAGAAGTTATCAACAGTGTTTCCAGAACTTTATGAACTACTACAGACTGCTGTGAAAAAATGCAAGGAAAAAGTTCTTCATCCACGCTGGCGAAGGAACTGTACTCTGAATGTACTCTAGCAAACAGCATACTTCTACCGAATCGCCTCCTCGGACCAGAGGACACCTGCGTTAATTGCTCTACTGCTTAGTGGGTAATTATCTTTTTCTACCACTCATCATCCTTCCTTTTCCCTCCGTTTTCCGGCCGCCTCACGTCTAACGACCGAATATTTCATCTGTCACTCAAGCTGCCGCTTAAGCTGTTGCTTACGTTTGTTTTGCTGTTTCTTAAACTGATAATATTTCGTTTTTCTTTCATCGATCCCTATCACTAACGATTGGTGCTTTTTTTCTATCCTCGAATAATGAAATATGGTACTTGAACTCTATAGATTTACGCGCATTTGTTTTTCCGTTTTTCTACTACGATAAATTTTTCGATTTCCTTTCTGGCTATCTCTAGCTCGAGGACTCGCTACTATCGATCTTTATCTTCACTAATGGGTACCTTTGGGTTTAAAGGGGTTTGTAACCTTGCCTGTTCACCTTTTCTTTCACTTGCAAATCATACCATTTCACCTGCATATCCAATTGAGATCATAAATAAAGGCTCACCTCATATCCTTAACTCACATTTCCACCTGCAAAATATTCATATGACCTACGGGCTGCTCTTGAGCAAGAGCCCGTGCTGGCATAAAGCCAGCTTAATCTTAAACAACAACAACACCAAGATCAGTCCACCCTCAGCATCCCAGCTCGATGATGTCTGGCAGCTCCAGACGAAAGCTCGCTTGCTTCAAGAAAGAGAGAGAGAGAGAGAGAGAGAGAGAGAGAGAGAGAGAGAGAGAGAGAGAGAGAGAGAGAGAGAGAGAGAAATCGTTAATGACTTTGATGACTATGGTATCATAGTTTATCTGTAAAATTCAGATATATACACCAATGTTGACTCTGTATTAGATCATGAGCTCTATAGGCGCTTTACTAGCCTGTTTAAGTAGCACGGAAAAAGCCGCTATTCGGA
>NC_061098.1:7486785-7514389 GCF_015104395.2 Macrobrachium nipponense
TTATATATATATATATATATTATATATATATATATATATATATATATAGATATATAATATATTTATTATTATATAAATATTATATATATATATATATATATATATATATATATATATTTGTGAACATAGCGAGTCATTCTTTTTGTCACTGTAAATTTTCTGGTGTGTGTTTGTGTGTTTTTATATACGTCGTCAATGCGTGTCAATCTATTATTTTCCTTTTTTTTACTTTCATTTTTCTAGTGTGTTTATGTGTGCTTTTAAATTCATCGTCATTGCTTATCCTTCTATTAATTTAATATTATTTTAAGCGTTAATTTTCAAATGTGTTTTTGTGTGATTTTAGATTCGTCGTCGTTGCTTTTGCTTCTTGTGATATAATATTATTCACTTTTTAATTTTCCTGATACTTCTTTAATCTGTAATCTATTCCACTCTCTCTCTCTCTCTCTCTCTCTCTCTCTCTCTCAGAATATTTATCTTCCTTTAAGTCTCCGTTCTCAAAACGTATTATAATCGAGTTGCTTCATAACTCCTCAGTCGTATCCTGAGTGTATGTCCTTCTGAATACCTCATTTCGAAAGATTTTCCAGTTCAGGAGCATATACATCTCATCTTGCAGAGTAAACCTCATTTTTGCATCCGTCATTTCCTAAATAGTTTTATCAGAATATTTTTCCTTCTTACCGGAAAACTCATTTTCCAAACCCGTTGTCATTTCCAAAATACTATTATCTCTCTCTCTCTCTCTCTCAGCAGCTGCAGCTTCCATTTTTAGAATAGTCTATTTCAGCGTGACAGTATTAGTTTTCGGTTCCAATATTCTTTACAATATTTTCTTTTGACACATTTTGTTTTTTATTTTTTTTTCCGACTCTCTTCGCTTTTGTTCCCTTCTGCTCTCAGCTATTCGGCCCTATTTGTTTTTGCAAAAAAAAAAAAATTATATTCTTTTTTTTTTTTTTCTCCATTATAGCTAGGCTACAAGATATACTGTTTTCCTTGCAGACATTATGAACTCTGATATATATATATATATATATATACACACACACATACATATATATATATATATATATGCAGCGATGGGACGAGTGAGACAACCATTAAATTTTTCCTTTCAGAAACAAATTTAAGTCCTATTTGGTCATGGAATCCTTTTGAACACCCCCCCCCCCCCCTTGAAATCGTGACAAAAATTTGACATTTGGTAGTCCGTGAATTATTTGGTAAACCATAAAGTATGAGATAGAAGTCGATAATTTACTATTTAACATTTTCTGGTTTGCTCCCGTCTTGACTCTTGGAAATAATGAACATTAATGGCAATATCTTTGGTCTTGAGAGAACAAGAACTTGGTAAGAGTATCCCGTTTTCTATCAATTTCCCTTTCTCCCGTCTACATTTTCTTTCAGGCTAGACTATAGGAAAGCACATTAGATCGGCTGTCTCACCGACATACGACCACGAATCAGATGTTTAAAGTCGCTTGTTGGCGTCACGCTAACGACGGTTATTACCTCCGCTTTGCATATAAGAAAAAAAAAAAAAAGATAACGTCCAAATAGAAATAGACATTTAGAGTCAGTTTTTGGCCTAATTGGAGTAATAATTGTCGGCAAGGTGAGTTGGGAAAAAAAACTTCGAACAGAGCTTTGAAAATGTTGGCGGTTGTCAAAAGCAAACGTTTCCCTGAATGCGGAGAAAGGGAATGGATCAATAACCCTTTTTTTTCTCTCTCTCTCTCCATTCATTTATTCGTATTCCTATCTATTCATTCATCTATTAATCCGTCTCCATTTAATCATTTGAATTTAGTGGGCCAGTCGTTCATTCCGTGACATTATTTTTTTATTCAGAAAAAGTTGCGAGAAGAGTAACGCCAAGTGCTGTGGTATTTATTATCACATTTTTTTCCATTTTCTTTTGTTATTTTCACTCTCTCGCATATTTTCTTTTGTTTCTGTTTATGTTCTCCTTTCGTCGATTTTGTCTTTTCTTCGCGTATCTACTGATAGTCTGTATATCTGTGTGTTTTCCTTAATTATAGGTCAAAAATACAATCATTGGGTTCCTCTCTCTCTCTCTTTGAACATTGGACAGAAATCCTTCTTATACAATCAGTGGGTCTCTCTCTCTCTCTCTCTCTCTGAACACTGGGCAGAAATCCTTCTTATACAATCATTGGGTCTCTCTCTCAACACTGGCAAGAAATCCTTCTTATACAATCAGTGGGTCTCTCTCTCTGAACATTGGACAGAAATCCTTATACAATCATTGGGTCTCTCTCTCTCTCTCTCTCTGAACACTGGGCAGATATCTTTCTTATACAATCATTGGGTCTCTCTCTCTCTCTCTGAACACTGGGCAGATATCTTTCTTATACAATCATTGGGTCTCTCTCTCTCTCTCTGAACACTGGGCAGATATCTTTCTTGCCCCATTTCCCGCAGTAAATGACCATCCAACTCTCACATCCCCGATCTCGTAATCCTCTCTAAAAAGTGGAAAACTGAACCAGAATATTTTCTTAAATACATTTTTTTCTGTCAGAGAACACTGTCCTCCGTCCCTTGAAGGCCTTGTCGCCAAGACGGTCGGCATTCAAAAATAATTTCAGGTCATTTTTTTTATCCTTATTTGGAAAAAAAATTTTGGAATTTTTATTTTTTTTTCAGAAATTTGTCGGTCATATAAAATTATCCGTATTTTTCCATAAGCATTCCTGTTTTCATATCCCTCATTTTCAAACTAGTTAATAGATATTTTTAATTGTTATGTCTCTAGTTTTCAAAGCAATTTTAATTTATATTTAAATCCACATCTCCTAAAACTTGAGACATTTCAAAAGTCTTTTTCATTCAATTCGCGAGAAAATTTTTATTTTTATTTAAGTTCACATCTCCAAAAAATTGAGGTATTTCAAAAAAATTTTCTTTTTTCTTCAATTCGCGAGACAATTTTAATTTATTTTAGAAGAATCCTCGACTTCCGTGTGACAGTATCAAGCCTTCGGTTCCAATATTTTTTCCCGCATTTTCCCCGATGCCTTTTCCAAACAAGCATATAGTAGCAGAAGTCAAAATACTTATTATAATGTGAGACAAACCTCAGATGCCTCTCCGTCCTGGAGACCGGATATAACTAAGAAGGGAAAGAACTAACATATTTCTAATATGAAGAACATACTGCCTACAGTCCTCCTCCATATCAACTAGTGATTAGACAGCACCGACCAATTTATTATTCCCAGTGAATAATAAATAGTTTATAGATTTTTCACTCTTGCATGAATGGCCCTTGTCTTCTGTACACAGACTACTGAGGGTAGAGGTTTGCCTGCTGTAGATAAAACGCTCATTAATCTTACCATTTTATCATTTTACAGATAATAAAGGCATTTTCTGGCCTTTCATAACTCTACACTTAACCTCCGACGCTTGGCAACAGCAACTAAGCTACATGTGAACAAATACTATACATTATATCATATATATATATATATATATATATATATATATATATATATATATATATTTGTATGTATGTGTGTGTGTGTTTGTTTTTTGTATAGTGCTTTTACGTTGCATGGAACCAGTATGGTTATTCAGCAACGGGACCAACGGCTTTACGTGACTTCCGAACCACGTCCAGAGTGAACTTCTATCACCAGAACTACACATCTCTCACTCCTCAATGAAATGCCCGAGAATCGAACTCGCGGCCACCAAAGCGGCAGGCCAAGACCAAACCGATCTATAGTTAGTCTCAGTCGTTGTTTCTCTCCGAAGACTCACTCAGCATGAGGTTTCAAAGGGGAAGGAGGCGGAAAATAGACTAACAGACATCATTTATTCCATTTATTAGCAAGAAATAGTCAATATAGATATATAGATAGCAAATTTCTGTCAGGTAGTTCACCCACATAGGGCCACGTTTGAACTTTTTCTTTGTCAACTTGCACTGCCATGTGTATTTATATTTATAAGTACTAGACTCTTCACTTACAAAGGAAGTGTTCGGCAGATGCGTCAGTGTGAACTGTTGATGAAGTTCTGACACCGGATGTTGTGCCTTAGTCTTATCCTATACTCAGTAGAAAGCAAGTTGATAAATACTCTTGCTCAGGTGGTTAAGCTCTTATTTAGTTTCTTCGCCAGCAAACAAATTACAGTAAAAAAATAAACTGACATTTGTTAGAAAAATAACAATGTTCAGTGATGTGAGCTTACTTAAAAATAACACACAGAGTAGTTTGCAGTTACTAAACATAGAGTGTTCAATATATTTTATTACTAAATAACGACTATAGTAGATTCACATCAACCGTGCATTTGATGTCTAGGCCAGTCCCTTACGACCTTCCTGATTGGCTGTTGATAAGCCAATCACAGAGATGGAAACTCGGTCTTTCTCGAGAGTTCAGATGGGTGGGATCTGCACCTCTCCTGAGGTATACGTCATTCAGGATAAGTAGAACATACATCCTGCCTATGTGAACTCTGGAGAGAGACTGAGAGTTTCCAGACCTGTGATTGGCTTATCAACAGCCAATCAGGAGCGTCGTAAGGGACTGGCCTAGACATCAAATGCACGGTTGATGTGGATCTACTATAACAGTTTTCCTAAGGAAACGCACAAATCTAAATGTTAGAACTCTTTTAAAGACTATGATGATGTAAAAGATGTTCTTTGAGTTCGTCCAAAATTGGAATAACATATCCTAGTTGCTCGTCAGATTGGCTGCTTTGCTGTAGCCTTTCCACTTTGACCAGATTAAGAGTCGCTTCGATATAATTCACTGGCGAGTGATGACAGCTTTGCAAAGAGACCGAGCTGATTTTTGCCGACTGGGAGACGACGTCCGAAACTTCTCCCTCGATGGCGGTTCTCGTAATGTGGATTTGGTCGGCGAGATTTGTCACGTCCTGTTGCACTGAGGCCTCCTTTCTCTCGGCGTCCTCGTAAGCGGCTTTCTTGTCCTCATGAATGACGGGTCTCTCTTCCAAGCGATGCGTGTGTGTCCTCAAACGCCGTAACTGGTGGCGAGGTTTGAGTCTTTCCCTGACTGTCACACTCACGGTCCCCTTCCAGTCTTTGTTGACGTCCATGATCGCCCGATACGCAGAGCTCTGCTTTTCCAGAGCTCGGAGCTCAACCTTGCGGTCAAGATAGGACTCCACAGAGGTCTTCATTTTGTCAAGGATTTCACTCAGACGTTCAATGTCTTCCAAGGCTTCTCTGGTGACAGTCAGACTCACGGCATTCAAATGATCCACTTCACTGAAAATGGAGTCATAGATGCGTGCTGTGTTATTCCAGTATATCTTATACATGTCTACGTCCTCTTGTGAGTTTTCATCATTAGGTGTGTTACATTCCCTCAGAGCTATGTTGTCAAACTGATACGTTTTATAATCTCTTAAACACGAGCATTCTAACACGTTAAGGACCGGGGGTTTCTTCATGTGACAGAAGGTAATCAGAATTCGGATGATGCCCTTTGCATTCTCACCAAACATTTCACAAAACGTCTCGATGATCTCACTGAATTGGTCCTGAAGTCTAGCGGTGGTCCCATTCACTACGAAACCTATCAAGTTCAGTTCGTCCACTCCGTCAACATCGTGTAAGAACGTTCTCAGTTGGTGAGTGACTTCCGCATCTTTCTCTTGGCCTCTGGAATCTTTAAAACCTGGAGTGTCGACTATGAGGTAGTTGCACTGACAGTTGGAGCCAGGAAGTGCAAACACCAAATAGCCAACAACATACTCTGTCTGACTTTCTGCCAGTTTCTTGGCGGAGTCGCCCGTCTCATCTTTTAGCACGTATCTGAAGTTGTCCTCAAATTTGACGCCCAAAATGTGATTGACCAGTGCATTGATCAGGCAGGTTTTTCCAGCTCCTGTAGCACCAAGGAGCATGATGGTTTTAGTCTCTAGGTCATTTTCACTCCCAATTGTCATGATTTTGATTTTGGGTTCGTAGGAAACAAGGAGCTTTTTTTCTAATGCATAGAGCTTCATCCCAGAATGTACTTCTGTGAATGTGCATTCTGGAACTGGAGGTGGAGTGTCTCGTTCCATACTCTCCTTTTTTTCTTTAAGTCTGGAAATAGAAAAGTTGAAAATTATTAACAACTGATCTAATGCCCCCTTAATGGCTTAAAAATATTGTAAGAAAAACGTACATGTTCTTAAAAATCTGAAACACTTTAGATAAATATACAAAAATATTTTAATTTATCTGTTAAAAGGCTGAAGCAATTAAGGCAAAATTTCTTCGATCCATGAAAAGTAAATTCTACAGGAAAATTATCATCAAGATTATGTGTAAATGGAAATGATAAAAGTCTTCCAGGCTGTATCCAGAGAGTTGAAATTTGAAACAAGCTTCTTGTACACCCTAAAAAAATATATTACTTTCCAGGCTAACAAACTAATTCATGCGCTGCTAATTTAAAATGAGTAAAGCATTTATATAATTATATTTTCACCCACAAAATCGTGAAATTTCACCGATTGCATCATTTTCCAAGTCCAGGGTTTTATCTGTAACTAATAGTTGCTAAGTCGATCATCATTGTTTGCTAGTTTGGGGATTTCAGTGAATCCGGATGTCACCACTTTAGGAAAACAGAGTCAATTATTAAGGTATGTAAGGGTTTTTCCAAGGTCGCGGCTGAATAGAGGGCACCGGAGAGGGTGGGTGGGTGGGTAAGATTATGGTAGGAGACTCCGCGGGGCCAACGGCGCCCAGCCCCGGCCCGCCCAAGCCAATAGAGTACCTCCTTGCCGTGGCCGTGACGTCACGGGTCACGTGCTCGACGGCTCGACCACCTGGCTGTTTTCGCTCCGTAAGAAATCAAAAGGCCCGGATTTGAATCTCCCATGAAGTATAGGGAAGTTAGCATTTAGACCTATGTAGTAGTTTGATTAAGAAAAATAAGTATTTATATATATATATATGTTGTTATATAAAATATGCTCCTTATTTGTCATTTATGTAAGTTTTTCAATAATCAACAAGTATTCACTACATACTATTGCATACATTTGTATTTTCCTCAATCAAAATGTATGGGTCTCAATGCTGACATTCTTCCATTAACGATTTTCTGGCCGTTTCAAATTCGACCCCATTCATTTCAAATTAAGGAGAGAAAATAGACCGGCTAGCCCAGGGAACGGTGGTGATTGCGTCACACTACGGTACTCGATACGTTTCGCAGCGGGACACTCAACGAGTGACGTCATCGTCGGTGACGTCACGCCGCCGCATAGTGGGAATTTCGAGTGTTTGAAATATTTCTGTGGAGTTGTATAATCTTATTAATCTCTTCCGAGAACTGGCAATGGCTGAATAACCGTTCATATCTCTCTCTCTCTCTCTCTCTCTCTATCTCTCTCTCTCTCTCTCTCTCTGTGATATAGTTAAGTGCTCACTGTTTCTCACGCTCTCAGAGTAAACACTTTTCTTTATAGTAGACATGCTCTCGAGAATCTTTCTTTAACAGCGTCTAGATAATAAAAGTATTTCCTGACTTTGTTTATTAAAAGGGTTCTCTAAAGCTAATACTGGTAACTTCCCATACGTGGGTGTGTGTGTGTGTGTGTGTGTGTGTGTGTGTGTATATATATATATATATATATATATATATATATATATATATATAAGCGAATACCACAGGAAAATGATAGGCAGAAATCCAGGCGCTTTCGTCTTTACTAAGACATTGAATTGACAATGTCTTCGTAAAAACGAAAAGCGCTTGGATTTCTGCCTATTATTTTCCCGTGGTATTCGCTTATTATAATGAAGTCACGTGCATCTACTGTGATTTTTTAAGCATATATATATATATATATATATATATATATATCTATATATTACATATATATATGCCGAGACCTTTTGTGTGTATATATACAGATGCATCACCAACATTAATCATCTTACCTTATCGTCAAATAGCAACAGCTCTGGCGAGTTCAGGCACCTTGCGAGAATTCACTGTGTAATGTGGCACTCATGCACAAGAGTATAAACACTTCGGGTAACGACACCGACTTATAGACTGTTCTTCAGGAGCTCAGAGGACTGACGAAATCCGCGTATGTATGACTCGTCACAACTGTTGTTGCCTGCTAGCACCAGTCACCCCTGTGGTTGTTGTTGCCACTTGCCTGTCAGTATGAGTCACCACTTTGACTGTTGTTGCCAGTTAGTACGAGTCACTACTGTTGCTGGTTCAACTCAAGGTCTAGAGAGTACATTCTCTGCTATCGGATCTTCGTCTACGAGTCGAATTCACTGCACTGTACGATTTTACGAAGGAGAATCTCCGGTCTTGCTCGGCTGCTATTCGCTGGGACGGAGCTGTTGGAATGTTCGTGGAAGTCACAGGAAGTGGAACGTTTCTGGTCGTCAGCTCCTCCCACCACACCACAGTCTGTCCCGAGGGCTGCCCAAGTGTGGAAATGACGTCACTAATACGGCTTATCTTGTCCACATTGAGATTAGGTGTGGAGTGTGGAATCCACACGTAAAAATTTCCACGTTTTTTTTTTACTTAAAAAGCGTATGCTATTTAAAATCTAATAATAAGTTATGAAAATTGTTTACTATTGTATTTTATAGTCTCACACACAAATATCCATAAAAATAGATAATTAGTTTTATCCTTATTAATTTGTGGATGCGTTTGAATGTTTATCAGATGCATAACGCTGACCGTTGATTCATGTGCAAACCAAGACCTAGAATATAAGATAGATCTTGATCGTACGAACTGGCTTGCTCCAGCTCCAACCAGCCTCAGTTACCTTTTCAAAATTATTTTCAATCTGGTCCTCAACAAAATCTACATTTATTCATTTACATAATACTAGAGAGAATTCTTAATTTGCTAATTTTGATGGCATATTTTCTTGAAAATTTCGTGAAATATATGCATACATTCATACTGCCATTTGGTAGCAAATTATTCTTCAGCGATGCACTTTACAGCTTTGCAATACACATTGCAATTTTTGCTTGTGAAAATGATTAATGTGCCTGTATAATCAGTTTGGTTATTCTACAACTACGGTGACAAACTTTTGAAAGGAGCGAGCTTTAATGATTTCATAACTGTAATTCGTACAACGTAAGACCTTCGCAAAAATCATAGGCCTAGTTTACCAGTATAGATGATAGCGCTCATGATTTCGTTGTCAGTTGATATTGCCTAAATGAATGATATGTGTATAACAACGATAAAAGTGAGAAATTATATAATGCAGTGTTAATTAAATCCTCATGTAAAATTAAATGGTTCAGTACATTAGCCAAGGTCCAGGATACGTTGCCAGTTTACTTTACTCTAAACAATAAAACATAGTTATAACACCGGTGCTTGCAATTACATTTGCAGCTTCAATTCTTGATGAAAGTGATTGTAATTATGTAATTGCAATGATACAATACAGTGATAATTATTTTTTAAGTTCACTTGCGATCATATAACCAAAAGTATTAGTTGGCCCAAGATATAGGTCTCGTCATTATATTTATGGCAATGATGCCAGATTGATCATCATTATAAATTTATCACTATATTTCATTACGATGATGTGATCAAGATGCCTTATATATATAAACTTGTTGTAAAACACCTATGTTACTTTTTTATGGTCAAATTAGATGAGTTTCATTTCAGTTTTTCATCATCAGATTAAAGGATTACCTACTGTTGTTGAGAAGTTTTGCTTCTTTTACCCTTTCGTAAAAGAAAAAAAAAAACTGGAATAAAAATCTAACTAAATGTTTTAACAACATGAGCTAAAACGGAAAGGGTCAGGACAGGGTCAGTGTCTATCCTTATCTATCAGTTAAAATAAAATGGTACTGGTTGGGAATTCATACCGCCATGTTTGGAGCACTTACAAAATCAGTTCGATAAAGTCGAATATATTGCATAACTGGCAACTGTCTGAGACCGAGCGTGGATTTGCTTAGTGTGGAAATATGGCAGCCTTGGGCCGCCTGGCCCGGCCGAGCTGCCGAGCGAGCAGAGCCATTCCATTGTATAATCCGCTGGTGGTGTCGTGAACAGTGTCTGGTGCATTTTATAGAGCAACTCAGTTAATTGGTGGATTATTATTTTTACCAGGTGATTGATATGTACAGTTAAATCAATGTTCCGCTATAAGGAAAGTTTTACTTAACAGGGAAGCCTTCAGTATTACAACTTCAATTGTAAAACGTACAGTTGAAAGCAAGGCTTATAGACCTTAGTTGAAAGTATGATTTGTATGTAGTACTACTCCTGAACCAAAAGGAGTTAGTATAACATTTGAAGTGGAGAGAGAGATATTGTGTCCTAGCATACCTTCATGATAACTTATCATCTCACGCACTGGTAGATTATTCTGTTTCAATGCCATGATAAAGTGTTGGTGCTTATAGTAGGTTTCTTGACCTAAATCGAAGAGGAAAGACTTTAGTCCAACCGTGAAACTCTTGTTCTTTAAAGCTCTTTTGATCAGTTCTGCCATTCAAAACAAATAAAAGTGAAGCTTGGCCCTGTTTAGAACAGAAGAGAAGGGGGTTGGGGGGAGGGGGGGCGGGAATCCCACCGAGTAAATCAGCTAGAACAAAAGAAAGTAGAGAATAACACGCAGAACTTAACCTCTCATAGTATCCGGTATACGTCATAATGATTATTGTGGAGACATTTCATTACATGTTTACTTTTGCGTTTATAAAGACTATAATTAGGGTGACCATACGTCCCCCTTTGAGGGGGACAGTCCCTCTTTTTGACTTTATCCCCCAAAAAAACTGCGGTTTTGGGGGGACGCCTTAATGTCCCGCTTTCACCCTTTATTTTTTTATGTAATTACTACAATTGTCCTTAAAAATTAGAGACTAATTTTTGTTTAAAATATCAACAATAAATAACGTCTGAATAAAAACAATGTCACTGATAAACCTAATTTATCATTTCCTATTATTGAATATACTTAGTAAAGATCAAATCAAGCCAAAAATACGCCAAAGAATGATGTAAGAATTTTTTCTTTCTAAATAATGTCTGCAATTTTCCTTAAAATTTGAAGAATAATATTGTTTAAAATGTCAGCAATAATGTCTGAATAAAAACACTAATTGATAGACCTTAAAATGTCAGCGATAATGTCTGAATAAAATCTCTGATTGATAGACTTCTTCATTTATCATCACCTGTAATTGAATATACTTATGTATTAAACTTCTGAATTTATAACGACTCAACATAAGTGGAAGTCCGCATGGGCTGACTATAGACCTTTGTCCCCCTTTCGCAAGTCAAATAAATGGTCACCCCAACTATAATATGTCGTTTCTTTCGTGGTTTTCCTCCTTTTTTCCATTTTTTCATTTTTTTAATCCTCTTATATAGATATCATCATCAAGTTACCCGTTCTATAAGCTCCAATCCCTTTGGAAAATAGAAGAGCAAGTCTTCTGAATGTCGTAAAGCTATCTAATTAGAACGACTAATGAGACATTCATCAGCTAATCAGAATTTGGTTTTTGAACATGAAACACTCATACAAGATGGATCATAACACTTCTTCCAATGGTTATTAATATTTTTTTTTTCTTTTCAGGGGAAGCAGTGTTGCCACGCTGGAAGTCGCCATGACCACGATTGAAGCCCCTGCCTGCTCTTGCCCTGAGCCAGTTTGTGGGACTCTGCCAGATGTAAGATCTCTCTCTCTCTCTCTCTCTCTCTCTCTCTCTCTGGGTTAACAGTATTTTATTGTTGTAAATGCATCATTAGATAACAAATGCTAGACACAGGTTTGTGAAAATGATTCAGTTCTCAACACTTTCGTGTCTCTAGTGCACGCATCTTGAGGTAATGACAAAGTAGATACCTATTACAACAACAACAACATAACAGCAGATCATAAATCTTTATTTTTATTTTTGTGCCCATTCCATGAAGACTGGCCAAAAACTAATTTACTCTGAAATAGTCATTCTCAAGAGAGTAATTTTTGTCTTCCTTAAACGTAGCGCCATGCAAACGTACATATTGCACTGTGCGTGTTCACTTATAGATGCTTATATTGCATTAATAAGTAACATAACAACGTGCCTCAGTGGCATGATCGGTTCGGTCTTGGCCTGCCACCTCGGTGGCCGCAAGTTCAATTCTCGGCCAGTCCATTGAGGGGTTAGAGATGAGTATTTCTGGTGATAGAAGTTCACTCTCGATGTGGTTCAGAAGTCACGTAAAGCCGTTGGTCCCGTTCCTGAATAACCATACTGGTTCCATGCAACGTAAAAACACCATACAAACAAACAACAACACCTAATGAGTAAATACACCTATTCGCAGGAATTCCTGCAACACGTCCAACAAGGAAACCTCACGACGATCAAGGAATGGCTGGCATCTGAGGGCGACGTGAACTCTGCAACCACAGCCGGTTACACTCTGCTGTCTGCAGCCTGTATCTGCAACCAGTTGGAGCTGGTGCACAGGCTCCTGAAGGACCCACAGCTCCACCTCAACACCAAGCACAGAATAGGGACACTGAGTGGACTGACGCCCTTTTGCATCGCGGCTTACAAGGGCCTTCAAGACATTGTTTTGGCCTTGCTGGAGTCTCCTTCTTCTTCAGCTGCTGAGGTGAGTCTCAGAGCGTTGACGCTGAATTTGCAGGTTCTACTGAATGGTTTTATTGAGGATAAGCATATGAAAATTTTAATTGCCACTGGCTTAGATGCAGTGCCTCAGTAGTTACCACATCCAGCAACTTTTACCTTACAGTGGCTGGGCTCTGTTTGGCTTGCCTAGCCTGTCTCAAGTTTACCCAATTTTTCCTTCCGAAAATGTTTTCAACCACTTACCTTACGATCTGTGGCTTTTAATCAGTATTGTTGTGGGAATCACTCGGGTTTTATGCATGTGTTGTCCTGTATCGCAGGAATTTTGGGTGTTTTAAGATGAGGAAGATCAAAAGCAAGTGCTTAGCCCCATTGACAGCGGTGAAATGTACAAAAATTACAGAAGAGAAACCCTTTGAAAGTACATTCTCAATTTCTGTAAATACAAACGTCACAAAGAAAAGTACAAAAGTAGGAAAATGCATCCTATAGTAGATCCACATCAACCTGCATTTGATGTCCAAGCCCGTCCCTTATGACGCTCCTGATTGGCTATTGATAAGCAAATCACAGGGCTAGAAACTCTCAGTCTCTCGAGACAGTTCACATGGGCAGGATGTATGTTCCACCTCTCCTGAGGGATACGTCTTTCAAAAAGTATCCCTCAGGAGGGTTGGAACACACATCCTGCCTGTGTGAACTCTCGAGAGAGACTGAGAGTTTCCATTCCAGTGATTGGCTTATCAACAGCCAATCAGGAGTGTCATCAAGTGCACGGTTGATGTGAATCTACTATACCTAACCTTCCCAAAACCAACCAAACCTTGAACCCCTTAACCTACGATGTAGTGGTACCTTACCTAAATCTTTTAAGGACACTTTCTTTGATGTTAATCGAATTAAAGAATAAATCATTTTTTCCACGATTTTAACAGAACATATTCCCTTTTGGCCCCTTACAACATAACGTATATTTATGAAATATCACTTCACCATGGATGTTTGTTTTTTTCAGTTTCTAGCATAACAGGTTTTTGAAAATGGAATTGGTTTTTTTTCAGTTTCTAGCATAACAGGTTTCTGATAATGGAATTGGTTTCCTTATGTAACTGTACTTTTAGCCTACAGCTTCAGTTAGAGTGGTCGAAACATATTTATCTTTCCCCCAGTGTCGGCTCAACGTGGAGGCGACCTCAAGCCAAGGCAAAAGTTCCATTAGATTGGCAGCCGAGAAGAAGCACTGGGATGTTGTGGATTCCTTAGCTGCCCTCACTTCCTCTCTTCCAGCTGAAGACTCGATCATTGTCACGAACATGGTATTTTTATAATAAAATAAGGTTTCACACATACTTACCGAACAATTACATAGCTATACGCTTCTTACCTTACGGCAGTCGAAATTCCAAATTTCTCGGCGCTAATCGGCACTGCTGACGTGTAGGTGATACAACCCCGCCCACTTTCAGGGATCCCCGGTACTACTGAGCTTTGCTTGACAATTCATTGAGCCGCCCCGCCCCGTCCATCTGTGAGGAGGAGGGAGGGCTTTAATCATGTAATTGTTCAGTAAGTATGTGTGAAACCTTATTTTATTATAAAAATACCATTTTCACACATGAAACTTACCGAACAATTACATAGCTGAATCCACATTAGCCGGCTGGTGGGTATATGGACTTTTAATGCAAATAAGAAAAAACTCACATTGCAAGAATGTTGTAGTACCTTACCTCGTGAGAGAGCAGCTGCAGGAGAATACTGCCTCTGGTCAGCGCTCTCATCACTTGTAGGGAACGTGGCAGTAGTGGCCAGGATCGTTCCTACTACTAGTGGGTATTCTGCAACCATGGAGGTTCACCGATGGTTGATCAGATTGAAATAATATACGCCCTTGCCCTGGGCTGTGACCAGATTAAAATAACAATCAAAGACCATCACCTACACATAACCATAAAAAAAAAATAAACCAAACCTTACCATAAAAACTGGTACTCCTGGTACCGTATACCCCCAGGCTTCCCCAAAACTCGACCACCTTCTAATCAAGGGGAATGGGACCAAATCCCCCTATGCTTCCTTTCCCAACACCTGCCCATCACCGACAAAGGTCCTAAACGACAACAATTATCAAACGTTGCTTCCACATCCTTCAGGTAATGGAGAGCAAAAACCGATCTCGACCTCCAGAACGTAGCTTGCAAAATAGATACTAGCGACGTATTATGTCTAAAAGCCATGGAAGTCGCTACTGCCCTAACCTCGTGGGCTTTAACTTTACACACCTGTAGAGTCTGATCTCTTACTGACGTGTGTGCTTCCTGAATCAGGCTCCTTAAAAAGAACGAAATTGCGTTCTTAGACATAGGACGGCTCGGATCTTTAACCGAACACCACAATCGGTTCGAACTTCCTCTCAAAGCCTTTGTTTTATGAATATAAAATTTCAGTGCTCTCACCGGACACAAAGAACGTTCTTCGTCCTCTTCTCCAACTAATCCTGACAAGCTTCGAATGGAGAAGAAACGAGGCCATGGTCTCGAGGGATCTTCATTCTTCGCTAAAAAATCCTGAGTATAGGCACACACAGCTTCGTCTTGTGTGAATCCTATCTCTTTACTCATTGCTTGCAGCTCGCTGATTCTACCAGCTGAAGCTAAGGCGACTAAGAATAACGTCTTCTTAGTAAGATCCTTCAAAGAAGCCGAATTAAGAGGTTCAAAATTCGCTTTAGAGAGCCAGGACAATACTACGTCTAAATTCCAGTCCAATAAACCTGGTCTCCTTGTCCTAGAGGACTCAAAAGATTTAATCAAGTCGCTGATGTCTGAGTTATTAGATATATTTAAGTTTCTATGTTTAAAAACTGACGCCAACATGGATCTGTATCCTTTTATTGTCGAAGTCGATAACTTCCTAACGTCTCTCAGATATATTAGGAAGTTTGCTATCTCTTGTATAGAGGTTTTAGAAGAAGTTGTGTGACTTTCTCTGCACCAATTTCTAAAAACTCCCCATTTGGACTGATAGAGTTTGGCCGAAGAGACTCTTCTACAGTTAGCAATAGCCTCTGCCGCTCTTCTTGAAAAACCTTTCGCTCTGACCAGGTCCCGGACAGTCTGAATCCTGTCAGAGCGAGATACGACAACCCTTGGTGATTTCTGTCGAAATGGGGCTGTTTGAGTAGCGATGGAATTTGTGGCAGAAGCCTGGGGAAGTCTACTAACATCCTCAGGAGATCCAGGAACCACTCCTTTCTGGGCCAAAAAGGAGCTATTAGAGTCATCGTAACGTTCTAGTGACTCTGGAACTTGTTTAATACCTCTCTGATCATCGCAAATGGTGGAAATGCGTAAACATTCAGACCTGACCAGTCGAGAAGCATTGCATCCGTTTTCCAGGCTAACGGGTTCGGAACCAGAGAACAGAATAGAGGAAGCCTGTTGTTCCTGGACGTTGCAAAGAGGTCTATCGTTGGTTGTCCCCACAACCGCCATAGATCCTGACAAACTCTGATATCCAATGTCCACTCCGTCGGAAGAACCTGATGCGCACGACTGAGTTCGTCTGCTAAAACGTTGAGCTTCCCTTGCACATACCTGGGGCTTCGACTAGAGGGGTGAAACTTTGAAGCCCAAGAAAAATTGCTTTCAGCTCCTTTATGTTGATATGAAGACCTCTCTCCTGTGCCGTCCAGATGCCTGATGTCTTCTCTTTCCCCAACAGGGCTCCCCATCCTGAATCCGATGCGTCGGCATAAAATTCTAGCTCTGGGTTCGTTCTTTCGAGGGACAAACCCTCCTGAGCTCTTTCCTCCGACAACCACCAACGAAGATCTTCCTTGATTTCCTGGGAGATTGAAAAAACAGTCGAATCCGGTTGAATTTTCCGGTCCCAATTGGCCTTTAGGTAGAATTGTAGCGTCCTCATGTGAAGACGACCAACTAAAGTCTCCACCGAAGCGAGAGTCCCTAACAGGCTCATCCACTCCAGAGCCGTGCAGGACGAGCGGTTTAACAGCTTCCGTACAGCCGCAAGGAGAGAGACTATTCTCCTTGGGGAGAGAAAAACCCGAAAAGCTTGTGAGTCCAGAATCATCCCCAAATATGGAATCCTCTGACTCGGTACTAACTGTGACTTCTCTAAATTCATTACTAATCCCAGTTGCTGTGTTAATATTAGTGTCCGATTTAAATCCCTCGAACACTGGAGACGAGTCGGACCTTAGAAGCCAGTCGTCCAGATAAAAAGCAATATTGATTCCCATCAAATGTAACCATCGACTTACCGGGGCCAGGACTCGAGTAAATACTTGTGGGGCTGTCGAAAGTCTGAAACAGAGCGCTCTGAACTGATACACTCTGCCATTGAAAACGAACCGTAGATATTTCCCGGAGCTCCGATGAATAGGTACATGGAAATATGCATCTTTCATGTCCAGCGATACCATCCAGTCTCCTGGTCGAAGAGCTGAGATGACCGACCGGTTGGTTTCCATACAAAACTTCGTCTTCAGAACAAAGATATTGAGTGCACTCACATCCAGGACAGGCCTCCAGCCCCCCGATGACTTGGGGACTACAAACAGCCTGTTGTAAAAGCCCGGTGAGATGTCTTCCACTATTTCTATGGCCTTCTTGGAAATCAGGGCTTCTACTTCCTTGGCAAGAGCCAAAGCTCTTTCTGATCCCTGCGTATGCTGTCAAGGCGATGGGAATACTCGACAGTGGTGGATCTTGCCCAAACGGGATCACATAACCTTCTCTTAAAACTGGGATCACCCACTGTTCCGCCCCTCTTCGACTCCATTCCCGCCAAAACAGGCAGAGTCTTGCTCCTACAGGTGTGTGAGGGTAAAAATTCCTACTTGTCTGACTGTCTCGAGGGTGGTTTCTTACTGGTTGTGGCTTGTGGATGCAAATTAGTCCTTGGTCTGGGTTGCAATCTAGACTTTCCTCCCCGAAAAGGTTGCTTCTGAAGAGGTGACCCTTTAGCTCCTGTAGGTGGTGTCTCCTTGGGGCGTCGTGTCGATGAACGAGTCAATAAGTCGTTGGTAGACTTTTTCTCTAGATCTGCGAGAACTTGCTGAATAACCTGTTCAGGGAATAAATGCGACTTACATAAAGGCGCAAACATGACAGCAGACTTCTGGTTAGAAGTGACTCCCTTGGAGGTGAAAGAGCACCAAAGTTCTCTCTTTTTAAGGACGCCCAGAGTAAAAAGAGATGCAAGCTCCCCTGAGCCATCCCTGACTGCTTTGTCGACACACGATAATACATCAAGCCAGTCTGTCGCCAAGCTATCTTCCAGAGATTGACAATCCTCTATTTTCCTTGCTAATGCAGCAATAGTCCAGTCTAAGAAGCTGAAAACTTCTATTACCTTAAATAGGTTCTTAATCAGGTGGTCGAAATCAGGCGAAGAGAAGAAAATTTTCGCCGACGAAAACGCTGTCCTTCTGTTAGCATCCACCAGACCTGAGAAATCCCCTTGGGTGGAGGCAGCAACTCCCAAAGAGGGTAATTCTCCGGTAGCATAAAATTTATATGTCTTCTGTAACTTGGACGGTGGGACAGCGAAGGCGGCTTTACCAGACTCCCTCTTCTTCTCCAGCCACTTCTCTGCTTCTTTGAAGACTTTTCGCCGACTGCGAAAGCACCAATTTAGGTAGACTCGCCGAAAGTACTTTCCTATCCTTAACAAAGGTAGAAGGAGGCGAAGATAGAGGAGCTGGCTCGAATTCCATATAAGAAGCCAACAAAAACTTCATTAAGTTGGAGTAAGCAGAAGCCGCTTTCGATTCTTGTTCCGACTGATCCTCCCCATCCGACATTGTCGACTGTTTGGCTTCTTCATCCGTATAAGACTTAACTTTCTTCAACGACTTAACTAAGTCCTGAAGCTGTCTCAACGGTTCCAAAAAAGCTTCTTCTTTGTTGTTCGCGTCATCTCCCGATGGTGCGGGCAAAGGAGACAACTTCCTTGATGAAAACTTGCGAGTCGAACTCTCTCTCTCGTTAGCTGGCAAACGAGTCGAAACTTTCCTTGCTTCAGTCGGCGAGACAAAACTATGTGAGTCTGACACTGATACCTCGCGAGATCGTTTGCGAACAGCACCTGAACCTCTACTAGGCGAAAGATGCACAGGGTTCTCCCAAAAGCTACACGAGGGTTGAGGACTCTTTTCCCTCCCTCTCTTCACAGGTTATGACGAACTATCCAATGGCACTGCGCGCCTTTTCAACGGGCGTGACACTTCACTCCACTTCTTTCACCTGGTATCAGGCGAACACACCTCCGAGTCCGACGACAAACCTACACCAGACACATCTACACCTTTCCAATGGTGTCTCTACAGAAATCGAGTCGAAATTCACGACTGAGTCGACGGCCGCCCGTGGGCAAACCCCTCCAGTCTCCCTTCGACTCACGGTATGTCTTCTCCCAGGTGCTGGGGAGCGGGACAGTGACCTTGGTCTAGGAGACATGGAGGGACGGACAGCCGCCTCCTCGGATACGACACTTGCACTTTTCACTTCACTAGACTTAATCACAAATTCACGAAAAGATGTACCTAAATCCATGACAGATTTAACAAGCAGCTCAAAGTTCCTATCCATCTTATTTTCTAATTGGGCCATGGTGTCGGAATCAGAAGCATGGGGAACATGAGCCTGAGTAAGATGTACTGAAGTAGGAGGACTATCAATAGGAGAGACGTTTGACAAAATAGAAGACAAAGCGGGCTTCTTTGCCTCTGACGGCAAAGGATTTGACTCTAATCTAGCCCTACTATCAGCCCTAATGGCTGCCTTTCTTTTCCTATCTTTTTCCATCTTATCAAGGTGAGACAAAAAACTCTTCCATCCTTGATCATCTAGATCTTCACATTCATTACATGTACGCTCTTTAGTACACTCTTGCCCCCTACATTTCACGCACTTTGAGTGTGGGTCATAACATAATTTGGCTAATCTAGTTTTGCAGCCTTCGCTGCAAAACCTAACAGATGAACCTTAATCTGACATAACTCACACTAAACAGATGAGTAAATAAAGCAGCTATGCCATCAAACACAAAAAACAACCAAGAAAACTGTACTTCACCAAATCGGGTGTCAAACAAAAATGGCGAACAGTTGACTGCAGCGAAATACACAGGTGTTTCACCGTGGGCGGCAGAAAACGAATTGTCAAGCAAAGCTCAGTAGTACCGGGGATCCCCGAAAGTGGGCGGGGTTGTATCACCTACACGTCAGCAGCCCCGATTAGCACCGAGAAATTTGGAATTTCGACTGCCGTAAGGTAAGAAGCGTATAGCTATGTAATTGTTCGGTAAGTTTCATGTGTGAAACTGGCGAAGTTTGCGAACAGATTCAACGTGGTAAAGCTCCTACACATGCAGAAGGTAACTGACCTCTCTCTCTCTCTGCATATTATTTTTGACAGAATATAGAACCAGTGAACTGGATGATTTAACTGACCTCCTCCTCCTCTCTCTCTCTCTCTCAACACTGGCCAGAAATCCTTCTTATACAATCACTGGGTCTCTCTCTCTCTGAACATTGGACAGAAATCCTTCTTATACAATCATTGGGTCTCTCTCTCTCTCTCTCTCTGAACACTCGGCAGATATCTTTCTTGTCCCATTTCCTGCAGTAAATGACCATCCAACTCTCACATCCCCGATCTTGTAATCCTCTCTAAAAAGTGGAAAACTGAACCAGAATGTTTTCTTGTATACATTTCTGGGCTCAGCCGTGTCGCTCCGTGAAATACGTTCCTTTAGCGCTATTTCTAAGGTAAAATATTGCTATCAAAGGACATTTTTTTCTGTCAGAGAACATTGTCCTCCGTCCCTTGAAGGCCTTGTTGCCAAGACGGTCGGCATTCAAAAATAATTTCAGGTCATCTTTTTTACCCTTATTTAGAAAAAGAACAGGAAATTTTTTTTTTCAGAAATTTGTCGGTCCTATAAAATTATCCGTATTTTTCCATAAGCATTCCTGTTTTCATATCCCTCATTTTCAAACTAGTGAATAGATATTTTTAATTGTTACGTCTCTAGTTTTCAAAACAATTTTCATTTATATTTAAATCCACATCTCCAAAAAATTGTGGTATTTCAAAAATCTTTTTCTTTTTTCTTCAATTCGCGAGACAATTTTAATTTATTTTAGAAGACTCCTCCACTTCCGTGTGACAGTATCAAGCCTTCGGTTCCAATATTTTTTCCCGCATTTTCCCCGATGCCTTTTCCAAACAGGCATCGATTTCGTTTCCTTCTGCTCAGCCTCTGATGCCAAAGGTGCCTCTCCAGAAGGAGCCGTGGGGGCATAACTCCCAAAGTTAAGAATGCGTCTTCATTAGGCTCTGGAGAAGACTTGAGCTACCACCTTGAGAGTGACTCCATCAAGAGGCACTATCCTCCGTACATGAGAGTGCCGTCAGTGGACCTCATGCCGTGCACTGTAGGCACTACTACTTAAGGTTCTTTGCAGTGTGCCTTCTGCCCCTAGCTGCAACCACTTCCGTTCCTTTTACTGTGCCTCCTTTCATATTCTCTTTCTTCCATCTCATTTTGAGGCTTTCCTCCTGTTCCACCTTTCAAACCTTTCACTGTCAATTTCCATTTCAGCGCTGAGTGACCTCATAGGTCCTAGTGCTTGGCCTTAATTATATATTCAATTCAACTCAGCACAAGGAAGCTGCTATAGTAGATTCACATCAACCGTGCATCTGATATCTAGGCCAGTCCCTTACGACGCTCCTGATTGGCTGTTGATAAGCCAATAACAGGGTTGGAAACTCTCAGTCTCTCTCCAGCGTTCACATGGGTAGGATCTATGTTCCACCTCTCCTGAGGGATACGTCTTTCAAAAGTATTCTTCAGGAGAGGTGGAACATACATTCTGCCTCTGTGAACTCTCAAGAGAGACTAAGAGTTTCCAGCCCTGTCATTGGCTTATCAACAGCCAATCACGAGCGTCGTAAGGGACAGGCCTAGACATTAGGTATACGGTTGATGTGAATCTACCATAGTAGCAGAAGTCAAAATACTTATTATAATGTGAGACAAACCTCAGATGCATCTCCGTCCTGGAGACCGGATATAACTAAGAAGGGAAAGAACTAACATATTTCTAATATGAAGACCATATTGCCTACAGTCCTCCTCCATATCATCTAGTGATTACACAGCACCGATCTCTTTATTATTCCCGGTGATACACAATTCTGCCCACTGATAAGTTTATAGATTTTTCACTCTTGCATGAATAGCCCTTGTCTTCTGTATACAGACTACTGAGGGTAGAGGTTTGCCTGCTGTAGATAAAACGCTCATTAATCTTACCATTTTATCATTTTACAGATAATAAAGGCATTTCCTGGCCTTTCATAACTCTACACTTAACCTCCGACGCTTGGCAACAGCAACTAAGCTACATGTGAACAAATACATACATGTATATTATATACATACATATATATATATATATATAATATATATATATATATATATATATATGTATGTATGTGTGTGTGTTTGTTTTTTGTATAGTGCTTTTACGTTGCATGGAACCAGTATGGTTATTCAGCAACGGGACCAACGGCTTTACGTGACTTCCGAACCACGTCCAGAGTGAACTTCTATCACCAGAACTACACATCTCTCACTCCTCAATGGAATGGCCGAGAATCGAACCCGCGACCACCGAGGTGGGACGCTAATACTTAACCAACCACGCCGCTGAGGCGCTTGTGTGTGTGTGTATGACAAAATCCATGTAAGACGGTGAGTGAAAACAGGGACCTTCTTCCTTTTGAGAATATCACAAAATTCTTGTGGATTTTGTGATATTGTCAAGCACGTGTTCCTTCGTGCTACATTGATATATATATATGTGTGTGTGTGATTTTTGTATGGTGCTTTTACGTTGCATGGAACCAGTATGGTCATTCAGCAACGGGACCAACGGCTTTACGTGACTTCCGAACCACGTCCAGAGTGAACTTCTATCACCAGAACTACACATCTCTCACTCCTCAATGGAATGGCCGAGAATCAAACTCGCGGCCACCAAAGCGGCAGGCCAAGACCAAACCGATCTATAGTTAGTCTCAGTCGTTGTTTCTCTCCGAAGACTCACTCAGCATGAGGTTTCAAAGGGGAAGGAGGCGGAAAATAGACTAACAGACATCATTTATTCCATTTATTAGCATGAAATAGTCAATATAGATATATAGATAGCAAATTTCTGTCAGGTAGTTCACCCATATAGGGCCACGTTTGAACTTTTTCTTTGTCAACTTGCACTGCCATGTGTATTTATATTTATAAGTACTAGACTCTTCACTTACAAAGGAAGTGTTCGGCAGATGCGTCAGTGTGAACTGTTGATGAAGTTCTGACACCGGATGTTGTGCCTTAGTCTTATCCTATACTCAGTAGAAAGCAAGTTGATAAATACTCTTGCTCAGGTGGTTAAGCTCTTATTTAGTTTCTTCGCCAGCAAACAAATTACAGTAAAAAAATAAACTGACATTTGTTAGAAAAATAACAATGTTCAGTGATGTGAGCTTACTTAAAAATAACACACAGAGTAGTTTGCAGTTACTAAACAGAGTGTTCGATATATTTTATTACTAAATAACGACTATAGTAGACTCACATCAACCGTGCATTTGATGTCTAGGCCAGTCCCTTACGACCTTCCTGATTGGCTGTTGATAAGCCAATCACAGAGATGGAAACTCGGTCTTTCTCGAGAGTTCAGATGGGTGGGATCTGCACCTCTCCTGAGGTATATGTCATTCAGGATAAGTAGAACATACATCCTGCCTATGTGAACTCTGGAGAGAGACTGAGAGTTTCCAGACCTGTGATTGGCTTATCAACAGCCAATCAGGAGCGTCATAAGGGACTGGCCTAGACATCAAATGCACGGTTGATGTGGATCTACTATAACAGTTTTCCTAAGGAAACGCACAAATCTAAATGTTAGAACTCTTTTAAAGACTATGATGATGTACAAGATGTTCTTTGAGTTCGTCCAAAATTGGAATAACATATCCTAGTTGCTCGTCAGATTGGCTGCTTTGCTGTAGCCTTTCCACTTTGACCAGATTAAGAGTCGCTTCGATGTAATTCACTGGCAAGTGATGACAGCTTTGCAAAGAGACTGAGCTGATTTTCGCCAACTGGGAGACGACGTCCGAAACTTCTCCCTCGATGGCGGTTCTCGTAATGTGGATTTGGTCGGCGAGATTTGTCACGTCCTGTTGCACTGAGGCCTCCTTTCTCTCGGCGTCCTCGTAAGCGGCTTTCTTGTCCTCATGAATGACGGGTCTCTCTTCCAAGCGATGCGTGTGTGTCCTCCAACGCAGTAACTGGTCGAGAGGTTTGAGTCTTTCCCTGACTTCCACACTCACGGTCCCCTTCCAGTCTTTGTTGACGTCCATGATCGCCCGATACGCAGAGCTCTGCTTTTCCAGAGCTCGGAGCTCAACCTTGCGGTCAAGATAGGACTCCACAGAGGTCTTCATTTTGTCAAGGATTTCACTCAGACGTTCAATGTCTTCCAAGGCTTCTCTGGTGACAGTCAGACTCACGGCATTCAAGTGATCCACTTCACTGAAAATGGAGTCATAGATGCGCGCTGTCTTATTCCAGTATATCTTATACATGTCTACGTCCTCTTGTGAGTTTTCATCATTAGGTGTGTTACATTCCCTCAGAGCTGTGTTGTCAAACTGATACGTTTTATAATCTCTTAAACACGAGCATTCTAACACGTTAAGGACCGGGGGTTTCTTCATATGACAGAAGGTGATCAGAATTCGGATGATGCCCTTTGCATTCTCACCAAACATTTCACAAAACGTCTCGATGATCTCACTGAATTGGTCCTGAAGTCTAGCGGTGGTCCCATTCACTACGAAACCTATCAAGTTCAATTCGTCCACTCCGTCAACATCGTGTAGGAACGTTCTCAGTTGGTGAGTGACTTCCTCATCTTTCTCTTGGCCTCTGGAATCTTTAAAACCTGGAGTGTCGACTATGAGGTAGTTGCACTGACAGCTGGAGCCAGGAAGTGCAAACACCAAATAGCCAACAACATACTCTGTCTGACTTTCTGCCAGTTTCTTGGCGGAGTCGCCCGTCTCATCTTTTAGCACGTATCTGAAGTTGTCCTCAAATTTGACGCCCAGAATGTGATTGACAAGTGCATTGATCAGGCAGGTTTTTCCAGCTCCCGTAGCACCAAGGAGCATGATGGTTTTAGTCTCTAGGTCATTTTCACTCCCAATTGTCATGATTTTGATTTTGGGTTCGTAGGAAACAAGGAGCTTTTTTTCTAATGCATAGAGCTTCATCCCAGAATGTACTTCTGTGAATGTGCATTCTGGAACTGGAGGTGGAGTGTCTCGTTCCATACTTTCCTTTTATTCAGTAAGTCTGGAAATGGAAAAGTTGAAAATTATTAACAACAGATCTAATGACCCCTTAATGGCTTAAAAATATTATAAGAAAAACGTACATGTTCTTAAACATCTGAAACACTTTAGATAAATATACAAAAATATTGTCATTTGTCTGTTAAAAAGCTGAAGCAATTAAGGCAAATTTCTTCGATCCATGAAAAGTAAATTCTGCAGAAAAATTATCATCAAGATTATGTGTAAATGGAAATGATAAAAGTCTTCCAGGCTGCCTCCAGAGAGTTGAAATTACTTTCCAGGCTAACAAACTAATTTATGCGTTGCTAATTTCAAATGACTTAAGCATTTACATAATTATATTTTCACCCACAAAATCGTGAAATTTCACCGATTGCATCATTTTCCAAGTCCAGGGTTTTTATCTGTAACTAATAGTTGCTTAGTCGATCATCATAGTTTGCTAGTTTGGGGATTTCAGTGAATCCGGATGTCACCATTTTAGGAAAACACAGTCAATTATCAGGGTATATAAGGGTCTTTCCAAGGTCGCGGCTGAATAGAGGGCACCGGAGAGGGTGGGTGGGTAAGATTATGGTAGGAGACTCCGGGGAGCCAACGGCGCCCAGCCCCGGCCCGCCCAAGCCAATAGAGATTATGGTAGGAGACTCCGGGGGGCCAACGGCGCCCAGCCCCGGCCCGCCCAAGCCAATAGAGTACCTCCTTGCCGTAGCTGTGACGTCACGGGTCACGTGCTCGACGGCTCGACCACCTGGCTGTTTTCGCTCCGTAAGAAATCAAAAGGCCAGGATTTGAATCTCCCATGAAGTATAGGGAAGTTAGCATTTAGACCTATGTAGTAGTTTGATTAAGAAAAATAAGTATTTATATATATATGTTGTTATATAAAATATGCTCCTTATTTGTCATTTATGTAAGTTTTTCAATAATCAACAAGTATTCACTACATACTATTGCATACATTTGTATTTTCCTCAATCAAAATGTATGGGTCTCAATGCTGACATTCTTCCTTTAACGATTTTCTGGCCGTTTGCCGTTTCAAATTCGACCCCATTCATTTCAAATTAAGGAGAGAAAATAGACCCAGTCTAGCCCAGGGAACGGTGGTGGGATTGCGTCACACTACGGTACTCGATACGTTTCGCAGCTGGACACTCAACGAGTGACGTCATCGTCGGTGACGTCACGCCGCCGCGTAGGGGGAATTTCGAGTGTTTTAAATATTTCTGGCGGAGTCGTGTAATCTTATTAATCACTTCCGAGAACTGGCAATGACTGAATAACCGTTCATCTCTCTCTCTCTCTCTCTCTCTGAGAATCTCTTTCTTTATCAGCGTCTAGATAATAAAGTATTTCCTGACTTTGTTTATTAAAAGGGTTCTCTAAAGCTAATACTGGTAACTTCCCATACGTGTGTGTGTGTGTGTGTGTGTGTGTGTGTGTGTATATATATATATATATATATATATAGATATATATATATATATATATATATATATATATATATATATATATAAGCGAATACCACAAGAAAATGATAGGCAGAAATCCAAGTGCTTTCTTCTTTACTGAGACATTAACAATGTCTTAATAAAAACGAAAGCGCTTGGATTTCTGCCTATCATTTTCCTGTGGTATTCGCTTATTTAATGAAGTCACGTGCATCTACTGTGATTTTTTTTAAGCATATATGCTGAGGCCTTTTGTGTGTATGTATACAGATGCATCTCCAACATTAATCATCTTACCTTATCGTCAAATATCAACAGCTCTGGCGAGTTCAGGCAACTTTCGAGAATTCACTGTGTAATATGGCACTCATGTATAACAGTATAAACACTTGGGGTACCGACACCGTCTTATATTATAGGCTGTTCTTCAGGAGCTCGGAGGACTGACGAAACCGGCGTATGAATGACTCATAACTACTGTTGTTGCCTGCTGGAACGAGACACACCACTGTGACTGTTGTTGCCTGTTAGTACGAGACTACGAGTTACCACTGTTGCTGGTTCAATTTAAGGTCTAGAGAGTGTATTCTCTAAACCTTGCTTCAACGTACGTGCCATCGGATCTTCGTCTATGAGTCGAATTCACTGTACGAAGAATGATTTCCGGTAATACTCGGCTGCCATTCGCTGGGACGGAGCTGTTGGAATGTACGCGGAACGTTTCGGTTCATCAGCTCCTCCCACCACAGTCTGTCCCGAGGGCCGAGCAGAGCCAGCCAGTGACTAGAGTCGACATCGAAGTTACCAGTCCATCGTATAATCCGCTGGTGGTGTCGTGATCAGTGTCTGGTGCATTATATAGAGAGAAACGCTGTTAATTGGTGGATTTTTTTTTACCAGGTGATTGATGTGTCCATTTAAATCAATGTTCCATTATAAGGAAAGTTTTACTTAACAGGGAAGCCTTCAGAATTACAACTTCAATTGTAAAACGTACAATTGAAAGCAAGGCTTATAGACCTTAGTTGAAAGTATGATTTGCATGC
>NC_061098.1:7514889-7522389 GCF_015104395.2 Macrobrachium nipponense
TGATTTGCATGCAGTACTCCTGAACCAAAAAGAGCTAGCACAACATTTGAAGTGGAGAGAGAGATATTGTGTCCAAGCATACCCTCATGATAACCTATCATCTCACTCACTGGTAGATAAGTGTTTCAGTGCCATGATAAAGTGTTGGTGCTTATACGTAGGTTTCTTGACCTAAATCGAAGAGGAAAGACTTTAGTCCAACCGTGAAACTCTTGTTCTTTAAAGCTCTTTTGATCAGTTCTGCCATTCAAAACAAATAAAAGTGAAGCTTGGCCCTGTTTAGCACAGAAGAGAAGGGGGGGGGGCGGAAATCCCACCGAGTAAATCAGCTAGAACAAAAGAAAGTAGAGAATATCATGCAACACTTAACCTCTCATAGTATCCGGTATACGTCATAATGATAATTGTGGAGACATTTCATTACATGTTTACTTTTGCGATTATAAAGACTATAATATGCACAGCCTTTCAAGTATTTTTTTTATTGATACCGAGTACTCAGCAGGCATTATAATTATATGCAAAGAGTGAAGGCCATTTCTCAGTTTTGTTCATAATTTTAATTAATATACATCTCTGTGTATAAGTGCATTGTGCCCAGTAGACATTACTTAAGGTCCTTTGCAGCATCCCTTCGGCCCCTAGCAGCAACATCTTTCATTCCTTTTACTGTACCGTCGTTCATATTCTCTTGCTTCCATCTGACTTTCCACCCTCTCTAAGAAATGTTTCATAGTGCAACTAACTGCCTGAACATTGTTTGTAGGTTTTTCTCCTGTGTGACTCCTTTCAAACCTTCGTACTATAACTGCCAGCATTGGCCGTCGGCCTAAGTTCTGTATTGCATTCCCCTTTGCAGAAATATGTGCATTATTATGAAAGAAGTTAATCTAGAGAAAAAAAGATGAAGAAAATTATTCGAGATGAGTTGGGACTACAGAAAGAATTCCAAACCTAGCCTAACTTAGGGGCTTTGATGCTCTTACCATACAGCTTGATGTCGTCCATCAAGCAATTATTATTATTATTATTATTTTTATTATTATTATTATTATTATTATTATTATTATTATTATTTTATTTTCTTTTCTTTTCTTTTTAGGGGAAGCAGTGTTGCCACGTTGGAAGTTGCCATGAGCATGATTGAAGCCCCTGCCTGCTCTTGCCCTGAGCCTGTTTGTGGGACTCTGCCAGATGTAATATCTCTCTCTCTCTCTCTCTCTCTCTCTCTCTCTCTCTCTCTCTCTCTCTCTCTCTTAGTCACATTAAAATGAACCTTGGTTAACAGTATTTTATTGTTGTAAATGCATCATTAGATAACAAACGCTAGACACAGGTTTGTGAAAATGATTCAGTTCTCAACACTTTCGTGTCTCTACAGTACGCATCTTGAGGTAAAGACAAAGTAGATATTACAACAACAAAATAACAGCAGATCATAAATCTTTATTTTTATTTGTGTGCCCATTCCATGAAGACTGGCCAAAAACTAATTTACTCTGAAATAGTCTTTCTCAAGAGAGTAATTTTTGTCTTCCTTAAACGTAGCGCCATGCAAACGTACATATTGCACTGTGCATGTTCTCTCATATATACTTATATTTGCATTAATAAGTAACACAACAACGTGCCTCAGTTGCAGTATCGGTCAGAGATATGTATTTCTGGTGATGGTTCACTTTCGACGTGATTCGGAAGTCACAAAACCGTTGGTCCCTTTGCTGAATAACCATACTGGTTCCATGCAGTGTAAAAACACCATGCAAACAAAGCCTAATGACTGAATACACCTATTCGCAGGAATTCCTGCAACACATCCAACAAGGGAACCTCACGACTATCGAGGAATGGCTGGCATCTGAGGGTGACGTGAACTCTGCAACCACAGCCGGTCACACTCTGCTGTCTGCAGCCTGTATCTACAACCAGTTGGAGCTGGTGCAGAGGCTCCTGAAGAACCCACAGCTCCACCTCAACACCAAGCACAGAATAGGGACACTGAGTGGACTGACTCCCTTTTGCATCGCGGCTTACAAGGGCCTTCAAGACATCGTTTTGGCCCTGCTGGAGTCTCCTTCTTCTTCAACTGCTGAGGTGAGTCTCAGAGCGTTGACGCTGAATTTGCAGGTTCTACTGAATGGTTTTATTGAGGATAAGCATATGAAAATTTTCATTGCCACTGGGTTAGATGCAGTGCCTCAGTAGTTACCACATCCAGCAACTGTTGCCTTACAGTGGCTGGGCTCAGTTTGCCTTGCCTAGCCTGTCTCAAATTTACCCTTCTGAAAATGTTTTCAACCACTTACCTTATGGTCTGTGGCTTTTAATCAGTATTGTTGTGGGAATCACTTGGGTTTTATGGTTATGTTGTCCTGTATCGCAGGAATTTTGGGTGTTTTAAGATAAGGAAGATCAAAAGCAAGTGTTTAGCCCCATTGACAGTGGTGAAATGTACAAAAATTACAGAAGAGGGGCCCCTTGAAAGTACATTTTCAATTTCTGTAAATACAAACGTCACAAAGAAAAGTACAAAAGTAGGAAAATGCATCCTATAGTAGATCCACATCAACGGTGCATATGATGCCTAGGCCAGTAGTCCGTTACGACACTCCTCATTGGCTGTTGATAAGCAAATCACAGGGCTGGAAACTCTCAGTCTCTCGAGATAGTTCACATGGGCAGGATGTATGTTCCACCTGAGGGATACGTCTTTCAAAAGTATCCCTCAGGAGGGTTGGAACACACATCCTGCCTGTGTGAACTCTCGAGAGAGACTGAGAGTTTCCATTCCAGTGATTGGCTTATCAACAGCCAATCAGGAGCGTCGTAAGTGACGGGCCTAGACATCAAATGCACGGTTGATGTGGATCTACTATACCTAACCTTCCCAAAACCAACCAAACCTTGAACCCCTTAACATACGATGTAGTGGTACCTTACCTAAATCTTTTAAGGACGCTTTCTTTGATGTTAATCGAATTAAAGATTAAATCATTTTTTCCACGACTTTCGCAGAACATATTCTCTTTTGGCCCCTTACAACATAACGTATAATTATGAAATATCTCTTCACCCTGGATGTTTGTTTTTTTTAAGTTTCTAGCGTAACAGGTTTTTGAAAATGGAATTGTTTTTTTTTTTTTTTTCATTTTCTAGCATAACAGGTTTCTGAAAATGGAATTGTTTTTTTTTTTCAGTTTCTAGTATAACAGGTTTTTGAAAATGGAATTGGTTTCCTCATGTAACTGTACTTTTAGTCTACAGCTTCAGTTAGAGTGGTCGGAACATATTTATCTTCCCACAGTGTCGGCTCAACGTGGAGGCGACCTCGAGCCGAGGCAAAAGTGCTATTAGATTGGCAGCCGAGAAGAAGCACTGGGATGTTGTGGATTCTTTAGCTGCCCTCAATTCCTCGCTTCCAGCTGAAGACTCGATCATCGTCACGAACCTGGCGAAGTTTGCGAACAGATTCAACGTGGTAAAGCTCCTACACATGCAGAAGGTAACTGACCTCTCTCTCTCTCTCTCCTCTCTCTCTCTCTCTCTCTCTCTAACAGAAGGTCATAAACCAAACCCAACAATGCCTGCAAAGGCTTTATTATTATATAATGCTCCACAAGGCTTGTTGCTTTCAAGCATTTTAGTCTGTTTGTTAAAATGCCTTTTAATAAACCATGTTGATTCAGTTTTTCCTATTATTGAGGCATCCTTAGTGAAATCTCTAGTTAAAACTGTGCAGTGACAAGTGTTATTTCCTCAGCAACATGTCTTATGTAGCAGGTGCCCAAAGCAACGGTTTGATGGTTCTCTGTAATTCTACCTCTTATTCTTTTATGTTTTCTCAACCCTCTAACTGCCTCTCTTTAAAGATATGTCTGTCACTACTCATATACGATTAAGCACAACTTTTTTTCAGGATAGGGCTGATCTGTCAGACCACTAATGAATAAGATAAGTTACGAACACACAGTTTCCTAATCTTGAAAGGCTACAGTCGTGACTTCCTCTCACAGGAAGACTCGTCCATACCGGCTTCGGAGAGGGTCTATGCCAATGACACGAGTCCTCGCGGCCTTGTTCTGATCCTGAATTACAAGTTCGAAGACCAACCCAAAATGGAGAGAAAGGGTACGGAGGCTGACGTCGCTCTCCTGCAGGAGGTCTTCCACGGAATGGACTACGTCACGGAGGTTCACTGCGACTTGTCGCTGTCCGGCACCCAACAGGAGCTCGCAAACTTGTGTGAGCAGGACCGCCTGAAGGACTTCAGCTGCGTCGTCGTGGTCGTCTTGACTCACGGCGAGAATCAAAACACCTTTTGCACGGCAGATTTAAACCCGATGACCACCGACGACCTTCTCTCGTACTTCGTCCCGAGCCGGTGCCCTCACCTGAAAGGCAAGCCCAAGATATTTCTCCTCCAGTTCTGCCGCGGCGTCTACATGGCCAATCAGGTGAACATGGGTCAGCGGGCGAAGTCAGACTTGGTTCGCCCCAGAAGAGACGCCTTCACGGACATGCTTTGCATCTACGCTGCTCAGGAGGGCTTTGAGAGTTATCGCTTCGAAGGCAACCCGCAGGATCCCTTCATAGGGACGCCCTTCATTCAGGCCTTCTCTCGAGTGTTGCAGACCAAAGGCCGTATTTTCCTCGATGATTTCTGAGGGAGTTCGTCGCCGAATACAATCAGACACTGTGCGGTCAGCCCATGGAAGTTAAGGAGCTGAATTTCAGGAAGAAATTCTGTTTCAATCCCAGCAGCCAGTGACAAGTGTATAGGTTAATATTAGACTTCGAGTTTTGTATGTGTTTAGTTTGTAAGCAACTTACAAAAACTGTGTTTTTTTTACCACAAATGTGTTAATTCGCGCTCGTTTGTAGCTCTCTATATTTGAACATTCATCTTACAAAAACAAACTTCATACATGGGCAGTCGTAGAACTACAGTTCATCTACCTTTTAGAAGTGTTCACTGACTATCTGTGATGTATCTTCCACTTCTTGGGCGGCTGTTATTTTCCCCTATTATTTACCATTCTCTTCACTACACACCACAAACACTGACAACTTTCCTTTGTCTTGTGCTTGCATATCCGCCGATTTGTTTTAAGGTTGTCAATAATAGAGATTTGCTTTTTTAAAAATTTTCCCCAGGGTTGATTTCGACATCAATAAGTGCTCACAACCTTTACCAAACTATGTCCTGTTATTACTTAATTATTGCGCATAGTTACTAGGGGAGTCTGTGATATATTTATCATGTTGTGTGCAACAGGGTATTTGAAATACAAAGTAAAACACACCAAGTTTACCATCCTTGCATCACACCCCCCCCCCCCCCCCCACCAACAAGTTCAGCATTGCCTCTTTACTCAACCTACCCATGGGCACGGTCCCCTTGGGTACTGTCCCAGACTCCATCTTCCCCCTCCACTCCCCCGCCCCCCCCCCCACAGTCATGAGCAGAAACTCCCATCAGATTTTATCCACACCTCATTTACCAATGCCTCAAATTCTTGTTGGAACTTATGTATACATCTTACTGGTTAAGTTTACAAAGATTCCTGTACTGATGTGTTGAATTAAAGCTTTATCTTATTGTATTTCTTTGAAGGCGTATGATCCTACAATGGATGTATGTAATTTATGCTCTCTCAGCGACAACCTCTTCTAATAATTTGTGTCCCGCCTTGCACCTCATGGGTTGGCATTGAACGTGCTGCCTCGTGAGCAAGAGCCCGTGCTGGCATAAAGCCAGCTTAATCTCAAACAACAAAACTTGACATTGAAACCTCTTGACCTTCAAAACTCTTCAATACTTGCATTATCTTTTGTGACTAATTTCTTTGTTGTTTTAAACTCCTGTTTAGTTGGGTTACTTGAATACGCATGACATAGCTGTAAGCTATACAAGATTAAATCCCTGTACCCCGTTATAGAGTGTTAGCGCCATCAGTGCATCTTGCGTGGTGCACTGTAAGCATTACTCAAGCCCTAGGAGAGCTGGTAATCAGTTCAGTGTTCTGGTAACTAAGAAATACTTAAATTAAGGTTCTCTGCTTGCAGTGTCCCTTCGGCCCCTAGCTGCAACCCCTTTCATTCCTTTTACTGTACTTCCATTCATATTCTCTTCAATTTCCGCTTTAGAACTGAATGACCTAGTAGGTCCCAGTGTTTGATTGATTGAATATATAATTTAGGCCAAAGTAAAAGGTTTGAAAGGTGTAACAGGAGGAAAACCTCAAAGCAGTTGCACTATGAATCAAGTGTTAGGAGAGGGTGGAAAGTAAGATGGAAGAAAGAGAATATGAAAGGAAGTACAGTAAAAGGGACGAAAGGGGTTGCAGCTAGGGGCTGAAGGCACACTGCTAAGAACGTTAAGTGATGTCCACAGCGCACCGCATGAGATCCACTGACGGCACTACTGTCTCCTCGGGGTGTCGCAGTGTTTGGCCTAGGCCTGAACTCTAGAGGTACGTACTCCATTGCCACCGAATAAATTCCCTTCCATTGTCACTGATGGTATTTCGAAGCCACCCAGATTTAGTTATGAAAGAGCATTTGTACCTGAGGTGTACCTGGAACGTGTGTATTGAAAGCATCATCGGCGAGTATACTTTCGATGTTGAAAATAGAACACTGAAAAGTATCACAAACGAAGCCAGGCTTCTGTTAACCAGATATTCAGCCAATGGGAAAGTGGGATTGTGGATGATGCAGGAAGAGAGAAGTGGGGGGGGAATTCATTACTCTTGTCTATATCTGATGGTGATGCGCTCGATGACTCGATGTTCAAGAGATGCTCAGAATTACAAAATAGGAAGGGATTTTCTATAATTAAAATGTATACGAAAGCAAACAGGATAGAGATGGGTGAAGAGAATCATATTGTGATGAAAGGGTGGGCTCTGAGAAGCATGGAGCATTTCTGTTTCCATTTGCGTACACAAGATTGTGAATCTCGTATTGAGTGGCTAGTGAGATGAAGATGACGTATTGTTAGAATAACGGTAACTTGAGAGTATTGCATTGTAGTCATTTACTTTACTCATTAAATGCGCAATGCATGTGTAAGGCCTGCATTGCTCCACATTTGTGTAAGAAATGAGGATTTTGATCAGATATGATTACAGAATGCTAGTACTAAAGGCTGAAATGCATTGGGAAGATCGTATTACAAATGAGGACGATGCCGAAAAATTCACATATCTCAAAGACTGACATAGTCTGGGTGCATTTGAAAGTATAATGAAATATAGCATTAAGTCGAAGGTCTGTAGAAAGGCCTGGAAAACCAGGCGGAAGTTGAAAACTTCACGGATGAAGACCTGGTCCTAGATCAAGTGGGAATCCATTTTCCTCGATTACTGAAAAATCCATTATGCAGTGAATTGTGTATCGGGTTGCTAGACGACTACTGTGGGTCCTTCCCAGGCTGTGGAAAGACATGGGCCTATAGCATTCTCATCCCAGAAGACTTGCTACCAACCAGAAAGTTGG
>NC_061098.1:7524889-7542389 GCF_015104395.2 Macrobrachium nipponense
TATCAGTACGTTGGAATTCATGTTGAAAAATTACATAAAGTAGTGCTGAATATGTATAGCAACAGTGCATGAATCAATTTTGTATAAATAACTGAAAAAGTAACTTCAGTTTCATTGTAAACAGGACGCTTGAAATAAATGGCCTCTTAAGATAAAAAAAAAAAAAAAAAAAAAAAAAAAAAAAAAAAAAAAAAAAAAACTGTAGACTTTTTATTTTTATTTTTTTTTATTTCAGGTATCGCCCCGATTCTTGCATTCGTCCTAGTGCTTGCATTACAGTTAGGTATTCCCCTGCCGTTGCAGGGAACCCTGACAGCTCTCTGTCTTCTGTTCACCATCGTTGCGAAGCCGCTGATCGCTGGATTAGCCGATGCCTTCCCTTCATACAGAAAGGTACTCTTCTTAGCCGTCCTGGGTATCATGGTGACCTCGTTCAGTGCCATCAAGTTCATACCCCCCCTTGAAAAATCATTCCAGATAAGAGGAAGATTACTAAGCGATGTTAGTCTTTTAGGAAACGGCAGCTACAATCAGGAGAATGTTACTGAGAAAGAAGACACAATTGAACGTAGTAATGGTACCATGAATTCCATGAAAAATCATCGTCTGTTCCAGCATGGTACAGAATCTAATGCAAGCCTTCATGGACTGTTGTTTCTCTTGGCTGATAATGATGGTAGTAAGTCATAGAATATTCAGTTTGCTGTATTTTTCTATAACTCAGTTGTGCCAAATACCTTTCATCTTTATTCTGACAATTATTCATTGCACTTGGATAGAAAAGAATGGGTAATTTACATTTTAATATTTAAAAACAGGTAACCCAGACATCAGAAGTGGAAAGGAGTGTACATTCATTTGTGAATCGTGGTATTGTTCTAACGTGACTGAAACTGAGAGAAAAGATGAATATTTAAGTATCAGTCTAGTCTCATGGTATACTGGTCAGCAAGTTTCCAATCATTCAACTAAGGTTAGTGATCAGCTGTACCAAATAGAAGGGATCCAGATACCCATCAGATATCAACAAGTTGATGTAAGGTATGTGTAAGAATATTTTTATATTTGCTGTGCTAAAGTCCCTATTTAAGCGATGTATAAGCATGTAATGAGGACATTATATGGGAATGGATGTTGAACTTGGTGCCTAAACCTTTGTTCTACAGCAAAGTTCAGAGCTTACACTAGTACATAGAATATTGTAAATTGAAATGGAGCTCTTGTGAATTACAGTCATAAAGCTATACTATTATTCAGAGTACTAAAATTTTCCATGGTAGCAAGTACCTACTGAATGGATTAGAGAAAGATGTTGATGCTACCCACACAAGAATGTCTAGATTTGTAACAGAATGAAAAACAGAATGTTTTATGGGTTTTTAATCTTATTACCACTCATTAGTAAATGTCCTTAACCAGAATAGATTATATTAGCGTCCTGTGTTACACAAAATTTTAGTGCAATATAAATTAGCATTACAGCCAATCCCCGGTTTAGAGCAGAGGTTCCATTCCCAGCAGCACACCGTAACCTGAAAAATGCTGTAAACAGAACATCATAATAATAATAATTATAATGGAAATAAATGGCTCTTACGGTGCCAAAAACCAGGTACGGCGCTGTAAGACCACTTACAGTGGCATAAAATCAGGTCAACGCCATAAAGTCCGAACGCTGTAACTTGGTGACTGTGTGTAATAGACTTCATTTTTCAACGTTAGCCTTCCTGTCAGTTAATGCAAATTTATTCCAAGCAGAAATAGCTTTACATTTTCCTAAAATGCAATAATCTGGATGAATGTAATATGTTCTTGTTGCCCCGTAGCTTACAGTGTTTGGGAGGTGAGTTTGTTTCTGAAGATGGAAGCTATCAGAGAGCCTTGCAAAGTTGGCAGTTCTGGTTGCTGGCAGTTTTTATGATTGCAGGACATTCGACATTCAACACTGCTGTATCAATCACAGATGCTATCACAGTGGATACCATAGGTAAGTGGAATCTATATACTTCCTTCAGTATGACTCTTAGAACTGAGAGACAGTAAACCTTTGTAAATAAACTAATGTATAATATTGCAATAATCATGAAGTCATCTCAAAGTGGACTATACCTTACATTTGAAGGAAATCATTAGGCCCTTTAACAGAACTACCTGCTCTTGTTTACCTTAAAATCCAGGACGGAATAAACCTGATTAAATATATGTAGTGAACCTCATAGTGATCGTTGTAGTAATCTGTTTTATGAGGTTAATGCAGATGTTATCTGAATGAAAAAATAAAAATTATATTTTTGCATCATTGTAATTATAGAATTCTAACAAGTACGTATACAGTCTGTCGGTATAATTCTGTCACCTTGAAAAACAGTTTGTGAGTGTCATCCAATTAAGCAGATAGGTCTGACTGATCCCTTGAGGTTTATGAAACTCAAGTTTCTCGTCTCACCTTCCATTATTCAATCGTGGCTACTGCAACCTCGGTGTGACACATTTCCCAAGGTCTGTTGCAAGTCTCGGTAACAAAAGAATATTTACAAGACAGGTAGTTAATCACAAACTGATGTTGCCTGTCCACTTAGTTAGGTGGCTGCCTTTGTACTTTTCCACTGAAACTAATCTTAGTTACTTTTTAGAACATCGTTAATAATACATTTTATTACAAATTACTTTGCATTCCATCAGGCACAATGTTCAATAAAATAAGAACATTATACAGAGCATCACTGTTCAAAGTGCAACTTATGGGAAGTGAAAACATGACCATGAAACGTTGTTGGAACTGCATTAAAAACAGGATTATTCCTTGCATTTTTAGAGATGTGAAACAATGCAAATGTATTTACATTAATCAGGGAAGAAAGGAAGGATTTTGTAACGACTCGTCCTTTTCAGACAATGACGGGTCTTACGGTGTTCAAAGGGCTTGGGGGACCATTGGATGGGGAGTAATAGCACCTATTAGTGGCCTTTTGGTAGACTGGTGGTCGGGAAATTCCTCCACCAAGGACTACACTCCTGCCTTCCTCCTGTGCTTTTCTTTAGGTGCTCTAGATTTGATTTTATCAGCAGCATATCTTAAGGTAAGACTCATAGAATCCTTATTATTATTATTATTATTATGTTTTTTTTTTTTTTTTTTTTTTTTTTTTTTTTTTTTTTTTTTTTTTTTTTTTTTTTTTTTTTTTTTTTTTTTTTTTTTTTTTTTTTTGCTCTATCACAGTCCTCTAATTCGACTGCGTGGTATTTATAGTGTGGGGTTCCGGGTTGCATCTGCCTCCTTAGGAGTCCATCACTTTTCTTACTATGTGCGCCGTTTCTAGGATCACACTCTTCTGCATGAGTCCTGGAGCTACTTCAGCCTTCTAGTTTTTCTAGATTCCTTTTCAGGGCTCTTGGGATCGTTGCCTAGTGCTCCTATGATTATGGGTACGATTTCCACTGGCATATCCCATATCCTTCTTATTTCTATTTTCAGATCTTGATACTTATCCATTTTTTCCCTCTCTTTCTCTTCAACTCTGGTGTCCCATGGTATTGCGACATCAATGAGTGATACTTTCTTCTTGCTTTTGTCAATCAGCGTCACGTCTGGTCTATTTGCATGTATCACCCTATCTGTTCTGATACCATAGTACCAGAGGATCTTTGCCTGATCGTTTTTTCTATCACTCCTTCAGGTTGGTGCTCGTACCACTTATTACTGCAAAGTAGCTGATGTTTCTTGCACAGGCTCCAGTGGAGGGCTTTTGCCACTGAATCATGCCTCTTTTTGTACTGGTTCTGTGCAAGTGCCGGACATTCGCTTGCTATGTGGTTTATGGTTTCATTTTTCGTATTGCACTTCCTACATATGGGAGAGATGTTATTTCCGTCTATCGTTCTTTGAACATATCTGGTTCTTAGGGCCTGATCTTGTGCCGCTGTTATCATTCCTTCAGTTTCCGTCTTTAGCTCTCCCCTCTGTAGCCATTGCCACGTGTCATCGCTGGCTAGTTCTTTAGTCTGTCTCATGTATTGTCCGTGCATTGGTTTATTGTGCCAGTCCTCTGTTCTGTTTGTCATTCTCCTGTCTCTGTATATTTCTGGGTCTTCGTCTATTTTTATTAGTCCTTCTTCCCATGCACTCTTTAGCCACTCGTCTTCACTGGTTTTCAGATATTGCCCCAGTGGCTTCTGTTCTCGATGTTGACGCAGTCCTCTATACTTAGTAGTCCTCTCCCTCCTTCCTTTCGTGTTATGTATAGTCTGTCCGATGTTGCTTTTGGGTGTAATGCTATGTGTATTGTCATATGTTTCCTGGTTTGTTATTATTATTATTATTATTATTATTATTATTATTATTATTATTATTACATTTTGTTTCTGGTGCCCTGCAAGAAGTGTCTCACTGAACTTCTCCCCTTAAGAGTTCATAAAATTGTGTTTCTTTACAAGACACAGGTTAAGCAATTCAGGTACAGGTACAAGTCAGGAAGTAGAGAAAGAAATCATGAATCCCACCTTAGTAAGCATTATGAAGGGACAGTGCAATCGACTGCCGAGTCTGAAACTCCAATACAGGGATTGTGAAGCCTGGTATGTTTAAAGAGGATGTATATATAGTCAGCTAGCTCTTGAGAGCAATGCCCAAAGTAGCATCTACAGGACATGTAGAGCACAGCGACCCTTTGAAGTATAGACTTAGCCAGGCTTGCCCAAAGGATTAGATATTTTTTAAGTGGCTAGGAGTCAATTGTTCACCTAGCAACGGGACCTACATCTTTTTAGTGGTGAATCCAAAACCACATTATATCGAGAAATTAATTTCTAATCACCAGAAATAAATTCCTCTGAATCCTCATCAGCAAAGCGAGGAATCGAACTCGCGACTCCCAAATCGGTAGGCGAGCACGTAACCTACCTGTCCAATGAGGAACTTCAATGAAGGGCTGAGAACGAATAGAGAACGACTTGTAATTCTCGTAAACACCAATAGGAAACTAACAGGTATAGAAGGATGGGACTAGAATTAAAGGAAGCTATTGAAGAAAATATTAGGGTAGAGAACAATAACCATAAATGACCGGGAACAATGAATGAGTAAACCAATTACAGCTTACAGGGAAGAGGACTGAAGCTGTAAGTAGGGAGCATGACTACTAGTAGTAGGGTATCATGTGCTCTTCAGGTTTGTTTTAGTTTTGTGGATTATTATAAGTCCCTGGACTTTGCAAGTGTTTGGTTCAAAGACAAGTAATATATTAAGTTTTTTAATATATTACTTGTATACTCTTGTGCTTTGGGGATTAAAACTAAGTTCACATTCTTTTTCTCATAACAGGTTCCTAAAATCAAGGATGACAGCAATATTTTGGAAAAAATCTTCGGCCTCTTCTAAAGCAATCTAGATTTTTCGTCTTTTGTTGCTTCGCATTCCTTAATGGATTTCTTGATGGTATTGGAGTTAACTTCATATTTGTGTAAGTTAATGTAGCATTAGGTTTCTTTAAAAGTTCAGTAGATACTGTATATAATTAATAGTTGCACAGAGATTAATTACTACTGTATTATGCTAATAATATAATATTTTCATATTTTTGTTTTTACTTTTGGATAACATATTGTTGAAGATAATATTCATGAATCATGTCTTTATAAAAAACCTACAGATAAATGAAGATCAATTAAAACTATTAATGAAAGGTTATTAAGACATTACATCAACACAGTAATCTGCTGTTTCTTTATCATTTCCCTTGTAATGCTGTTGAACCTGATTTCAGAATGCAGGAGGACATGGCAAAGGGTACTAGTGCTGTGGATCATATGAAATTTCTACAAGGGTTAACACTCTTGGTTCCGAGTTTAGTTGAAGTGCCTGTTATGTTTGCTCATGGTATGTATGTTAAAGGATATATTGGTTTCTAATCGAAAACATGCACGTCTTCTTATTTGATGATCTCTAATACTAGCTGGTATTTTTTTTACTGTATGCGATGATTATTTTTGCTAAACTTGTTTCATAATAGTGGACATATTAAGAACTTCCCAACAGAGTACAGTGTATAATGAACATCTGGAAAAAAAATGTGGTGAAGTTCTCTCATAGGATAAAGCTAAAATATAAAGGTGTGAAAAATAGATTTGTAAATATCTGTGACTGTAAATACCATTCATCATTCATTTTTGGATCCTCTTCTTCATTTAACACTCAGAGGATTTGCTTTTTAATCTTTATTGTAGTCATTGTTTTAAAGGTACAGGCAGTCCCTGGGTTATGTAAGGGGGTTTTGTTCCGAAGCTGTGATGTAAGCCAAAAAATGCATAATGAGACATTGTTGAAAATTGTAAGGAAACCTTACTTTAATCCTTTGGGTGTCTTGAAAATGACATAACCAGTATTTTGATTGAGCTTTTGATCAAACAACCTCCAAAATTTTTATCATTCTGCCATTTTAGAGCCATATTAAAAGTTTCAGGCTTCCGTCAGACTGGCGACTTAAACCCAGAACATGCGCTGTAACTTTGAATTAATTTTAGACAAATATATTCGAAGAGCGTCATAACCTCGGAACGACTTAAGCCAAGCCCAACATGATCCGGGGACTGCCTTTAAGATAATCATTAGGCAGTCCTCGGGTTACGACGGTCTCAGCTTACGAAGTTCCGAGGTTACGACGCTTTTCAATTATATTCATCAGAAATTATTTCCAGGATTACGACCCATGTTCCAGGGTTACGACGCATTTTCCTGAGTTACGACGCTTAAAAACGCTGATCTGGCAGATGAAATATGACACCAAAAATGCAAAATAATCAATATTTAAAGTTTTTTTTTGTTTTTTTTTTTTTTTTTTTTTTTTTTTATGAAAATGCAATAAGAATGCAGTTTACATAGTTTTCAATGCGCCTAAAGCATTAAAAGTAAGGTTTTCTTAGAATTTTTTTACAATGTTCCGGCTAACGACGATTTTCGGCTTACAACGATTTTCGGCTTACAACGCGTCTCAAGAATGAATTACCCCCGTCGTAACTGGGGACTGCCTGTATAAGCTTACTGAATCTCTCAGCTTTGCCTTCTTATAATCATAGATTCCTTTTATCACATTGCAAGAATTTTCTCACGTAAATAACATCTTTTAATTACAGGGTGGTTCATGAAACAATTGGTGCACAAAGAGTGCTTTCACTTGTGTTCATCATTCACATTTTCCATCTACTTGGCCAGTTTATCGTTGGTAAATATGGTTCATTATGGACAACTTTGGTGCCAGAGCTACTAAATGGAGCTTGCTATGGTCTTGGTTATGCAGCAATTGTTGCTTATGCTGCACAAATTGCACCAACTGGAACTTCAAATACAGTACAGAGTGTTGTCAACATCTGCTATGAGAGTTTTGGTGAGTACTATTTCCATAGTATGATATATACTGTATTAACAGAAATCCTAACAATAATTTGAACCTCCCCTTTACTATAATTGGTTATCAAAGTTGCAATTCAATTTTTCTTTTCACAAAATTTACAGCTCATTTGTAACTATTCATAAAGATTGTAAATAATAAATGAGATTTTTTATTTCATCTGAGTGGCAGTCTTGAGGAAAGAATAAGAAAAATTGTATTATTATTATTATGCATATACTGTAATTGTATATTATCCTAATGACCCTCCTTGAGTCAGATTTCGTAACCCGCCAAATGGAACAGATGAAAAGTAGAAGGCAGAAAGCATTGTGGCCCAAGCATGGACGCTTCAAAATGCCTGTAATGTTGTCTACAGTTGACCATGCAAGTCACATTAGGCTGTATTCCCACATTAGGGAACAAAGATATATATTGAAAGATCATTCCGTTTAGTTTTGTGCTATAAGGTAAAAATTAATAGTATACTGTACTAATGGTAGAATGTGAGACTATAAAAATGTATAAAATGCTTTTCGAACCCTATCCTGGGTTCTTCAGTCCAACTAGGTAATTATAACATAAAATGTGACAAAGTAAACTTCTGAAAAGGTGACATAAGTGATGGATGGCAGTGGTGGTTAGCTCCACGAATGATCGCATCAGTGAACGAATTTGTCAACTGCCCAACTAGGTAATTTCATCTCTATTTCTATTTCTGGCTGCTATCCTATTCGATCTTCTCATGGGGTGTGGCGATATTGCACGTAATTCCTCCTTCAGAGGAGTCTCATAGATTACAGGTACGGACTCCTGTTTGTTGCATAATACCTGTACTAGAAGGGGAGGGAGGGAGGCAGAGGCAACATTAGGTGAAGGAAAAGCAGAGCCTGTCCCAACACTAAAATTTTTTAACAAACGTCCTAAGTACGTATGTAAAACAAAAAACTAACCCTAGGGGTCCTCGTTAACAAATTACTTGTTTCCTTTAAAAGATTCTTCCACGTTTATAGAGGCGCCTTCTACTAATCGTCTTGTTTACATTGTTACTTTTGAATATGATACATCCTTTACATCATCTTTTCAGAAGTTTACCCCGTCACATTTTATATTATAATTACTTGGACTGAAGATGAATCCAGGACAGGATTCAAAAGCTTTTTATAAATTTTTGTAGTCTCACATTCTGCCATTGATATATTATTGTGGACCTTATACAAATTACTCCTCCTCTCGGCATTGAAGGCCTTTACATTCTTTTTAGTATAGTCATAGAAAAATTTAAAATAAATCAAACCATAAATGTTTATAAATACTATTATTATAATTTTTGTAATGAGAAAAGCAGATAGGATATTAAGGAGTTACATTATCATTATAGCCTCCCAGCTTTTAAATGAAAAAAATTAATAAAATAAATAGTTTACTGTAGTTATATGTATGTATGTGTACTGTATAATATATATATATATATATATTACAGGCAGTCCCCCGGGTTACGACGTTCCAAGGTTACAACGCTTTTCAATTATATTCATCAGAAATTATTCCTGGGTTACGACGCATGTTCCAGGGTTACGACGCCTACAAACGCTGATCTGGCAGATGAAATATGACACTAAAAATACAAAATAATCAATATTCAAAGGTTTTTTTGATGAAAAATGTAATAAGAATGCAGTTTACACAGCTTTGAATGCACCCAAAGTAAGGTTTTTTTAGGATTTTTGACGATGTTCTGGCTTTCGCCGATTTTCGGCTTACGACGCGTCTCAAGAACGGAGCCCCCGTCGTAACCCGGGGACTGCCTGTATATATATATATATATATATATATATATATATATATATATATATATATATATATATATATATATATATATATACATATATATATATATATATATCGTATATATATATATATATAGCTGACATTGTTCTTTCTTTTCCAGGATATGCTGTAGCCGTGTTCGTAGGTGGACTTATCTACAATGAAGTTGGAGGACCATATATGTACCTCATAGGCAGTGGATTTGCAGTCTTGACTTTCATTTGCCATTTAATTTCTCTGAAACTACTTGCACCATCTAGAGGTATTGGCTTTGAAATCTCACTGTTACAACTAACTAACAATTTTATTTTACTAGTTAAATCAGGAACAAAAAGAAAAAGTTAACTTGAATACCTAGTTCATTACCATTCCCTTCAAAGGAAGCTTTAGGGCTGTGGGATGTAGTCTTCAGTGAAGCTTAGATTCCAAATAGAATTTGTTTTCTTTTATTTAGTGGTTATATTTCCATCCTGCTAAATTACTATATTGTGTAAAGAGAGAGAGAGAGAGAGAGAGAGAGAGAGAGAGAGAGAGAGAGAGAGAGAGAGAGAGAGAGAGAATAAACTACACTTTTAATTCTTTCAAGGGCTTTTAATGTGTCCTTACAAAGAAACTTTTATTTATTTAAGCTTTTGCAGCTACAAATGAGTCCAGCGACCACTTGTCAATAAGAGAGGATACTAGAGTGTCTAGGAATGATCTGGAACAAAGTGATGATAGTGGGACAAAACGTCAGAAGATATTGACAAAGAAGTGCAAAGAAAGTATAATCATGATTTCACATCTAATTTATGTCCTCTTTCTTCTTTAATTTGCAAAACTTTATACATCAGTTAAACTATAACTTTTATTTTCAGAAACCTGTGAAACTGAGGAGTACCGGTATGTGGCCTCATAAGCAAGAGGTGTCTGGCATTCACCGAGAGGAATCAGAGTCACTCAGAACTAATGATGAATCGTAGGTAATGAAAAACGAATTGTTAATTTGTAAGTAGAATTTGTGGAATGTACTCTGTAAATGAAAAAGATTTATTTTTTCCACGCTAAATATGACATACTTATTACACAGGTTAACTAAGAACAGCTATTGTAATAATATTCTAAATGCTGAAATCCTTTATGTTAGGGCAGCATAAAATCTTCAAATAAAGAAGCCCCAAGTTCTCTGCAACGATGATATGCCAACGGCTGTATAAGTCCCTGTGTACTTTTGTATTAATACAAAAAAAAAAAAAAAAAGCCTGGTTATGGCCATACCACTATGAGAGGAATAAAAGCCAACTAAGAATTGAAAAGACGAAGTATAAAATTAATGACGCTGAGGCAGCTGTTATGGTTTGTGGAATATAGTTAGAAAGATGGTCTCGTACCAGAATATTATTATTATTATTATTATTATTATTATCATTATTATATATTATTACTTGGGAAAGAGACCCTCTGTAAAAACAGGCTCTTTGAAAAATAATGGCTGGCTTATCAGAGTTGATTTTGTGTTTCACCCTCTCTATTTGTCTTATTCCCTTTTATGTTTTATCAGAAATAGCTTTGATTTCTATGGCATTTCTGCTCTCTTCATTAGTGGAGTTTTCATCGTCATGCCATTTATTTACTGTAATTCTGGGTGCTGTTCAACCATTCATACGAGAAGCTGTTATTGAAGTGTTTGTGCTGATGCCTTGTAAGGGCATAATGAGCTCAAGTATCCACCATAGATTTGTTTCTTGTACCAGTCCAACCACTTGCTTGAGTCATTGAGGCAGATGCCCAAATTTGATAGTTTTCTGTAAAAATTTTAGTAGCACACCGTGTTTGAGTGTTGTACACCCATATTGAGAAAAGGGAGGACACTGTTGGCACTTTATTCACAGGTAAAATGGAGGATATAGCGCTCCTCAAAATCTGTAGGGGTTTCAAGGTCCCTGCTGTTTTCTCATGTAAGTACAATCAAAGAAAGAGTGTTATTGTGTGGCATACTGAAGATACTCTTCAATGATGCCATGCAGAAGTTTGCAAATAGGACTCCTAACTGGGATCTCATTGCCACACCGTCTGTCTGGCAGTATAGTTTCCCCTTGTGTGTGATGAACGGGGGCCTTCTTCGTTTGTCTCAAGAAGGGCCTTCAGGGCATCCTCCAGGATATTTAGAGCTGGAGTTCTCACCTATATACAGGCAGTCCCCGGGTAACGACGGGTTCGGCTTACAACATTCCGAGGTCAAGGCGCTTTTCAATTATATTCATCAGAAATGATTTCCAAGGTTACAACGCATGTTCCAGGGTTACGCCGCCTATAAAGCTGATCTGGCAGAAGAAATATGATGCCAAAAATGCAAAATAATAAATATTTTGAAGGTTTTTTGATGCAAAATGCAATAAGAATGCAGTTTACATAGCTTTTAATGCACCCAAAGCATTTAAAGTAAGGTTTTCTTAGGATTTTTTATGATGTTCTGGCTTACGACGATTTTCGGGTAACAACGTGTCTCAAGAACGGAACCCCTGTCGTAACCCGGGGACTGCCAGTTATTCTGTCAAAATGTGACCAGTTGTCTCATTAACAGGGACATTGATCTATGCAATTATTTTAATTGTATGGTAGAAATATGCCAAGGAATTTTACATGCAGGTGGATTGTGTATCGAAATCTAAAGGCTCCACCCAGTAAAGTTGACTGATCTGCCAAAAATGGTAGACATGAGAGTAAACTTCCTTTTTTATCCAAAATTGATTGAGATTTTTCACGATATACATTCTTGTTATTACGTAAATTGAAAACAAACATAAAGTCAGGAAAAATTAAAACAGTTTCATATGAATTTAATTAGCTTTTATACATTATAAAATACCCATTACAAACAAACTTGAGATGGAAGTGCATCGTCTATTTATTTTCGAGTGGTTACAAATATCTTCAATGGCACCTCACTTGCTTTTACATTCTCTATAGAATTTCCTTCGCAACATTTCCGGACTCTCACAGCAATCTCACCATTGGGCTTTCCTCCAGATCAATAGTTTCACTTGATTCTAAATTTCCATTGATGCCAGAACCATCTTCCACTTCTACAACTTCTATATTTTCTGTAAGTACCTGAGTTTCTTCATCTTGTACAAAATATAATGTAGGATAACCATTTCCTAGACATATCATCAATTTTTTGGACTCCTGGGATTTTGAGAGTGCATAAATGTCAGACTGAACATAGTAAATGAAACCTTTTACGAGCGTTTTCTTAATTCATAAATAGTCTGAGGACTACACTTGCTGTCACTCGACTCTGAAACAAGAAAATTCTCACAAGCATAATGGCTAACAAAATGCCTAATTTCTTTTGGTGAAAATATATCTCTTAACACAAGGCCTGTGATGTATTCTTTGATTTCAGGGTACATTAGGAACCCATTTTCATCTGGTTTTTCACTGTGTTCGAAATTTCGTCCTGCTCCTGAGCCAGCAGCAAACCTTGGAAATGCCTAGAAAGAAAGGTTCCAGTTGTTAAGGTACAGCAGTTCTGACCTGCAGCATATAATTTCAAAAATTAATTATTAATGATATGTTTATGGGTATATATATAAAAAAAAAAAAAACTTGTTTTATATTAAAAAGCTTCACTTTTAAATGTCTTGTGCAAAACCAGAAATTCAAGTACAAAAACAAAAATGGAATACATACTTTGATTATTCTGGTACTTTCTTTTATTGGAAAGGGAAGCTCTCCATCACTAAAGAGTTTCATTCTCTTTGGTGTTCTCTCATCTTTACATTGTTCAGCTTTTCTCTGAAAAAAAAACCTGGGGTGTTTTCTTTATTTTTCTTTATCTTTTTCTCTGAAAAAAATTAAAACTTGTAAACAATGAAGAATCACAGCTTTTTTTTTCACAGTAAGTTGTCCCTCATTAAACTTCTGAAAAGTTTAAATACAGTAGTACTCCTTCATACTAATGCTACACTGCCTGGAGAGTGATGTTATGTACCCAAAAACAGCCATCATTAGACATAAGAATTATTTATTTCTGTATCCTTCGCTAGGTTGCTTATGCCATACCAACTGAAAACCAATAGAGTGGGTGGAAGGAGAAGACTTAATAATACCAGAGACTTGTATATTCATAGAATATAAAAATTGTTTCAAAATATGAGACCATTAATTCATTACAAGCAAACAAGAGTTCTCCCATATTCTTGTTTGAATGGTTTGAACTCGACGGCCTGTTCAAACTATTAAATAATAATAATATTGATAATCACTTGGAGATAAAGTTTACACTATGAACCATTTACTTCAGTTATCTCCAGAAGTCTCCAACAACCTTGATGTTCTTTATAAAAAGTAATAAAATATGTAATGTGTTGCACAAGTCTATGATTCTGCATTACCGTTATAAACAAAACAGTGTCAATCTTATCATCCCTACAGCTAAGTCAAGAAAAAATAAAATTTAAGGAAAGTAATCCTAGCACATACTAAATACACAAACAACTTTAATATGTTCCTTCTTGTAATGTAAACTAGTACAGAATAATAGAATAGCATTTAGGCCAAAGGCGAAGCGCTAGGACCTATGAGGTCATTCAGCACTGAAACGGAAATTTACAGTAAAAAGGTTTGAAAAGCGTAATTGGGGAAAACCTTGCTGCTGCATAATGAATAAATTGTTAGGAGAGGGTTGGAAAGTAGATGGAAGAGTGAATGGAAGTATGCACAGTAAAAGGGGCCGAAGGGACACTGCAAAGAACCCTAAGTAATGCCTACAGTGCACTGCATGAGGTTTACTGATGGCACTACCCACCCTAAACAAGGGTAAACTAATACATATAATTGTTTACATATGCCTACCCAAGCAAAATAAAGATTTAAGGAATTTGTACATTTCAAATTTATATTCATGGCATGTGATACCATGACTAATGCAAACACAAGGAAAAACAAATTATGTATCTTTATATTCCATAGATATAAACCTTTCAGGAAACTAACACCACTTGGCAATAAAACCTATATCAAATATTCACATGTAGGTCCTTAATACTAAAACTAGAAATAAAACACTTACTTTATTACGAGATAAATTTGGCTTTGGTCCATGAGCTTCTTTATTCAGGTGATGCTTGTAAATCTGCCATCTTGTAATGTCTGAACCCCGCAACTCAAGCTTCATCTTCCATTCACATTTAACGTGACTTTCGTGAATTTTTTTTCTCTTGCTTTTGCTCATGTTGGGTGGACGATGTTGATTTTTTTTACGGTAGTAATTATGGCACGTGTGACAAAGAAAACTATCCTCTACAAGTTTAGACCAGCGATCAGAATTATCTGTGTAACAGTTGCAGCATATACGTATTTGTTCTTTAGGCGTTCCACAACAAGAGAATACACCGTCAACAACACACACTTCATTAACTGGCTGTCCACATTTTGTTTTGCAGTTTTCACTTGTTGATGCACAGTCAAGATACATTGTGGCAACAACTTTATTCCCAGCTTCTTCTGGTGAGACTTTTAGGGCGAATTTGTTACCGACTTTATGAATGCCAGGTCTGATGTGTGAAGACTTCGATTTATTCATTGCTGATAACATGTTATTGCCATCAGGAATAATTTCAAGGATATTTTTACGATAAAAGAATCTCTGCATAACCTCTGACTTGATGGCATGACACAAATATTGTTCTGTATCAGTGCCTGTTGCCACTTCCCCTATTCTAATCCAGTTTTCCACACCTTTACTTATAATCCACTCTCTACACTCTTGACTGTCTATAAATTCTTGAATAGTTTTATGAGTCTCCGGTTTATGAATACCTTCACTAGTACTTGGAAAAACTTTTGTAAGGAGTCTGCCATCTTGCAGTAAACACTGCAGCCTAACTCGAACATCTGATATTTTAACAAGTTTTGGTTTTTCACCGACAAGATCTAATATTTGAAAAGTTAAACACTGAGCCACTTTGACTATCCTGACATTTCTTAGTAACTTTTACATGACTGTGATCTTCCAACTTAACATAAGCAGGCTTAAAATCGTACTTTTGTTCAGAGCATCTTTCCTTCTGTAAAACTGATGACCAGCGATCATCTGTACCCGTAACTTTGAAAGTCAGTTCGTGAGATATGGCTTAATCCTAAACCTCCTTCCATACAAGATATCAAAAATGCTGCAGCAACACCTTCATATGGGTCATAATAGACAACAATTATTCCACTCTTGAATTTTGCTTGTTCACCATGACCTTCAACTGGAATTTCCAGTTCTGAAAGATTCTCAATACTATCAGCTGATGATATTACCAAGTGATACTCTCTATTTCCATTGCCACCTTTTCTCTGTAGAAAAATAATATGTTCAAAATATCTCTCAATAGTTATACGATTGAGTTTTCTGTGCACTGAAATTGGAATGCCATCTTTAACACTGATCAACGAATTCTTTTACGATTATCAATCAAGTTTGCTCGGGTTTTGATTGATTGGAAAGTTGACCAATCCATTTTACTTTTAAGCTTTGGCATTGCATTAACCTGGGTCTCACTCAAAAGTATCTGCTTTGGAGTTAACTTTGCAAGGGAACGTAATTTATCCCACTTATCTCTCATCATCAGAGTTGGCCTCGTCTGACACGGTACTTCGACATTGTGCTTTTCAGAGTTATTGCTATGTTGATACACAATCCATTTTGTAATGTCATATCCACTGAGCTCTAACTTCATTCTCCAATTACATTTAGTATGAGTTTCATGAATCTTTTTCTTCCTATTATTCTTTCTGCAATAGGGACGGTGTACACCGCTGTCTGACTGCTAAAACTTGTAACAGGAGTTACAGATGGTAGTGTTTTTTCTCAATTTTGTACCACTGCACTGTGTTGTCTATCCCACAATTTCTACAGAGTTGAGTTTCTTTAACTTTTCCACAGCATGAAAATTTGCCATTAATAATTGTAAACATCACTGATTGGTGCACCACATTCAGTTTTAACATTTATCAGTTAATGATGCACATTCCAAGTGAAACCGAGCCAGCACTGTTCCTGCCACTGTGTCGGGAGGCACTTTTAGTTTGAAACGGTCATCTGCCCTGTGGGAAGAGCCCCAATTAGCATGACTACTAATTGAAGCGGGCAATACATCTTCATCTCGAACAATCTCCAAGAACTTCTTCTCATAAATAAACCTCTGATTTACATCAATTTGATGTTGCTGATAAACTTCTTGGTATCTGTTCCTGCTGCAATTTCACCAAGCTTGACCCAATCTCCTCTCTTTTAAAGCCTTTCATGATCCAGTTCCTTCCTTCTTCACTATCAATAAATTCTTGAACTGCTTTACGAGTAACCGGATCTTTGATACCGAGCTCTGTTCCAGGGAAAACCTTTGTGATGTGGTTCGACCACCCTCATAGGTACATACCAACCTAACATATTCATCAGACATACGAGTTAGTCTTGGTTCCTCAGCTATGAACTCTGATATGTTAGTAGAATCCAATTTCTCTACAACTGCTAAACGTCGAATGCACTCATTGCTATTTATGAAGTTTTGAATATTGGCTAGAGCTTCTTTGTCACCAAGGCCAAGTGTACTGCATTCAAAAGGCTTTACAAAAACTTTTTTGTTTACTTTTGTGCATTTTAGGCTAATATTTCCAAATGATAAAATATAATAGGTTTCGCAGAGGACAAAACTTTTTATATTTGAGTAATCAATCTGGTAACTTGTGACACCACTGCTAAGTGCCTCTTCACCAGCTTCAATATTAATAAACTCTCCAGGTTTCAAATCACATTTCAGTTCTCCATACTTGCTTGCTTCTGATTTCAAAATAACCCTGACAGCTTCTGACATACCTCCAACATCCACCTCATTTGTTTTGTAAGCCCCACTGTCCTCTAGTGGTGATTCATTCTTCACAGTTTCAGTCTGACATCCATCTACCACTGATTCTAATTTGATCTGAATAACTGAACCTTGATCCTGGAATATTATTGCACTGTAGATATTCTTTATAACGAGGTGGACTTCCTTTTTAACAGCCTCTCCTCCATAAGGCATTCATTTCTGTCGCCTGTTGTGACAGCTTCAGATGTTACACTTCAATGGTTTCTGCATAAGCAGGGGGTCTGACATATTTATCTTCAGTAATATCAGTTAATCTTGAGTATTTATGGTCAACTAAATCTGTGACTAATAAGCCCTTATTATCTCCCATCTTTGATCTCCTGAAAAGGAAATAAAGATAAATGTATTAACCATAAACTGTAAGGCTACAGTAGCATCAGTAATGAATAT
>NC_061098.1:7547389-7595200 GCF_015104395.2 Macrobrachium nipponense
AAAAACGTAATTGTAAGCTAAATCTCTTACGGCGTAGTAATATTCATTTATTTATCTTCATTTTGAAACAAATTTGAAGTCTCTAGAACAATATTGTGATTTATGGTGAATTTCTGAAAAAAATATCTTTCTTCCCTCCGCGCGCCGTTTCGCGGCCGAAAATCTCCGAAATGCGTAGATCGCATTATCCTAATATTTGCTCCTTTTCATATTAGCCGTTTTATACAGTTTCATATATCAAAATGTGCGTAAATTCATGAAGAATACAACAAAAAATAATTAAAGGTTGTAGCTTTTCTCATTTCTGAAATATCTGCATATAAATTACGATAATTGGAAAAAATACTACGTACGGTCAACTTTGACGCAATTGAAATGGTCAAAAAAACGTAATTGTAAGCTAAATCTCTTACGGCGTAGTAATATTCATTTATTTATCTTCATTTTGAAACAAATTTGAAGTCTCTAGAACAATATTGTGATTTATGGTGAATTTCTGAAAAAAATATCTTTCTTCCCTCCGCGCGCCGCTTCGCGGCCGAAAATCTCCGAAATGCGTAGATCGCATTATCCTAATATTTGCTCCTTTTCATATTAGCCGTTTTATACAGTTTCATATATCACAATGTGCGCAAATTCATGAAGAATACAACAAAAAATAATTAAAGGTTGTAGCTGTTTCCATTTCCGAAATATGTGCATATAAAAAAAATATATATAAAAATTTCGACATTCGGTCAACTTTAACTCGTCCGAAATGGTCAAAATCTGCAATTTTAATCTAAAACTCTTGCAGTATCATAATATTCAATCATTTGTCTTAATTTTGAAACAAATTGGAAGTCTCTAGAACAATATTGTTATTTACGGTGAATTTTTGAAAAAAATATTTTTTTGCGTCCGCGCATTACGAATTCGTACATCATTTTGTGATAATATTTTTCCGGTGTTGCTTTTATTGTTTTACAATGTATTATATATCAAAATGATTGCAATTTAGTGTACAATACAACGCAAAATAAAGTAACTGGTTAGCTTTGACCGTTTTCTGCACAGCGTGATTTGAATACAATTATGTATGAATTTTTTTTTTTTTCGCTACCATATATCGCATTATTTACATATGATAATGATATTATTTTTCATTTTTGATGGTTGCATTCTAAACTTCAGGCAATGACAAAAAAAGGAGCCAAAAATGAACTCTTAATCTTCAAAAGTACGCGCGCTGTAATTTTTTGAAAAAATTATTTTTTCCACTTCCGCGCTCACTCCAAACCGGGGGCGGGCCCGGGCCCGGCATACGGGAGACGTTTTGATTTTTTAGGCTTCGGCGTAAGAGGTTAATCAAATATGTGTGGGTATAGTATATATAACAGGCAGTCCCCGGGATACGATGGTCTCGGCTTACGACGTTCCGAGGTTACGACGCTTTTCAATTATATTAATCAGAAATTATTTCCAGGGTTACGACGCATGTTCCAGGGTTACGACGCATGTTCCAGAGTTACGATGCCTACAAACGTGATCTGGCAGATGAAATAGGACACCAAAAAGGCAAAATACAGTGGTCCCCCCGTATTCGCGGGGGATGCATACCAGACCCGTCCGCGAATAGTTAGAATCCGTGAATGTTTGGAACCCCCCTCTAAAAATGCTCATAAACTCCTATCCTAAGCATGCAAACGCCAAAGATCCCTAAAAAGACCATCCTTCATCAAATATACATAAAATATCCTATATGGTTCATATTAATCTTTGAAATATTATAATACTGTTTAAAGTAAATCTACATTTTATGTTTATACATAAATACATACTATGTACGTACTGAATGACTTAGTTACGAATGTGAAAATAATTCAGTCAACCCATAAGTATTCAGTCATGCACATTTTCTTTCATACTGTTACTATTTGAGACATCCATTTTCTTTTTACAAGGGAAGTGAAATCACAAATACCAAATGTCTACTTAAAGTATTATCCTACATCAAATATACCATTGAATTGGTATTATTAATATCATTTTAAAGTAATCTTAAACATTTTACCATTAGAAATATATAAACAGCCAATAGCAGAGAGAGAGAGAGAGAGAGAGAGAGAGAGAGAGAGAGAGAGAGAGAGAGAGAGAGAGAGAGAGATTACATAAAACCATTAAATTTGTTGACCATTGTATGGCATTGTTACTATCCCAGCTCCGAGTGTCACTGGAGTTGAGGTAGGGAAATTGATACAGAAAAAGAGAAGGGAAGAATTTTCATTTGAAATTAGTTATCGTATTATTACTACTTCTATTATTATTATTATTATTTGAAAATAAAATAAACACGTGCATCTACCATAAAAAATTCTCTCATCTCAGTAAGAAAGAGGGGTTATCCTTACAAGTGAAATGGAAAGGTCATTTTCATCTCTTTAAAATACTACCATTATGAATTTTGTAATTATTACAAAAACAAAATTCATAATAATTATTATTATTATTAAATAACTGAAATTATCAATAAACATTTTACATACTAGTACCATAAAAATTCTTTCATCTCGGTAAAAGAGAGAGAGAGAGAGAGAGAGAGAGAGAGAGAGAGAGAGAGAGAGAGAGAGAGAGAGAGTGTTTATATCTCTCTCTGTTCTCTCAAAAAATACTTATAACGCTTCCAGCGAAAGAGAGGGAGGGAGTTACCACTATGACACATTATCTTGTGTGGCAAAAGAGAGAGAGAGAGAGAGAGAGAGAGAGAGAGAGAGTTAACCTTAATTAAAAGTGACATGGATAGATTACTATTGTATTTCTTTAAAATACTATCACATAATATGAATTTTGTAATTACAGTTATTATTATTATTATTTGAAAGTATTAAAAACAAATAGTAAAAGTACTATAAAAAATCTCGAGTCTCAGTAAATGAGAGAGAGAGAGAGAGAGAGAGAGAGAGAGAGAGAGAGAGAGAGAGAGAGGGGGTGGAAATTTCATGAGCACTTGATGGCAGCAACAAAACAGCTCCTTCCCCCTCCGGTCACTTAACTTGATACGTATATCTGAGTTTTAGTACCTGGAGTTGGAGAAAGAATCTGACTGGGATTTCCTTCATTCTTCCATAATTTTTTAAATTTATAAGCTAAAATCTTACTAATTCACTATGGTATTTTCTTTAATGAATTGATATTATTGCTGTATAAATTAATATTAATATTTGAAAATAGTAAATCATTTATTTATCATACAAAAAAACATACATCTTTGTAGTAGAGAGAGAGAGAGAGAGAGAATTATTATTTTTATTATGTGATATCATTTAAACTTATTAAACTTACTAATACAGTATTAATCAAAATTAATATTTGAAAATTAGTAAATCATTTTTGTATCATAAAAATGTATTTAGTCATGAAAATAAACATCAAAATACACTAATTAGTGATTATTTTTGTCGGAAAATTCCGCGAATGGGCGAGTCCGTCAGCGAATAATTTCTAGATAGGTTCCAAAGAAAATCTGCGAATGTGTGAGTCCGTGAATACAGAGAACGCGAATACGGGGGAACACTGTAATCAATATTTAAAGGTTTTTTGATGAAAAATGCAATAAGAATGCAGTTTACATAGTTTTGACTGCACCTAAAACATTAAAAGTAAGGTTTTCTTAGGATTTTTGACAATGTTCCGGCTTATGACGATTTTCGGCTTACGACGTGTCTCAAGAACGGAACCCCCGTCGTAAACCCGGGGACTGCCTGTACCTATTTTGCAGCCTGTAATATTCCCAGGTTTTCCCAATCTTTTGTTTGATAGGTGAAAAGACAGTCTCATCATGCATGAACAACACTAACTTTCAGGCACATCACAACCAACAACCTTCCAATTTGTGACACCACAGGGCTAAACACACCTCTCCAATCATTCCCATGAGTTTGCCTCTGCAGAGATTTTCTATTCCAGCATACGTAGGAGAATCATTCAGTTTCTCAATCTTTCATTAACCATCACTCCCTTTGGTCCCTTTTTACCTCAGTGCTTCAGAAAGCAATATATGAGAACTATGCAATTACTGTAGCAAGTGTACTTCACAATCATTCATCTTAGGATTATATACTGGATTTGTCACGGGCAAGTTTGTAAGTACAGTGGCTGACAGTTTCGTCATACTGAAAAACTTGAACAGATTATTAATAATATATAGTCTTAAATTGTACAGCCACCCCATCAGTGTCTCAGTCTGTTACTTGTGCTTAGTGTACATATACATACACCATATTTGTGTCTACATACATGAATGCATCACGTAAAGATAAACTAAAGTATGCACTTTCTGTGCATTTGCTCACCCAAAACAATATGAAATTAGACAATTGCATATTGGCAGAAACCTTGTTTATCCAGTTAACAGTACATATGTTCATTGATACCACAGTTATATAAATATCAACTTGTAATACAATAATCACATGCACAATGCAAGGGGGAGAGAGAGAGAGATAGTAAGCAGACAGACATTAATGTGCTTACTTACATAAATGCAGTTTACACATAATCAACAAATGAACTGAACTTTAACTATGTAAATTTAACTACACTAACAAGACTGGTTATTGAATCTGGTTCTTTTTCACTTTCATTCAGTCATAACCATTTCCATATGTCATGAAAACAATGAAGCATACCAAAAAAAAGTAAATGAGGTTATAAAAATAAATAACCATGTTTATAGAGCAATAATAATTGTCGTTCTGAGAAGAGACAAAAAATATCATATGTATAGCCTAAGAATGGTTGTCATCTTAAAAAGGGATTTGCCAGTAGGCTGCCAAGTATTGTAACTTGTGACTTAATCACGAATGTAGTATGGTAGCTGATGTCCACTTCGCTATACCAGCCTGTGGGAAAGAAACCTAGCACTTTTCTCAGTTGGCCTAGCCTATTGGTATTTCAGAGCTGGCAATGGCAACAACTAGGAGGAAACACCGCAGTGGATCCATCGTCTTCGGGTGGATCAACCTTATTCACTTGATATTTAATTGGTGAAACAAGAATACAATTACATCTTTAAGCATACCTTTAAAAAGATTGAAGTTTCATCAACATAACGTGATATATGAAAGCACCATACGAACTAAAATAGGCATGTGAGGTCTTCGTAAAATATGTTTTCAAGGCAATTTTTAAATCTAATATGGCATCCACCGACTGAGGTGCCATTCATTACCGTAAAAGATCCAACATCTTTCCCAGCCTTCCCAGCACTCATTTGAACAATATTAGGATATATATGAAATGTTTATTGATCTTACTCAAGACTGCAGTTGTAAGTAATCAGCACAATAAAACAACATTTTGTTGTCTATATTAGTGAAAGTATGAAACTTCTTATTCCCGGGGTCATGGTTTGAACTGAAATTCATTTTTACCTTGTAATTGGTGGTTTTATCCTTACTGCCATCACAACTGAAACTCCACAGTGCTTATTTGATTGCAATTACGTATACACATTTTGGTCTTAATTCACTCCAAATTGCACTTGAACTACGTTGCTGTTCCTGGTTCCCAAGTACTCCCGCCGCAAACACAGTTGCGGTCAGCACACAACTACACTGTTTATGAGGTCAAAGCTTTATTCCCTTAATTGTTTACCTTATTCATTATTTAATTTAACTTTACGTTGTTACTTCAAAATGTTTATTTTAATTCGTATCTATTGTCTCTTTTTTGCTACCAAATTAACCCCGAAAAATTACAGATATTTCTAAAGTAGATACAAGCAGACGATAGCAAAATGTCATCGTTGCCAATTTAGTGGAGCTTCACACATACGCCAATGCATTTACAAACTGTTTCCATGAATTCTAGTTGTCATAGTAGTGCAATAATGATAAAATTGCTCTAATATGTACATATACTACAAATAGATTGCTAATTTCTTATTTCCCCGGTTTTGTGTAAGTCTTATACCCAGTTTAGAGGGTAAACAATATCAATTGGCAATACTGATAAACAATAGAAGAGTGCAAACAATGCCATAGGTACTGTTCACAGCAAAACTGTTATTTGAGTCAAGAAACTATTTACTTTTTCAACAACGAATATTTTCAAATTAATAATCATGAATATGTAAAAAATTTATGCAATTCATGACCTTATACTGCCATTTAACTATATACTTAAATAATCATCTAGTGCACGCTTCTTCTTCTTTCTACCAAAAAAGCGTCAGTTTCCTTGGATCCCTCACGGCCGTTGTCATTGTTGACGATTGTTGTGAAGAAAGTGGCCCAGCGTCTATGGGCACAAGTGGTGTGCGGATTTAACACATGGAATGATAAGTTTATTGACATAAGTGACTTCGCAAACATTGAGATGGCGTCAATCTTCTAAATTGTTGGCGTTATAAATAAAAATTTTGAAAGCATCATGGAGGTATGTTTGCACTGCGCATGGCTAGACTTTCATTAACCTCAGTTTAATCTTAAAATATGACCTTAATTTCTAACTTTGGAGAAAATACTTCGAAAGGATAGTAGAGGTCTCAAGCTGTTGCTCTCACCACCGATGACTCATGAATGGTGCCCATCTCCGGTGTCAGGATGTGTTAAAGTACTTTTTCGGAGGGTGGATCCACACGCGGTGAAAACTGGATCAGCTAGTCCAGTCGGTTGTTTCCCCTATCTAGTAGTACTATTTGACCATTTTCAATCAATTTGTATTCCAAGACTTGCCAATTTTACCACTCACTAACAATACTGTCAATCAAATGGGCCCTTGGGTAATTTCACCTCCTTCAGCTGCCGGACCTCAGTAGTAGCTAAGTCAGGTTAGGAAGGTACTAATTTTTGGTTAGGTGAGGGTATGGCGCTCTATTAAAGCATAAGTTACTTGGAGGAGTACAAAACAACCCCCAGCCAGGTCAGAGCACAGTGTCTTTGTCAGTTTAGGACGGTTAGGTCAAGATAGGTGCAGCTAGGGATTGCATCAGCCTTTACCTAACGTAACTTTGGAGGGCTCTGTGCCCTGACTGGGCTAGGTGGCTTCGTCCCCCCTGGAGCCCCCAAGTAATTCGTGACTCCTTATACTGCATTCTACATGAAATTATCATCATGTTTCAACCACTGATATTCTTTATAGTGATGAAAAATACTATGTCCTACCTTCAGTACCATTACCTTTGACGGTACACTAGCGAATTAACGTAGCTTCATTTACAGTACTTTTGCTAACTCATTCTGGTTTTTCAATAGTTCTTCAAACTCAATATACCGTACAGCTGCGTAATACATTAACTGGGTAAATAAATATATAGTGACACTCAGCACTGTAACTTATAGACAGCAGTCTGAACAACAATGGAAGTAGTAGTAGTATTACCGAAGTGTTTCTCTGGAACGGCTCCCTCTATCTTTCTTGATTGTGATTCTTCAAAGTTAATTATTATTTTCACTGAGGCATCACTTAGCTTTTAATAAATTCCATTATATTAGAAATTCCCTCTCTAGACAGATCTCTGAAAATTAAAATAGCCGAGAATTCATCTTTATCATTCTGTATCTGTGTAATGTTGCTGCGTGAAACGAAATCTCCTAATAGGGCAAGAAAACAGAAATGATCTGAGCTTTTGTTGTATGGTGGGCGGGTACAAAATATTCCTATTTTTATTATAAATTCACATTTTAAACTTTCGTTGTCTACCCCTTTTTTATTTCTCCCTCTCATATAACTTAATATGTTTAGTGGGATCCCTCAACAATATCGTCTTTTCCTTCTCCGGGAACTGCCTAGATAAGAATTTGAGAAGACGAAATTTATCAGAAAATTAGAAGGGGAAGGAATTTATTTGTAAAAATGTATGGTACCCTTGAAAAAAAAATTAGCGCAATAAAAAGCAAACATTATGAACTTCTTGGGGGAGCCTTTTCAAAGGCAAGTCCATGTTACTACTAATACTACTGTCTACTACTAATATTTGCACGTTTGTTCCATTATAACCTAGTTTGACAGCTTAGGCTATTGCCATATAAAGTTACATTTGCCAGGGTATATTAATCTAGTTACTATTACCACATACGACTTCTACTACAACTACTATTGCTAGTATAGACTAATTACCTACTATAGAGTACTTTGGAACCTGTTACGATCGATGGCTTTGTAAATCGTCATTAATTTTGTTCCAGAAGGATAGCATGATTGAAGACAATGGTCCTGGTGAAGGAATTACTGTTAAGTACACAAATAAGTGCAGTGAAAGTTAATCAAGACACTGTTTTTATAGGTAAGTTGGACATAGTATACCTAAGTAGGCGTAGGTAGTAGTACCTAGTAGTTAATTTTATGACACTACTACTAGCCTAAGCTAGGTAGCTATTTAAATTTACGCATAGGGGTAGTGCTCTATGTCAGAATAGGTAAGGCAAACAAAGGAGACAAAGTCTCTTGTCCCCCCTACGCTATCCAAGTATGGAGCCGGCACCCTGGTTTAGGGTAGGTCAGATTAGGCTACATCCATATAGGCTACCTAGCCTAGGCTATTCAACATTTTCTTATGGTAGTGCAGTTACAGCTCCTATCTAAGTACCCAGTTGATCTTAACTCTGAGGCTAGCACGTGCAGCGAAACATTAGTACCTCTTGCTAGAACAAACGAGCTTGCCAAGAATATTTAGATGTGTGGATAAGACACGAAGCACCGTTCCGCCACATTCTTACTGACAGCCCGCATTAACAAATTCCCCTTGAAAATCCGCAGTCCGCAGATATTTTAGGCGGTCCTTAGACATTCACTCGCTCCTTTTCTTATTGTGTTCCCACCCCCGCCCAAAAACCTCACTTTCCCACTGTTCACCCCCATTATTGTAGGATCCCATATTGGTGGGGCAGTGGTATCAGTGCCCCTCACATGGTGCATTGTAGGCTTTACTTAAGCTCTTTACAGCATCCCTCCAACCCTCAGCTGCAACTCCTTTCGTTCCCTATGCTATACTACTTCCATTCACATTCTCTTTCTTCCATCTTACTTTCCACCCTCTCCTGACAGTTGTTTCATAGTGCCTACTAAATTTGATGTTCCATTCCACTCCAAAGTTGTAGGATATAGCCTAAAGTGACATTAAGCATTGTGGCGGGATCACAAGCGTTAAAAACAAGTGGCAATCCCCCCCCCCCCCCCCCCCCCCCCCCCCCCTACTACATAAACCTAACCACAACAAACACCACAACAAAACACCCCAAGGACTACAATCCAACAACTCAACAACAACACAACAACCAAGGACCACAACAACAACCAAGGAACACAACCACAACCTCACATATAACAACAAAAACTCAACAACACAACAAACGGCCACAGCACCAACAACACAAAAACTCACAACAGCACAGGCACAACAACTCTAAGCAAACAAAACCAACTTAACAACAACCAAATAACAAATCAATAACACACAAAACTTAACTGACTTCCAATCCTTCAACAGACTGCTGTTGACACTACTTATTATCATCAGCTCTCACTAGAATGATTAAAAACACTCAAAACACAGAACTCTGATCTCTAACAGCAGACAACCCAGAACTCACCAACAGCCAATACAGTCATTAACCATCCAACCACCAATTACCCTCTCTCTCTCTCTCTCTCTCTCTCTCTCTCTCTCTTCTCTCTCTCTCTCTCTCTCTCTCTCTCTCTCTCTCTCTCTCACAGACATTGTCAAATGGAACTCCATAACTCCTCCATAGCATCTCTAAAGTTACTAAGTTGCTCCTAAAATGAATGCCAGAAATGTTTAAAAAAAATGCCCCAAAATATAGGAAAAATCATGTTTCATCTCCCAAATGTGGTTAGGCTATGGTGTAAAAGTAAGATTTTATCAATTTGGGAGTACTATTGTATTTTAATTGTAAATTGGTTTGATTATTATTAAGTTTACATAATTGTATAGTAATTTATGTTTGCTTATTACAGAGTATCATATGTTCATTTAATGTAAGAAAGGAAATAATATACCAAAATTCAAGTGATCATGTTTTTTTATACAGGTGAAGGGCAGTATCTTCACATTCACAGTCTTGCTACTGGTGAGAGGTTGGCTGATATTCGTGTTTTCCAAGCTGCTGCTATTCATGGTATAAAGATCATATCATCATTAGATCGTTCTTCTATTATTTGGAAGACATTAGTTTGGGGTCAGAAGCTTGGCAGTCATTTGGTTCAAGCCAACAGAAAATAAATGGTATGGGTGGAAAGGAAAGATGTGATCACAAGTGTGAATTGCTTATCTTTCCTCCTTGTTGTAATAGATATACATAATTTTAGGCCTTTAAGATTGTTGTAGTAAATGTATATTTGTTCCGATACGTAATACAAACCCTCGGTCCTTTAACAATAGGAAGTAGCTAGCGGCAGCTGGAACGGTCGTAAGCTTCGAACAAGGGGAGAACGGTAGTTAACTGCTTGTCCGATCGTCGCGCGCCGCGCGACTGGGAGGTAAACAAATCACTTTGCTTTCGGCCGCGGGTGTGAAGGACGTGTTCGTCATCGCTCTCTGCCCGCTCATCGTCGTATGCTTGTTTATATTGTGTTTTCTACTAATGGTTTGTTTGTTTGACTTGAAAATGAACTGTAAGTACACTGTTTTCATTTTCATTACTTAATTATGAACCCTTGAATTATGTCTCGGTGCCGAGGGCGGGCGCGCTCGCGCCGAGTCATGTATTTGGGCGAAAGGGTGTAATTGAAAAATGTAAGTACTTTTTTCATTATATTTTTGCCCTGTGCGTTCGTTACCGAGAGTGTGATTGCGCTCGGCACGAACTTTTAATTTTGTATAATAGAATGCAATGAAAGTGGATTCGCAATTGCAATATTCTTTTCATTTTCATTTATTGATTGCATGAATTTAATCTGGATCAATTTTCGTTCTTACCCGGGAATTGAATCCTTACGATTTTTATGTGAATGAAATCGCAAGTGCAGTATTCTGTTTCATTTTCATATATATTTTATGATAGCATCATATGATTGGATCAAGTTTCCGTTCTTACCCGGGAATTGATCTTTTCTCCTTTAAGTTCTATGAAGTGAATCGCAAGGGCAGTATTCTGTTTCATTTTCATATTACTTTTCACTGCTGTGCGGGGGTGGGGGAAGCGAAGGTCTGACAGGAAGTTGGTAGCCGATTCTTCGTCTTCCTTCCTGCCCCCCGCTCAGCTTCTTCATTGTATTTTGTATTTGGGGTCTTCCTTGCGTTCGGGGTGGGGCATGTCTTCCCCCCGTGCGTGAGGGAACCCCTCTTACTAATCTATCTATGTTACCGCAGGTGCTACATCCGTGGGAGACGACCTTGGATGTAGATGTAGATCCTCACGAGGTTTTGTACTCGTTGTCGGGGGCGAGAGTGCTCCCGCAACGAGCCCTGTGTAACGTGTATGCATTCGTCAGAGGCGCAGTGGGTGCTGTACGAGGACACAAGAAGTCATCGGTGACTCCTTTGGTAACGGACGTCCAGTTGTACTCGGGGTCTTCCGTCCGCTCTGGGTGGGGTTCTCTCCCCCCAGGCGCGAGGAACCCCTCTAATTAACCCGACTGTTGCTTCCGCAGGTTTGCCATCAGCGAGGACGACCTGGGACAGGTGTGGGAGTCGCTGGGACTGCAGGGGTTGATTCAGCGGTTGGCGGGGTCGGCAGTGGTCACTCATGATACGGTAACCACTACAACAACCACAATCTCGACACCAGCATATGAGATGTCACCGCACCTGGTGTACACACCACATGTCATGTCGGTAACACCCACGGCTGCAATCCAGAACCAATTCCTGCCGTGCCAATCAGGACGGTGCCACCGCCACCTGGGTTCTTTGTATTGCCGACCCCGGACTGCCGCTGCCCAAAGAGTACCCCCCTGGACCTGCCGCCAGTGCCGAGGATGACGGTAGCTGCCGACAGGACGCCTGTCTCTCCTGTGGTACCTGCCGTGCCTGCCGTACCTGTTGCGGTCCCAGCCGCCGCTCATTCCCTTTCAGATCAGGTGCCTGCTGCTCATTCACTTTCAGATGTTCCTGGACCTGTTCCTGTTGTTCCTCCTAGCTGTTGGTGATGCTGTCACAGTCTCAGGTCTTTCCGGACAGGTGCAGTCGGGCCCTGTTGCTTCGGCAACTGCCCCGGCTCCCTCCTGGATGGAAGACCTGACGTCTGTCCTGCGGAGCCTGGCGAAGAAGAAGAGGAAGAGGAAGAAGGTGTCGTCGTCGTCTTCGTCGTCTTCTTCGTCGTCCGCTGCCTCTCCTTCCCCTTCGACTTCTAAGGCCAAACAGCCGAAGAAGAAGAAGGTTGCCTCCTTCCCCCCTAAGAAGACTCCTTCGGGATCTTCTAAGGGCCCGGCTCGCTCAGGCGAGCTGGGGAGCTCTTCTGCTGGTCCTCCTGTTTCCTTCGGGAACGGGGGCCCGTCGCTTCTTCTGCAAAGAAGAAGTCGACGGGGACCAGAGGGCACCAGCCTCGGCTGGTGCGTCCTCACCTGGTGCTAGCGGGTCTGCCGCTAAACCAGGTTCCGTCTCGGCGCTTCTCGTTCGCGAGAAGCACCGAGTGGACGCTCTTCCAAGAAGACCGTCCAGCCAAAGTTTTGACGCCCGAGCTCGCTCGCCGTCAAGACAGCGGCGCGGAGCAGAAGACTGGCGAGAGTCGTGCACACGACTCTCGCCAGGCCAGTGGACGCTCTCGCAGCGATCAACTGGCTGCTCGGGCTAACGTGACGGTCGCTGATCAGCCACGGGTTGAGGCGAGGAAGGAGTCCCCGCGGCCGCCGGTACCAGCCACGGCTGGTACCAGCGACTCGACGCGCCGAGAGGACGCTGGCCGGTCTCGACGCGACACAGAGCCTAGCAGGTCACCCGTCCGCCGCTCCCGATGGGACCGGGCGGTAGACGGTGACAGCGGCAGCTCGCCTGACGCTAGAGATCGGTCTCGACGTTCTCAGCCGAGCCAATCGCCCCAGGCGAGCGGTAAGGCTAGGCCTGCTGCTCGACCGTCACCGCGGGTTGACGATCAGCAGCAGCCCCTCCACGCAACGCTGGTCCCCCTGCCAGCGAGCGAGGGGGGAGCGTCAGGTCTGCCTCTCCCATAACGGGTTGAGGCGAGGAAGGGGTCCCCGCGGCCGTCGGTACCAGCCACGGCTGGTACCAGCGGCTCGACGCGCCGAGCGGACGCTCGCCGGTCTCACCGTGACAGCGAGCCTAGCAGGTCACCTGACGCCGCTCCCATCGGGACCGGGCGGAGACGGTAACCAGCAAACAGCTTGCCTGACGCTAGAGATCAGCGTCGACGTTCTCAGCCAAGCCTCTCGCCTCAGGCGAGCGGCAAGGCTAGGCATGCTGCTCGATCGCCACCAAGCGGGTTGACGATCAGCAGCAGCCCTCCAAGCACGCTGGTCCTGCCAGCGAGCTAGGGGGGAGCGTCAGGTCTGCCTCTCCTGTACCTTCAACCTCCTCGGGCTACGCCGGGAGGAGCGAGGTACCTATGAGTGATCGCGAGAGGTGCGCCGCTCGCGACCCCGCTATGACGCCGTATCGACCAGGCACGGTTCTAGGACCGACCAGGACATACGCGCAATTAGCTGGAGGCGACCGTCAGGGGTCTGCCGCTCTTCCTCCTTCTGAAGGAGGAGTATCTAGGGATCTGTTCTTGTTGGAGGGACTGGACGGTCCTACTCCGCACGACGCGGGGTTACTCCCGAGATACAGAGGAATTTGCAGAAGTCATTAAGCTGATTCGTCAGCATAATGACCCTGCGGAAGGATTGCCGCTCCCACCAGCAGAGCCCAAGTCTCTGCTCGAGTCGTTTTGGGGCCCGAGAGGGAACCCAAACCGACGGTGGGTCTGCCGCGATCGGAGCTTGCCGATTCTGTCTCGAACCAGTGTCTCGTCTCCGGACAAGAAGGCTCTCTCAGTTCTGGCCGTCGATCAAGCTACTTCCACCTCCTCTACTGCGACAGCGGCGTTTTCTACGTGTCTTCGGACACCGTATTTAAATACTCTTCGGTCCTCCTGAGAGGTTTCGACCTCGACGAGGACTGGAATGAGTCGGAGGAAGGTATCGGCTCTCTCCTGTCAGGTGTCGATCAGCCCCACCCAGACGACGTTCACAGTGGCGGCAGACCCTTACCTACAGTGAGAGTTCGTAACCCTCCGCGGGAAAACGTTTTCTCCTGACGATACGTTTTCCCAGACTCTGAGAGGCCATCGCCGCAAGGCGATGGCTGCTCCTACTCTTCTCCAACTGCTAGTTCCACTGGGAAGGCGAGCGAGTATCCAATTCCTTCCCCATTCCTCTCTCCTTACGGCTACGAGGGAAAGGGGAAGGATCCTACAGAGATTTCTTTGTAGGATCCCACGTTCGGGACTGCGTTACCGGGGGGACCTTCGGGTCCTACCTGACGTAAAGCCCCGGTCGTTGAGGAGGAATCCTGCTCCATTCTCGATTTCTACGGGAATCGAGAGGACCACCAGCCGATATCGTTTGACGAATTCGGTGGGGGTTTCGCAGACTGCTTAGAATTCTACGGAATTTCTAGCGCATTCAGAGTGTTCGAGTTTTTTACGATCTTCAAACACTACGCGAGACCACGGTCCAAAGTGAGCGAGACGAGAATCCCCGATATGTTACACGATAACGGGAACCTCGCCTATGCTCGAATTCCTGGAATTTCTAGCATTGTGAAGAAGACTGCTGCTGAAAGAAACTATCTCACAGTAGCGACCAAAACCTGGAATAGAGGAGATCGGGACGGGAATATCCAGTTTGGCTTGAACTATCGTCTTAGTATTCTGTTCACCATTGAAGCTTTCTTTCGAGGAAGACTTCTCCTTCACTCTCTTTGATAGAGAACGAAGGTGGTCGATCTCCAATCCTTATTTTGTTTTCTTGAAGGAAAGAATTTAGGATGGAGATCGTTGTTCAGAATCCTACAAATATACTACGTATATTAACCTCGCGACCTGATTCTGCTAAGCAGTTGAATTGTCCGAGGGGTAGGCGCATATCCTAGTTTTCTACGGATTGCGACTTAGACGAGAAGTATTCTAATTGAACTGCAACTCGGGGTTGCCTGCAACCTCCCAGGAGTTTTCAGTTTCAATTTTATATACTTATGGTTTTGTCACGACAACACCATTTCAACTTTTATATTTATCGAAATTCGTTTCGCCTAAATATAATTGCCCGAGCATATCTTTTATGCTCGGTAGTTCTAGCCGAACGCATTCCTTCGTGGAATAATGGATTACCTGGCAACTCAGGATGACGAGTCAGCAGGCTCAACCACTGCGTATTGAACTGCCTCATAGCAGCTCAGTATCAGCTGGGCCTCCGAGATTCAACGGTCATGTATGTCTCTCTCCTCCCCTGCATGATTGACTACCGAACCGTATCTCTGCCTAACAATCATGGACTTAGGTCTCTGATTAACGGGGATTCTCGCAATAATGAAGGACCATCTACTGCGGTGACGCTGGATTCCATCGCCTTCGACATTGTCGTATGAATTTTCAACAGAGATATCTCTTGGACTCTTTCATCTTTCTGTTTACCGCACGGTAACAGAAGTCTGTACAAGCCCCTCCCCGCTGCATCGCACTGCGATAATGCGAATGATTTTGCAGACATCTGAGTTTGTCTTCAAAATATCTCGTATTCGTAGGTGTACAATTGTTCATTGTTCAACCCGAATTACAAGATGTGTCAGAAGACATCGCCTACTCTCCGACCTGACAGCTCTACCTCCAAATGTTCAGCCCATGAGAAGCAGTTCTTCAGGCGGCTTTCACCTGTGTTTTCATTACCGAAGAACGCCCCGCTTTCATTGCAACTACGACTTCTCACCGGACAGCAATGAAATAGCGAGGGGTGTAGCGTTTTCAGTCATTTGTAAGCACAGGTTATGAATCTTGAGATCCTTCTCTCGATTCATATGTGAAGACGTAGGTTGCATTCAATATCTACCTTCGTCTTCAACGGTACATAGTGTTGTTTCTCCTTATCTGAGATTCAACAAACATGAGATGTTTTACCTTCAGGGACCTCGGTCTCTAGAAGGCAATTGACTTTCGCCTGTTGGGTACATGCCTTAAGAGATCATCACCTCGCTGTCCGGCATTGGTGACAAACAAATACATCATTTGTTTGGTCCTCTCGGCATAACCTTTAAAGGCGAAGGTCACGTGACTTACTCGGATGCTTTGACAACTTGCCTCCTACCGAACGCAGTCAGTCGGCAGCTGTCAGAGCGGCCGAGTCAGTTACGAATTACGCTGTTGACTTAGTTCGGTTGTTACACAGCAACCATTACTTCGTTTTAATAGCTTGTCACAGTACCCATTTACCATTGACACCCACCATGGAGTGTCGGTGTCCTATCCACTACCGAGAACTTCGCTGCATGGGGATAGGAGGATGCGAGAGACTTCGTTGCTAACGGACAGACCAGTATGGGTACTGGACATCACCGAAGTAGAGAAGAGGGATAGGTCATGCGACTATTTCCTTCTTTTCCTCTGAGGAACTGCATGACTTCTCCTGCGAAGTCAGGCACCCAGGGGATGGGGATCCGTGACGCTCGATTTCGTACCGAACTTCGTAGCGAAGACTCAGAAACCCTCGGTCCCTGACGATTGGTTTCGAGTCGTTCACAATCCCTCCCTAATGGACTTCACCGCCTTCGATGCGAAGGAGATGCTGCCTTGTCCACAAGAACTTCTCCTTGGCGCAGGTACTGAAGGCAGGGGTCTGGTCCAACCAGACCACATGCCCTTCCTTATCCCTTCGGGATATTGCCCACAGGTCCTTGGATCTTTTTCTTGGGACCCGTGGTGGCTGCTCAACACGTTGTGTAGCGAACCCAGACCCTCGCAGGCTGAACAGCATCGAGTCCTAGTGTGACCGTAAGAATGGATGGTGAATGAGAGTGTGACTGGCTCCTCTTCCCATCTTTTTCTTCCCCTCTACCTGTGGTTAGAGGGACAACGGTCGTCACCCTGCTGGATAATGACAAGAGGCAGGTGAGCTACACAACAGAGCCCCATCATATCCCAATCCCTAGGGATAGGAGCGTATATCCACCACTTCCTCCAACGGGGAAGGGGGAGGAAGTGGATGCCGCTTGAGACAACCCATACTTTATGTTGCCTCTTGCAAACAGGAACAAGTTCTTGCTTGCTGGTACGAAGAGATACGCTTGCCTCTCTCTTAGTACTCGGCCCAGAGGTCTGACCATTGATCCATGCGGTGCACCCCGATCAATCGGACAGAGGCTTGGATCCCTCCCTCGCTCTTACGACCAGGGAGGCATTCCAGGGATGGACGAACACCAGTCTGTTCATCAAAAGACTCAGATTCCTCCCACCAAGAAGTGAGTCTTCCTATTGTTAAAGGACCGAGGGTTTGTATTACGTATCGGAACAAATGACAATTTGTCGAAAATTGCATTTTTCCTAACTATACAAACCTGAGGTCCTTTAACATATAGTCCCTCCTCATGCCACCTCACTCTGCGTATTTTTGCATGGGCCAAAAGCAAAAGTGATTTGTTTACCTCCCAGTCGCGCGGCGCGCGACGATCGGACAAGCAGTTAACTACCGTTCTCCCCTGTTCGAAGCTTACGACCGTTCCAGCTGCCGCTAGCTACTTCCTATTGTTAAAGGACCTCAGGTTTGTATAGTTAGGAAAAATGCAATTTTCGACAAATTGTCATTTTTTCAATATATTATGGATAACAGCATGCCAGACTAATAAAATCCATTAAGTTGATGTGCTATGCAAAACTTTTAAATGTACTGTATTATACTTTGGCTTGGCATCATTTGGCATTGCTTATTACATTACATAAGAAAAGCAGACCATGTAGTATTGAAATTAAAGCTAGAAAAAGATTACTCTGTAAGTGCCCTATGCAATTAATGTACCTTCATGCTCTGGAATATCAAGGCCAAACTTAGAAATTAAGGCAAGACTACAAAGCTGCTTTTTATGTTTGATCCAGGAAAAGACTGGATTCACTACAACTAGTGGACTTAGGGCTGCATTTTCAAACAAAGTTTCCATGTCTTTAAGGAAATTTGCAGCAAAGAACGGAATTTCAGTATACTATAACACTGTATCAATTAAGTTCTACAGATAAACATTTCTCAAAATTAAATGATGTATCAAAAATAGCTTTTATATTAAGAATAATTGCCTTCAGTACACACTGCCTTTTCATCATCATTTTTCACTAGGGCACTGATTTCTATAGATTTGTTTTTGGTACTTGAAAATTATTTGGTTAGGATGTGCCCTCTTATGTGTGAAGATTACACAGAAATCATCTTATTTTTGCATAGCAAATAATACCATAAAACACATCACATTAAAAGTCATGGAAATGCAATGTATGTTAAAGGATTTTTTCTTACAAAATTTAGTCAGATGATGATAATGATGCATATTATTTATTGAGCTGTGATTTCAGTGGAAGGGTAGTACAGGAATTACTCATATTTTACTTTGTATCTAATAAAGTATGTATATATACGGTCATTTGTGAATTAATTCAGATAATTGTATTGATATGTTATTTCTTTTATAAGCTTGGTACACACAAAAGGAAAAACAATTTGAAGATTGGATTGTGGATGCTGAGTGGGAGGATCTGACCACATCTTGGTAGCCACAGCTCCACAACGCCCTACTTCATGTGAAAGTCATTGAAGGACCTGCTGAGCACATTCTTCCAGGGAGTGAAACTAATAAACCTCTAGATAATAGTGCTTTGGGATGCTTTGAAATAAGAGGGAAAGAACAGTGTTCAGAAAATTGCATTCTTTATTGTGGATGTATTGTAGTTGGGTCTGGTTTTTATGAAAGTGCTGTTTTGTTAGCTGGAACTGTTTTCAGTCAAGTCTTAATATGGGGACCATGGGGAGAAAAGGATCAGCATGGAAGACTTGTACCACTTCATTGTCTCTCAGGACATCAGGTGAGTTTCTTCACTTAATGTAAATGTTAAAACTAATTGTTTGTGTGTTGATATAAGCTGCACTAATTCAGATATGCGAGTTCATCATACAAATATTTTTTATCTACTCTATGCAGAATATGAACCACTGTAGTATTTGCTTTACTTGGGTAATTTTTTTTATTATGCATTTGTTCCTGTAAGGATACAAACTTCATCTGCATCTTTACCTTCATTTGCATTTTTATCAACTGCAGATGATGTCTGCAGTTTTATAAGCACGGGATTGTGACTTATTTTTAGTTTTTACTTTTAATCATTTTTTGTGTAACAATACTGAATTTCAGCAGTAAATACATTCTGTACAGACGAAAATTTTGTAGTTAATAAAATCTGCAAACCTATAGTTTGTAGACTGTGAATAAGAAAAGGGGATGATTTATCCTTCAACCATTCTTCAATTAATTTTAACTGTCACCATCGTCATTATCATCATAAACATTTTCACATAAAATTTGTCTCCCTTGTGAGGTTAGACATATAATATAATGCTCTTGAAAGTGTATTCTCTTATGAATATAATTTAAGTCTCCTTTAGTTGTACTTGTGTGGTATTATATCTTGGATAAAACATTTCCATACTAACAGATTATTTACTTATGCTGTGAAGCAGCTTTGCCAACTGACATTTCACTCATAATTTTTACTTGCAGGGAGTACTGTTTTCTATCAACTTTTGCCAAGAGGAAAATGTCATTACTACAACTTCAGATGACAGAACTTTGATAATCTGGAAAATTCACAAACAAGATGAAAATGTCTCCAAAGTTAAGAAGTACTGGAATTGCTGTCAAATTACAGAAGAGCACAAGTGTTATGGGCATGGGTCCAGGGTATGGAAGTCACTGATATTACCGTTTTGCTATATAAGTGTTGGTGAAGATTCCAAGGTTTGTGTGTGGAGCCATGATGGAGAATTGAGGATGTCTTGGCAAGGTCACGATGGTGCTTGCATTTGGAGCATTGATGCGTCAGAGGATGGAACAAAAATTGTTACAGGTGGTGGGGATGGCAGTGTGAAGTCTTGGTGCCTTAAACAAGAGGGTTCCAAAAATCCAGAGGTCATGATCGAGTTACCTTGGGTGAGTGTTAACACTGAAACAGAGGCTGACTCTTTCAGCAGGAGTTTTCAGAACAAAACAAATGTGAGAGAGATACAAAGTAGAACAGAAACCCATGATGTAAAGTGTGAAGATGATATAAACATAAGTAATAATTTATTTGAATGCGATTTAGAAGTCCATAGTCAGGCAGCCACCAGTGTTCATAGTTCTGTGGTAACAGAAGACTTTCCTAGATGTGTTGCTCTTTTTGGAGTGGACACATATTTAGTCATGCTGGATAGTGGGAAATTATACAGCTGGAACTGTAAGGTATCAGAGTGGTTCCTAGTATATGAGGATCAAAGACTGAAAAACTATGCAGTGATGGAATCCAGCCCAGATCAGCAAGTGGTTGCTTTAGGAACATTATGTGGTCATGTTGCTATCTTGACTGCAGGTATGTTTTATAATGGTTTTTTACTGAGCTAGCAACTAATCATGAAGGATTATGGTGTTGTATATAATTTATGCAAATGTTTTTGACATTTTCATTTAACTTACCCTCTAGATAATTATAAGTTTACATGCATACTTTGTCCACAGATGTGTCGATCATCACATGAAGGTTGTTGCTGATGAAAAGGTGTTGATGGCAAGGTATTTGCCCTGCATTGGTTGAATTCAGAGCATTTGTTTCTTACATGTGGAAGTAATGGTCTTATTGTGACGTGGATGTTTGATGTTTGTAAAGGTAAAATTTTTACAAAGTTCTTGACACAGTCATACTTAATTTAAGAAGGAAGTATGTTGTCTAATTGGAGTAAATTCATAACAAAGGTTTTTTTTTTGTGAGATGTTCAATAGTTAGTGTTTAATGACTGTCATTATGGAAATGTAGCTTTCTTGATAGGGACTATAAGTACCATAGCCTGGTAAGAATAATAAAAGTGTACATAATCATTTTTAAATAAGTGATAAACCAAAACAATTAAATTATGGAAAGTTTTTTTGAGTTACATTGTACATGTTAAGGTTATCTGGTCATTTATCTTAACATAAGTTAAGGAGATCCCTCTGTCAGCCTTCTGATTTTTTTTTTTTTTGCTTCACAGTCTGCACTAGTTTCCAGTGTGTGTGATACTTCTTTTGTCTGTTATTTTCTATATTTTTCCAAATCCTATTCAGTTACAGCTTGCAGTAATAGTAATATATCAGCATTAATGTTTATTTTTTGTTTAGAATGCTATATTGTATTTATAAATCACATCTTTTGGAATTTATACTGTATTACTTTTGTGTATCATGCATTTTGCAATTTATTACAGGTATGTATTACTTCATGAATTTATTTTATAATTGTTTCAGGAATAACGTTAAAAATAAAGGGGCAAACATACACACTTCCTGTGTGTAAGCAGCGTTGGGTGTCAGCAGCATGCTACTTTACAATACAAAATAGAAGTCATCTCATTTGTGGGGACCGAGCAGGAAGTATTCATCTTTATTCTGAGAATGTTAGTACAGCTAGTCATGGTTTTTGCTCCTTTTTTGTTAGCAAATCTTTATTTTTATTTCTTCAGAAATTTCTTAATGACAAGAACTTGGTACTAATTTTAGGATTGCTTTAAATTTTTATCTTCCCTGAATAATGCTAGGAAATATGAGTTTTCTTTTGTAATATAACCTAGTGAATCTCTTTCATTTCTCTGCTTGTTATACCAGTCATCAGAACCTCAGCACAGCCTCCGCAGCATCCACGGGGAAAGAAGTGGAGTGACCAGCTTAATCAATCACCAAGGATACCTTTATAGCACAGGACGAGATGGATGCATACGTTGCCTAACTGTGCAAGACTACAGGTTACAAGTACTAACAGTAACACGTGTTAGCAGTGCAAACTGGATTGCCTCTTTGATAAATCTGCGTGGAAGGCTACTAGCTGTGTGTTTCCATGATGTAAGTTTACTTAACTTCATATTAATTCATTTTGAACAGGTACTACTGCACCACTAAAATATGAAAAGTAGTAATTATATATGTACTACCTTATTTTATTAGTGTTCCTGTCTCATTAAGATGCTTGAAAAATCATGAAGCATTTTCAAAATGTTTTTTTGATACTGATTATTTTGCATTAGGTCAAACTAAAGCTGTGGAGTTTAGAAGAAGATCGGGCTATCATTGACATCGAGTGTGGTGGTGGTCATCGGTCTTGGGACTTGCAGTGTTCAGAAGAAAATAATAAACTTTCCTTCATCTATATTAAAGATGCAAAACCGTACACTTTCAGCACAACGCTGGAGGATAAACTTATGCCTCTTATCAAGGTAACATTACTGTATTACTTGTAAGGATACTATCAGCCAACTTGTAATGATGTGACCTTTTAGTTTTTCTTACCTTATATATGTATCAGGCAAAGTGCATTCAGAACTAGGTGTGCATTATGCTGTTGGAAACATATGGTACTTATAGACTTCTTTCGTGAGAGCATGTAATTTTATTTCATTTGATATGCCAAAGGGGATACCACTTTTATGGTACCTTCCAAGAAATTGTTAGGAATATCGAAAGTGATTTTCCTGAGATGCCTTGGTCCCCAGCCTCCATTTTCCTCATTCCTATAGTTTACATCCTTACCAATCATGTTCTTTAAGATTGTGTTACTTCAGCTTCCATTTTCCACTTTTACCAGCTCTGTGGGACACTGAAAAGGTGATTTATTGGTCAAAGTAAAATTGTAGTTATATTTATGAATAATTCAGTTACGCTACTTTTACTACCTAAAACCATTTGACATTGGATTCCCAATTTTTCTCTTTTATTTTTGTCACAATAATTTTTTTATTTTGATATTGTTCCTTTTTCTATAAAAAATGTAAGTGCATATAGGAATCTTACTGTTTGTGTATGGCAGAAAATACACATACCAGAAACTACAAGAAGAATGAAAGACAAACAGGCTAAAATGGCATGTTATGAACTCTCCAAAGTAAAGAAAGAGGAAAGTCAGTAAATTCAATTACAGGTAATACGTCCTGTAATTTATTGAAAAGTGACTAATGATAGAAGAATTTTTTTGTTTTTGGTAGGTAGGGGCATGTGAATTGAGTCTTTGTCTTTCAAGATCAAATAAGTGAATTTGACTGGCAAACCATTGCATAAAAGTAAGGATATTTATGATCAGTGGGTTTGTACTGAAATCTTTTTATTTGTTCCGATACGTAATACAAACCCTCGGTCCTTTAACAATAGGAAGTAGCTAGCGGCAGCTGGAACGGTCGTAAGCTTCGAACAAGGGGAGAACGGTAGTTAACTGCTTGTCCGATCGTCGCGCGCCGCGCGACTGGGAGGTAAACAAATCACTTTTGCTTTCGGCCGCGGGTGTGAAGGACGTGTTCGTCATCGCTCTCTGCCCGCTTCATCGTCGTATGCTTTGTTTATATTGTGTTTTCTACTAATGGTTTGTTTGACTTGAAAATGAAACTGTAAGTACACTGTTTTCATTTTCATTACTTAATTATGAACCCTTGATTATGTCTCGGTGCCGAGGGCCAAGGGGCCGCGCTCGCGCCGAGTCATGTATTTGGGCGAAAGGGTGTAATTGAAAAATGTAAGTACTTTTTTCATTATATTTTTGCCCTGTGCGTTCGTTACCGAGAGTGTGATTGCGCTCGGCACGAACTTTTAATTTTGTATAATAGAATGCAATGAAAGTGGATTCGCAATTGCATATTCTTTTCATTTTCATTTATTGATTGCATGAATTTAATCTGGATCAATTTTCGTTCTTACCCGGGAATTGATCCTTACGATTTTTATGTGAATGAAATCGCAAGTGCAGTATTCTGTTTCATTTTCATATATATTTTATGATAGCATCATATGATGGATCAAGTTTCCGTTCTTACCCGGGAATTGATCTTTTCTCCTTTAGTTCTATGAAGTGAATCGCAAGGGCAGTATTCTGTTTCATTTTCATATTACTTTTCACTGCTGTGCGGGGGTGGGGGAAGCGAAGGTCTGACAGGAAGTTGGTAGCCGATTCTTCGTCTTCCTTCCTGCCCCCCGCTCAGCTTCTTCATTGTATTTTGTATTTGGGGTCTTCCTTGCGTTCGGGGTGGGGCATGTCTTCCCCCCGTGCGTGAGGGAACCCCTCTTACTAATCTATCTATGTTACCGCAGGTGCTACATCCGTGGGAGACGACCTTGGATGTAGATGTAGATCCTCACGAGGTTTGTACTCGTTGTGGGGGCGAGAGTGCTCCCGCAACGAGCCCTGTGTAAACGTGTATGCATTCGTCAGAGGCGCAGTGGGTGCTGTACGAGGACACAAGAAGTCATCGGTGACTCCTTTGGTAACGGACGTCCAGTTGTACTCGGGTCTTCCGTCCGCTCTGGGTGGGGTCTCTCCCCCAGGCGCGAGGAAACCCCTCTAATTACCCGACTGTGCTTCCGCAGGTTTGCCATCAGCGAGGACGACCTGGGACAGGTGTGGGAGTCGCTGGGACTGCAGGGGTTTGATTCAGCGGTTGGCGGGGTCGGCAGTGGTCACTCATGATACGGTAACCACTACAACAACCACAATCTCGACACCAGCATATGAGATGTCACCGCACCTGGTGTACACACCACATGTCATGTCGGTAACACCCACGGCTGCAATCCAGAACCAATTCCTGCCGTGCCAATCAGGACGGTGCCACCGCACCTGGGTTCTTTGTATTGCCGACCCCGGACTGCCGCTGCCCAAAGAGTACCCCCCTGGACCTGCCGCCAGTGCCGAGGATGACGGTAGCTGCCGACAGGACGCCTGTCTCTCCTGTGGTACCTGCCGTGCCTGCCGTACCTGTTGCGGTCCCAGCCGCTCATTCCCTTTCAGATCAGGTGCCTGCTGCTCATTCCACTTTCAGATGTTCCTGGACCTGTTCCTGTTGTTCCTGCGTTGGTGATGCTGTCACAGTCTCAGGTCTTTCCGGACAGGTGCAGTCGGGCCCTGTTGCTTCGGCAACTGCCCAGGCTCCCTCCTGGATGGAAGACCTGACGTCTGTCCTGCGGAGCCTGGCGAAGAAGAAGAGGAAGAGGAAGAAGGTGTCGTCGTCGTCTTCCGTCGTCTTCTTCGTCGTCCGCTGCCTCTCCTTCCCCTTCGACTTCTAAGGCCAAACAGCCGAAGAAGAAGAAGGTTGCCTCCTTCCCCCCTAAGAAGACTCCTTCGGGATCTTCTAAGGGACCCGGCTCGCTCAGGCGAGCTGGGGAGCTCTTTCTGCTGGGTCCTCCTGTTCCTTCGGGAACGGGGCCCGTCGCTTCTTCTGCAAAGAAGAAGTCGACGGGGACCAGAGGGCACCAGCCTCGGCTGGTGCGTCCTCACCTGGTGCTAGCGGGTCTGCCGCTAAACCAGGTTCCGTCTCGGCCGCTTCTCGTTCGCGAGAAGCACCGAGTGGATGGAACGCTCTTCCAAGAAGACCGTCCAGCCAAAGTTTTGACGCCCGAGCTCGCTCGCCGTCAAGACAGCGGCGCGGAGCAGAAGACTGGCGAGAGTCGTGCACACGCTCTCGCCAGGCCAGTGGACGCTCTCGCAGCGATCAACTGGCTGCTCGGGCTAACGTGACGGTCGCTGATCAGCCACGGGTTGAGGCGAGGAAGGAGTCCCCGCGGCCGCCGGTACCAGCCACGGCTGGTACCAGCGACTCGACGCGCCGAGAGACGCTGGCCGGTCTCGGACGCGACACAGAGCCTAGCAGGTCACCCGTCCGCCGCTCCCGATGGGACCGGGCGGGAGACGTGACCAGCGGCAGCTCGCCTGACGCAGAGATCGGTCTCGACGTTCTCAGCCGAGCCAATCGCCCCAGGCGAGCGGTAAGGCTAGGCCTGCTGCTCGACCGTCACCGCGGGTGACGATCAGCAGCAGCCCTCCACGCACGCTGGTCCTGCCAGCGAGCGAGAGCGTCAGGTCTGCCTCTCCCATAACGGGTTGAGGCGAGGAGGGGTCCCCGCGGCCGTCGGTACCAGCCCACGGCTGGTACCAGCGGCTCGACGCGCCGACGAGGACGCTCGCCGGTCTCACCGTGACAGCGAGCCTAGCAGGTCACCTGACGCCGCTCCATCGGGACCGGGCGGAGACGGTAACCAGCAACAGCTCGCCTGACGCTAGAGATCAGCGTCGACGTTCTCAGCCAAGCCTCTCGCCTCAGGCGAGCGGCAAGGCTAGGCATGCTGCTCGATCGCCACCGCGGGTTGACGATCAGCAGCCAGCCCTCCAAGCACGCTGGTCCTGCCAGCGAGCTAGGGGGGAGCGTCAGGTCTGCCTCTCCTGTACCTTCTCCCCCAACCTCCTCGGCTACGCCGGGAGGAGCGAGGTACCTATATGATCGCGAGAGGTGCGCCTCTCGCGACCCCGCTATGACGCCGTATCGACCAGGCACGGTTCTAGGACCGACCAGGACATACGCGCAATTAGCTGGAGGCGACCGTCAGGGGTCTGCCTCTCTTCCTCCTTCTGAAGGAGGAGTACTCTAGGGATCTGTTCTTGTTGGAGGGACTGGACGGTCCTACTCCGCAAGACGCGGTTACTCCCGAGATACAGAGGAATTTGCAGAAGTCCATTAAGCTGATTCGTCAGCATAATGACCCTGCGGAAGGATTGCCGCTCCCACCAGCAGAGCCCAAGTCTCTGCTCGAGTCGTTTTGGGGCCCGAGAGGGAACCCAAACCGACGTGGGTCTGCCGCGATCGGATGCTTGCCGATTCTGTCTCGAACCAGTGTCTCGTCTCCGGACAAGAAGGCTCTCACTCAGTTCTCGGCCGGTCGATCAAGCTACTTCCACCTCCTCTACTGCGACAGCGGCGTTTTCTACGTGTCTTCGGACACCGTTCTTTAAATACTCCTTGTCGGTCCCTCCTGAGAGGTTTCGACCTCGACCGAGGACTGGAATGAGTCGGAGGAAGGTATCGGCTCTCTCCTGTCAGGTGTCGATCAGCCCCACCCAGACGACGTTCACAGTGGCGGCAGACCCTTACCTACAGTGAGAGGTTCGTAACCCTCCGCGGGAAAACGTTTTCTCCTGACGATACGTTTTCCCAGACTCTGAGAGGCCATCGCCGCAAGGCGATGGCTGCTCCTACTCTTCTCCAACTGCTAGTTCCACTGGGAAGGCGAGCGAGTATCCAATTCCTTCCCCATTCCCTCTCTCCTTACGGCTACGAGGGAAAGGGGAAGGATCCACAGAGATTTCTTTGTAGGATCCCACGTTCGGGACTGCGCTACGGGGGGACCTTCGGGTCCTACCTGACGTAAGCCCCGGTCGTTGAGGAGGAATCCTGCTCCATTCTCGATTTCTACGGGAATCGAGAGGACCACCAGCCGATATCGTTTGACGAATTCGGTGGGGGTTTCGCAGACTGCTTAGAATTCTACGGAATTTTCTAGCGCATCAGAGTGTTCGAGTTTTTTACGATCTTCAAACACTTACGCGAGACCACGGTCCAAAGTGAGCGAGACGAGAATCCCCCCCCGATATGTTACACGATAATCGGGAACCTCGCCTATGCTCGAATTCCTGGAATTTCTAGCATTGTGAAGAAGACTGCTGCTGAAAGAAACTATCTCACAGTAGGCGACCAACCTGGAATAGAGGAGATCGGACGGGAATATCCAGTTTGGCTTGAACTATCGTCTTAGTATTCTGTTCACCATTGAAGCTTTCCTTCGAGGAAGACTTCTCCTTCACTCTCTCTTTGATAGAGAACGAAGGTGGTCGATCCCTCCAATCCTTATTTGTTTTCTTGAAGGAAAGAATTTAGGATGGAGATCGTTGTTCAGAATCCTACAAATATACTACGTATATTAACCTCGCGACCTGATTCTGCTAAGCAGTTGACTTGTCCGAGGGGTAGGCGCATATCCTAGTTATTCTACGGATTGCGACTTAGACGAGAAGTATTCTAATTGAACTGCAACTCGGGGTTGCCTGCAACCTCCCAGGAGTTTTCAGTTTTCAATTTTATATACTTATGGTTTTGTCACGACAACACCATTTCAACTTTTATATTTATCGAAATTCGTTTCGCCTAAATATAATTGCCCGAGCATATCTTTTATGCTCGGTAGTTTCTAGCCGAACGCATTCCTTCGTGGAATAATGGATTACCTGGCAACTCAGGATGACGAGTCAGCAGGCTCAACCACTGCGTATTGAACTGCCTCATAGCAGCTCAGTATCAGCTGGGCCTCCGAGATTCACGGTCATGTATGTCTCTCTCTCCCCTGCATGATTGACTACCGAACCGTATCTCTGCCTAACAATCATGGACTTAGGTCTCTGATTAACGGGGATTCTCGCAATAATGAAGGACCATCTACTGCGGTGACGCTGGATTTCCATCGCCTTCGACATTGCGAGAATTTTCAACAGAGATATCTCTTGGACTCTTTCATCTTTCTGTTTACCGCACGGTAACAGAAGTCTGTACAAGTCTCCCGCTGCATCGCACTGCGATAATGCGAATGATTTTGCAGACATCTGAGTTTGTCTTCAAAATATCTCGTATTCGTAGGTGTACAATTGTTCATTGTTCAACCCGAATTACAAGATGTGTCAGAAGACATCGCCTACTCTCCGACCTGACAGCTCTACCTCCAAATGTTCAGCCCATGAGAAGCAGTTCTTCAGGCGGCTTTCACCTGTGTTTTCATTACCGAAGAACGCCCCGCTTTCATTGCAACTACGACTTCTCACCGGACAGCAATGAAATAGTCGGGTAGCGTTTTCAGTCATTTGTAAGCACAGGTTATGAATCTTGAGATCCTTCCTTTCTCGATTCATATGTGAAGACGTAGGTTGCATTCAATATCTACCTTCGTCTTCAACGGTACATAGTGTTGTTTCTCCTTAGCTGAGATTCAACAAACATGAGATGTTTTACCTTCAGGGACCTCGGTCTCTAGAAGGCAATTGACTTTCGCCTGTTGGGTACATGCCTTAAGAGAATCATCACCTCGCTGTCCGGCATTGGTGACAAACAAATACATCATTTGTTTGGTCTCTCGGCATAACCCTTTAAAGGCGAAGGTCACGTGACTTACGTCGGATGCTTTGACAACTTGCCTCCTACCGAACGCAGTCAGTCGGCAGCTGTCAGAGCGGCCGAGTCAGTTACGAATTACGCTGTTGACTTAGTTCGGTTGTTACACAGCAACCATTACTTCGTTTTAATAGCTTGTCACAGTACCCATACCATTGACACCCACCATGGAGTGTCGGTGTCCTATCCACTACCGAGAACTTCGCTGCATGGGGATAGAGGATGCGAGAGACTTCGTTGCTAACGGTACAGACCAGTATGGGTACTGGACATCACCGAAGTAAGTAGAGAAGAGGGATAGGTCATGCGACTATTTCCTTCTTTTCCTCTGAGGAACTGCATGACTTCTCCTGCGAAGTCAGGCACCCAGGGGATGGGGATCCGTGACGCTCGATTTCGTACCGAACTTCGTAGCGAAGACTCAGAACCCTTCGGTCCCTGACGATTGGTTCGAGTCGTTCACAATCCCCCTCCCTAATGGACTTCACCGCCTTCGTGCGAAGGAGATGCTGCCTTGTCCACAAGAACTTCTCCTTGGCGCAGGTACTGAAGGCAGGGGTCTGGTCCAACCAGACCACATGCCCTTCCTTCTACCTTCGGGATATTGCCCACAGGTCCTTGGATCTTTTTCCTTGGGACCCGTGGTGGCTGCTCAACACGTTGTGTAGCGAACCCAGACCCTCGCAGGCTGAACAGCATCGATGTCCTAGTGTGGACCGTTAAGAATGGATGGTGAATGAGAGTGTGACTGGCTCCTCTTCCATCTTTTTCTTCCCCTCTACCTGTGGTTAGAGGGACACGGTCGTCACCCTGCTGGATAAGGACAAGATGCAGGTGAGCTACTCAACAGAGCCCATCCTATCCCTTTCACTAGGGATAGGAAGCGTATATCCACCACTTCCTCCAACAAGGGGGAGGAAGTGGATGCCAGCTTGAGACAACCCATACTTTATGTTGCCTCTTGCAAACAGGAACAAGTTCTTGCTTGCTGGTACGAAGAGATACGCTTGCCTCTCTCTTAGTACTCGGCCCAGAGGTCTGACCATTGATCCTGCGGTGCACACCCCGATCAATCGGACAGAGGCTTGGATCCCTCCCTCGCTCTTACGACCAGGGAGGCATTCCAGGGATGGACGAACACCAGTCTGTTCATCAAAAGACTCAGATTCCTCCCACCAAGAAGTGAGTCTTCCTATTGTTAAAGGACCGAGGGTTTGTATTACGTATCGGAACAAATGACAATTTGTCGAAAATTGCATTTTTCCTAACTATACAAACCTGAGGTCCTTTAACATAAAGTCCCCTCCTCATGCCACCCCTCACTCTGCGTATTTTGCATGGGCCAAAAGCAAAAGTGATTTGTTTACCTCCCAGTCGCGCGGCGCGCGACGATCGGACAAGCAGTTAACTACCGTTCTCCCCTTGTTCGAAGCTTACGACCGTTCCAGCTGCCGCTAGCTACTTCCTATTGTTAAAGGACCTCAGGTTTGTATAGTTAGGAAAAATGCAATTTTCGACAAATTTGTCATATTTTGTGAAAACATTTTTTTTTTTTGTTACTGAACAGTTATGTAATCTTAGTTCATTAACTTTTATAATTAATACTGTAATTTATTAACTTATAGACTCCTATTAATACAAGAGAAACAATGTGCCTGGAAGTGCTACTCCAGCAAGATGATACTACGTACTTTGCCACTGGAGGAGAAGATACAACCCTTCGACTACATGCTCTCAGCTCTTATAGGAATAAACAATTGAAGACATTTAGTGTGATACGCAGCCATATCTCAAATGTGAGAACCATGTGTTGCATTGAGAATATGAATGAAAAAGTATCCAGTTGTGAAGAGGGTACCTCCAAATGGATAGTAACTGCTGGTGGCCGAGCCCAGTTAAAAATCTGGAAAATGTTTTATCTCCATTCAGGTATGCTTGTGGAATAAGCCCCATGACAAAAACAAGATAATGTGACTTAATTATTAATATCTATAGACATGCAATAGCTTATGTTCATTTTAAGAATGTGCTTTATTAGTGTAAAAGATTATTTTGTAGATTATACTGATTACACGAGTTGCCTACAATGCAGGTAGTGACAGGGAGAAAGAAGACCCTCCAGACATCTGTTGCCGCGAAGTTACATCACACATGTTGAGGACTGGTTCAAACAAAACATGGAAGAGCCAGGAAATGACTTTTGATCCAGAGACACGTTATATGGAAGCAAAAGCTTTCTGGGTGTCAAGAGAAAAAGCTTTGATTATATTGGCATCTTCAGATGGATTTGTAAGGTATGGTGTACATGTATTAGTTTTAACTGACCATCATCATTATTACACATTTTCACAATTCTTTCTTTTATGTTGTTAGAGGTGAATTGAGTCCCCTCTGTTCTGTCCTGTGCTATTTCTAAGCTTCTATCAGGTGTAAGTCTTTATTTCCTTTTACTAGGATTTCCTACCAGCCTGTTTTGCAGCGGTTTTAATGGTTGGTACAGGTAGGTGCCAATATGACTGTTGATTTTTATAACTCAGTGGATGGTTATGAATTCACTGGGAGTGGTCCTGTGCTATTTGGGAGTAGTTTTGCAGCTGGGGCATGTTTAACCCTCAGTGGGAACTTAATGAATCATCAAAGGAATCATCATTCACATCTTCTCACTTAAATCTACATCTTACTTATGGTGAAAAGCTGACTCATACAAATGCGAGTACTATATATACATATATTATATTCACCAGTGACTCAGCCTTTCTCACTCTGCCTGTGCAGGTTGACGCCTGGGTTCCTGGCTCATTTCTGCCCACAAGAACTTTCCACATAACTTGAAAGTATCAGTCATTTAGCAATCCTAAATTGCAGTTCAGGCTATGAGTGTTGGATTTGTGGTGAAAAATACAATTTCATATAAACAAAATTAATACTTAATAAGCATCTTAAGTTTTAGGTTATGCAAGTGCCAGAAGTATGGTACTCTTCTGTCTGTTAGATAGAAGACTGCAGTGTGTCTGGACTGTATATGGGTGAGGGGTTTGTACAAAAAAATTTTGTAAATGTTTGGCATTTGATATTTTAATCTCAACAAAATAATTAAGGCGCCGCTTGTCAAGTGCACAGTAACTATTTTGTGTAGGAATTCCATTAGTAATTTTAATTTTGTCTCGGTTCTTTCTAGTATTCTGCAGTACACTGTAGAGTAAGTTATTAGAACATGAACATTTTATTTCTCAAAAAATTTTTTAATATTTTCTCGTTTTTCAGGTTCTTTGAATTCGACAATCATCTGGAGCAAATAAGACTATTACACTCACAGGCTTGGGATCATTGCCTGTTGAAGTTAACAACATTACTTGTGCATGACAATTGCATACTTGTTTCTGGAGCTACTGATGGCTTCCTAGTGTTTTGGAATATCCAGGTTTGTACATAAAATGCCATTAAATTGTTTGATCGTTACAGTAGTGTAATGCTATGACCATATTTGTGTGAAGTAAATCATAATTGCACAAAGTGGCTGGCATATGGCTCTAAATGTGCATTTACTACACTGGTGACTTCCTTTATAGTCTTAACAATCAGCTATACTCTGTTTTTTTTTTCCATCTGTCCATCCACCTGTGGTGTTTGTGCATGGTAACACTGCGTCCTGGTCTTTAAATAATATCCTATTTCGAATATAATGTAATTCGCATACAGTATATTATTAAAACACTTTTCAGTTGCAAATGTACACCAAGATATCCTTTTATTTACCTAAAACTTACACATAGCTTAACTATTTAAAGCCTGGGACGCAGTGTTACCATGCGCGACCACCACAGGCGGATAGACAGATGGAAATTTTTCCATCTGAGTATAGTCATATTCTTTGATTTTGCTGCAATAAATATCATAAGTTCTTATAAAAGGCATTTATTAATTTCATATATTTATTATGACATTCTTATTTTAGTGGATAATTTAAATGTTTATATACAGTGTACAGTTAGTGATGAGACTGTCATCTCTACAATATTAATCCTTTAATTTTTGGAGCATTAAGCAAGATTTAAAAAAAAAATTTATTAACATTTGCTTTATTACTATAGGCTTGATTTCTATTCATGCTAAATCATTAATTTTACTATCAAGGGGAGCATGTGATTTTTAAAAATATATATATGATAAATTTCTGGAATGGCAAATAAATTTTTTTTCTCTCATTGTCTTTAACCAACAGTTTAACATTCAAGTACAACAAAACCTAAACAGTGGCCATATGCTGCCTTTGACACCATAAGCATAGTTTTACATACACATGAAGAATACACAGCCAACCAATTTTGATGATGTAATAAAGAATACACAGCCAACAAATTTTGATGATATAATAATAAACTTTACCATTTCAGCCCATCCTTGACTACATTGCTAACAAGTCTGATGATTATGATGACTGTCACCCTGTACCTGAAATGAGTAAAGTAGATAGCATCAAGGCCCATCAGTCAGGCATCAACAGTATTGCAATTACTTCTGAAATGAATTTAAGTGGTGATTTCAATCCTTACAGTCTCATCATAGCAAGTGGTGGCGATGATAACAAAATTGCACTGTGGAAAATAACTGGACATTTTACTGAGGATAAAAGATTGAATTTTCATACAAACCATGTCTGTGAAGTTCATGGACATGCGTCACAGGTTACAGGTTAGTTATGTTTCTATCAATCAGTTTGCTCGGTTCATCTGAATGGTAGTGGTTTGACACAACTAATACTTGTTCCGACACATAATACAAACCCTTGGTCCTTTACATATGGAATGTACTTGCAGGCTTGTGTTCGCTGCTCTGCCCGCCATTGTCCTTCGCTTGACAAAGTCTTGTGTGTATGGTATATCTTTGGTAGTACTTGGAAGTGTGATTGTAAGTACTTACTATTGTTGCTTTTTTTTCATTGATTGTGATTTATGTCTTGTGCTGAAATGAGCAGCCACGAGACATAGAGAACCCCCCCATCCCCCAGTCAGCTGCAGATTGTGCCCTGGCGTGGAGGGCCGTAGGTGCAGGGCCTTTAGATCCCTCGAGGACGTTGACCCTCATGATCTTTGTACTTGGTGCCGAGGGCGAGAGTGCTCTTGCGCCGACACTTGTGTAATTTGTGTATCTTGGTCGGAGGAGCAGTGGGAGCAATACGAGGGGAGGAGTAAAGTGCAAAAACCGGCCAAGGTGTTGTTGGAAGGCTCTCCAGCGACACCATTGGTTACGGACACGTCTTCTTCGTTCCTTCCTCCATGTCAGCTCCCGCGTATGGCTCCTTCCCCTTCGCGGGAAGTGTCGCATTCCGTTCTTCACTCAACCAGTCGAGTGTAGAAGAGGGGGGCTCGGCACCCCAACATTCAGTTGTACTCATGGTCTTCCATTCGCTCGGGGTGGGAACTCTCCCCCTCCGGGCAAGCAGGAACCCCACATCCAATGACCCGACTCTTGCCTCTTCAGGTTTGTCTGCTGCTGCGGGTGGCGATCTCAAGCAGGTCTGGTACTCACTAGGACTCCCGGGCACACCGAGTATTCAGGGGCTGCTGTATCACCTGGCTGCACATGGTTCTGGGCCGGTGACGCATGGGCCAGCAACGTCAACAACGAGAACGGTGTCAACGCCTGGGTATGCCGCTCCCCACCTTGTCTACACCCAGCACATGGCGATGGTGACCCCTACAGCTGCGGTCCAGACCCCGCTGCCATGCGTGCCAAGGAAGGAGACGACCCCACCGTCAGGTTTTGCTGCCCTGCCCCAGTCCCTGACTTTCAGTGCCCCCAGAGTTCCCCACTCAACCTGCCCCGGTTCCAGTTCCTGCCATCGTCACTCCAGCCCGTGGTGTTGCTGCTCCCACCGCAGGTCCCTCCGGACAGGTGCAGCTGAGCCCTGTTGCTTCGGCAACTGCCCCAGCTCCGTCCTGGATGGAGGACCTGACGGTGGTCCTGAGGAAGCTGACGAAGAAGAGGAGGAAGGTGTTGTCATCTTCAGCTGCCTCTTCCCCTTCGACTTCCGAGGCCCCACAACTGAGGAAGAAGAAGGTGGCCTCCTCCCCCCTTAAGTAGTCTTGCTCAGAGACCTCTAAGGGTCTGTCCCACTCCGGGACTTCCGCTGGTCCTCCTGTTCCCTTGTGAATGGGGCCCATCTCTCCTCCTGCAGGGAAGAAGAAGGGGACCAGACGTACCGGCTACCACCAGTACCTCTTCTCCTGGCGCCAGAGGCTCTGCCCCGCCATCGGGAACCGTCTCGGCCACTCGTTTGCGAGAGGTGCCAAGTGTACGGACCTCTGAGCCTGCCCACCTGCAGGACCCAGGAACGGAGCGGAAGACTGGTGGCAGTCGCTTAGGCGACTCCCGCCAGACCAGCTATCGCTCTCGTGTTGATCCCCGGTCCCCAAGGACAGTCCCACCAGACCATGCACAGGCTGATGCGAGGAAGAGGTCCCCCAATCGCGCTGGGCCAGGTACCGTGACGCGTCATGAGGACGGTGCACGCTCCCACCACGACAGTGGACTCTACTGATCTCCTAACCGTCACTACCGTTCTCAGTCCAGCGGCTCTCCCCAGGGAGACCGCGTGATTAGACCTGCAGCTCAATCGTCACCGTGGGTTGGCGATCGCCTGCAGCCCCCCCCAGCACACCAGCTCTGCTGGTAGGCAGGGGGGAGAGTGTCAGGTCTGCCTCTCCTATCCCTTCAACCTCCTCGGGCTACACCGGGAGGAGCAAGGCGATCAGGAGTGACCATGAGGAGTGCACTTCTCATGGTCCCACTGCAAGGGCCTATGAGCCTGGCACGGTCTTGGGACTGACTAGATCGTACGCCCAAGTAGTTGGAGGAGACCAAGAGAAGTCTGCTGTGGTTCCTCCTGTGGAAGGAGGAGGATCTCGGGAAGTGTTTTCCCTGGATGGACTTGATGATCCATCTCCCCAGGACACGGTCACTCCTGAAATCCAGAGGTTGTTTGCGGAGATCATTGCGCTGATTCGTCAGCACGACGACCTCGGGGAAGGATCGGTGCTCCCTCCCCCCAAAGCCTCCATCAAGGCTGGAGTCATTCTGGGGGCCTAAGAAAGAAACCAGGACGAAGGTGGGTCTGCCCCTATCAGCCTTGGGCAACGGTGTTGGGCTAGGTGAACTCTCGTCTCCGGACAGGAGGGATCGCTTAGGTCTGGAAGGTCGACCAAGCTGCTAACCCCCTCCTCTACCACGATAGGTGGTTCTACATGCCATCGGAGGCCCTGCTACCACCCAAACAGGTTAACCTGGAGCTAGCTAGGCTAACCCTGGGGGTGTCTCTTCAACACCTGCTGGCCGAGACCTCTGGTTCTTGCAGCAAGAGGCACTGGCTTTGGAAGTGACTGCCATGGCAGCGTTCCAAGCAATCTCCTGGCAGGACCTGTGGTCCCTCATGGTGTCCAGGGTTGCGGCCTCCTCGGGAAACATCTCTCCCGAAGGAGACCCGCCTTTCGGGGGATTGTGTCAGTCTAGAGGTAGGGCTATCTCCTACCTGGCCAACCTGGTTCTGAGACGTCAGGACGCAGTCCTCGCTCGAGTGACCAGGGCGCGAGTCAGCTCTGGGTCTGAGGAACAGACCGGTGCTGGGTTCCTCCTCTCTCTTCCCGAGAGATGGTGGACGCTGCAGTGGAACAGCGGCACACTGAGGACAGTGACCACCTAGTCCACCAGGCAGTCTTGAAGGCAACTGGGCAGCCTTGACCCACTGCAACTAAGCCTAGGAGCCTGGCTAGCGCTTCCTCTGCGGCTAAGACGACGTCCTCGTCGAGGCCGAGAGGGAAGACCCAGCCTTCGACTTCTGCTGTAAGAAGTGACCATCAGCCCTCCTTTTCCCAAGGAGGATCCAGGAAGAAGTCGAAGGGGAAACGCTAAGGACGGCATTCCCCCTCGCCGGAAGTTGAGGGGTGCCTGGCAAGCCATTGGGCAACTTCGCAGCGCTATGGAGCCGAGACCTGGATAGTGGATGTCCTTCAGGAGGGATATCTACTACCCTTCGAGTCGCGGCCACCCCTCATCTCCAACCCGGTCCACCTGCAGACGTACGTTCACGGTTCTACCAGGGACGTAGCGCTTCGACAAGAGGCAGATGTCATGCTGAACAAACAAGCTGTGGAGATTGTACAGGATTAGTCGCCAGGCTTCTACAGCCGACTTTTCCTGGTGGAGAAGTCATCAGGGGCTGGTGCCCGGTGATACACCTCTCTCCCTTGAACCGATTCGTTCGCCAGAAGTACCTGGGCATGCTAATCGACTTGGTAGCAGGGCGAGTCTTCCCCGCAGTCTCGCGGATCAGCAGGTTCAGGGAGGCAGCTGGACAGTTCCTGTCTCGACAGGAGCAGCCAGCTCAGCAGTGACAGGTTTTGATTGGTCACCTGTCATCTCTCGAGAAGTTAGTCCCACACACGCGTCTTCACCTGCGGTCTCTTCCATGGAGGCTAAAGGAATGTTGGTCACAGGCAAGAGACCCGCCGTACCTCCCCGTCCCTCTCACGGAGGAGGTGAGGCAGGACCTAGCCTGGTGGCTAGACGACAGGAACCTCGTAAGAGGAGTGCCTCTCTGCACTCCCCCCCCCCCCCCAGATGCTGCTGTTTTCAGATGCATCGAACGAAGGGTGGGGCGCACACCTGGAGGAGTTGCTGGCTGCAGGTGTTTGGAACCATCACGACAAGCACCTTCACATCAACGTCCTGGAGCTCAAGGTAGCGTTCCTCACTGTCCAGGAGTTCTGGGAATGGGTGATGGGACACTCAGTGGTGTTGATGAGCGACTACACCACGGTAGTGGCATACGTCAATAAACAGGGGGCCTAGTGTCCCTCCCGTTGTACCAGTTGATGATGCAGGTGCACAAGTGGGCCGTAGCTCACTCGGTATAGCTGCCAGCCAGATATATTCCACACATTCCAGGAAAGAACGTAGTGGCAGACAAGCTCAGCCGTCAGAATCAGGTGATCAGGACCAAATGGTCTCTTCACCCAGACGTGGCAGAAAGGCTCTTCAACCTGTGGGGGCATCCAGTCGTGGATCTGTTTGCCACCCGGCACAACAGGAAACTCAAGGTTTTCTTCTCAGTTGTGCTGGACCCATGGGCAGCTGCAGAGGACGCTCTGCAACACCCGTGGGACAACCTCTTCATCTACGCCTGTCCCCCATTCTGTCTGATTCGCAATGTGATCAGCAGGGTGCTGGTCACCGTGAATCTTCGGATGATTCTGGTGGCACCCAAATGGCCCCAGGCCGTTTGGTATCCAGACCTGCTGCCTCTTCTCGCCAAGGCACTGAGAGATTCCCCCCGACACAACCTCCTGTGTCAACCACACATGGAACGGTTCGGTTCCTGTCTCTTCACGGCTGGCTGTTATCCACCATCTCTTGCGAGCAAGAGGCTTTTCTCGCCGAGCAACAACAGAGATTGCTGGGTACCTCAGACAGTCCTCTGCAGCAGTGTACCAGGGGAAGTGGTCCGTCTTCTGTGGTTGGTTTCGTGGATGAGGTCTCTCCTCTCAGAGCCACTCTTCAGCAGGTAGCGGATTTCCTCGTCTTCCTTCGCCGAGAGAAGCTCCTCTCCATCTCCGGAGTTAAGGCTACAGAGCCGCCCTGGCCCTAGTCCTTAAACTGCGGGGAGTGGACATTTCCACCTCCATGGAAATCTCCCTCCTGATGAAGAGCTTCGAGAGGTCTTGCCCACCCAGGGAACTCAAGCTCCCGGGGTGGGACGTGACTCTCATCCTTAGGAGTTTGGCTCGAAGACCCTTCAAGCCACTCCGAGTGTCACCAGACAGGGATCTGACCCTCAAGACCATCTTCCTGCTGGCCCTGGCATCGGTGAAGAAAGTTGGGGAACTGCATGGTCTTTCTTTCGATGTCAAGCACACGAGAGGATATGGGAATCGGTGACGCTTAATTTTGTCCCGGACGACCAGTTTGAGTCCTTCACGATCCCCTCCCTGAAGGACTTCACCAACAATGATGCGGATGAGATGCTGCTTTGTTCTGTGAGGGCGCTACAGCGTTTTCTGAAGAGAACTCGCCACCCCAGGCCTGAGTGTCAACGCCTCTTCGTTTGCACCGGGGTTACCAATAAGGAAGTGTCCAGGAACACTTTCTTTCTGGCTTCATGAGATGATCAGGAAGGCGTATGCTTCAGATAGGAGTGACGACACTGTTACCCTTCGTCCGAGAGCCCACGAAGTCAGAGGTATTGGGTCCAACCCCTGCGTTCCGCAAGAACTTCTCCATGGCACAGGTGCTGAAGGCTGGGGTTTGGGCCAACCAGACCACTTTCACATCCTTCTACCTTCGGGATATCGCCCACAGGTCCTTGGACACTTTTTTCCTTGGGACCCGTGGTGGTTGCTCAACAAGTTGTGTAGCTTACCCAGTTCCCTCGCCGGACATGATAGCATCTCATCCTTTTGAGACTGTGTGAATGGAAGAGTGAATGAGTGTGACTGGCTTCTCTTCCTCCTCTTTTCTTACCTCTACCTGCAGGCAGAGGGTGGCGGTCGTCACTACGCTGGACAGGATGCCGATGCAGGTAAGCAACACGACTGAGCTCCGTCCTATCCCTTTCATTAGGGATAGCTATCCCTTTCATTAGGGATAGGAGTGGTTATCCGCCACTCCCCTAACAAGGGGGGGAGTGGACGCCAACAAGAGACAAACCCATGATCTTATATTTGGCTCTTGAGTAGGAACTAGTTCTTGCTTGCTATTCATAAGAGGCATGCTTGCCTCCCTCTTATGAATTTGGTCCAGAGGTCTGACCACTGATCCTGCGGTGCACACCCCGATCAGTTGGGCAGAGGCTAGGATCCCTCCCTCTGCTCTTACAACCAAGGAGGGAACCAAGGTCGGACAAACACCAGTCTGTTCATAAGACACTGATTCCACCCACCAATAAGTGAGTCTTCCATATGTACAGGACCAAGGGTTTGAATTACATTTTGGAACAAATTACAATTTGTCATAAATTGTATTTTTCCTAATTATACAAACCTGAGGTCCTTTACACATAGTCCCACCTCATGCCACCCCTCACTCTGTTCCTGGGCCTTAAGCAAAATGAATGTTTACCTTCCAGTCAACAGGACTCCCGACTATCACACGAGCAGTTAACCCTTAAACGCCGAAGCGGTATTTTAAAAATCGTCTCCCGTATGCCGGCGGCGTTCGCGAGTGAGCGCGGAAGTGAAAAAAATGACAATTTGTCTAAAATTGCATTTTTCCTAACTATACAAACCTGAGGTCCTTTTACAATAGGAAGATACTAGCGGCAGCTGGATAGGTCGTAAGCTTTCGAACAAGGGGTTCGGTAGTTAACTGCTTGTCCGACAGGCGCGCGCAGCGCGACTGGGAGGTAAAACAAATCACTTTTGCTTGGCCCAAGCAAAAACTGCAGAGTGAGGGGTGGCATGAGGTGGGGCTATGTGTAAAAGGACCTCAGGTTTGTATAGTTAGGAAAAATGCAATTTTAGACAAATTGTCATTTGTTCCGACACGGCATACAAACCTTCGTCCTTTTACAATAGAGACTCACTTCTTGGTGGGTGGAATCTGAGTCTTTTGTGAACAGACTGGTGTTCGCCTACCTTGGAAGCTTCCCTGGTCGTTAAGAGCGAGGAGGGATCCAAGCCTCTGTCCGATTGATCGGGGTGTGCACCGCAGGATCAATGGTCAGACCTCTGGACCGAGTACTAAGAGAGGGGCATGCGCATCTCTTAGTACCAGCAATGCAAGAACTTGTTCCTGTACAGGAGCAAATATAAAGTCATGGGTTTGACTCTTGTAGGCATCCACTTCCCCCCCTTGCAGAAGGAAGTGGTGGATATTCTGCTCCTATCCCTAGTGAAAGGGATAGGATGGGGCTCTGTCATATAGCTCACCTGCATCTCGTCCTCATCCAGCGTAGTGACGACCATGGCCCTCTGCCCACAGGTAGAGGGGAAGGAAAAGATGGGAAGAGAGAGCCAGTCACTCACTCACTCACACATCCATCCACACAGTCACACCAGGACTCGATGCTGTTCAGCCTGCGAGGGTCTGGGTTAGCTACACAACTTGTTGAGCAGCCACCACGGGTCCCAAGGAAAAGTATCCAAGGACCTGTGGGCAATATCCCGAAGGTAGAAGGACGTAAAGGTCGTCTGGTTAGACCAGACCCCTGCCTTCAGGACCTGCGCCACGGAGAAGTTCTTGCGAAACGCCAACGAGGGGCCAATACTTCTGACTTCGTGAGCTCTCGGACGGGACGTACGGATGTCGTCACTACCATCAGCCTCATACGCCCTCCTGATGCACCTCACGCAGCCAGAATGAAAGAGTGTTCTTGGATACTTCTTTCTTGGTGACCCGTGTGCTAACGAAGAGGCGTCGACACTCAGGCCGTGAGGTGACGAGTTCTCTTCAGATAGCGCCGTAGCGCCCTCACAGGACAAAGCAGCATCTCATCCGCATCATTATCGGTGAAGTCCAATAGGGAGGGAATCGTGAATGACTCGAACCTGTCATCAGGGACTGACGGTTTCTGAGTCTTCGCAACGAAGTTGTCGGGACGAAATCGAGCGTCCACAGATCCCCATCACCTGGAGTGTCGTACATCATAGGAAAGACCATGAAGTTCCCCTACTCTCTTCGCCGATGCCAGGGCCAGCAAGAAGAGGGTCTTGAGGGTCAGATCCCTGTCTGACGACTCTCGGAGTGGCTCGAACGGTGTTCGAGTCAAACTCCTAAGGACGAGAGTCACGTCCCACGCAGGGGGCCTGAGTTCCCTGGGTGGGCAAGACCTCTCGAAGCTCCTCATCAGCAAGGAGATCTCGAACGAGTTCGAGATGTCCAACCCCCTCAGTTTCAGGACGAGCGCCAAGGCGGCTCTGTATCCTTTCACTGTGGGGACTGATAGGAGCTTCTCTCGGCGAAGAAAAACGAGGAAATCCGCTACCTGCTGAAGAGTGGCTCTGAGAGGAGATAGACCCCGTCTACGACACCAACCACAAGACGGCCCACTCCCCTGGTACACAGCTGCAGAGGACTGACGGACGTTTCCAGCCATCTCTGTTGCTGCGCTACGAGAAAAGCCTCTCGTTCGCAAGAGATGGTGGATAACAGCCAGCCGTGAAGACGTAGGGACTGGACTGCTCGGTGGTACCGCTCGACGTGTGTGGCTGGGCGAGAAGGTTGTGCCAAGGGGGAATCTCTCTCGGTTCTCCTGCGAGAAGAGCCAGCAGGTCCGGATACCAAATGGCCTGTGGCCATTTGGGTAGCCACCAGGATCATCCTGAGATTCGGGGTGACCAGCGCTCGACTGATCACCTTGCGAATCAGGCTGAACGGGGGAAAGAAAGGCATAGACGAAGAGGTTTGTCCCACGGGTGTTGAAGAGCGTCCTCTGCAGCTGCCCATGGGTCCGGCACGGCCGAGAACACCTGGAGCTTCCTGTTGTGCCGGGTGGCGAACAGATCCACGACTGGTCGCCCCCACAGGTCGAAGAGCCTTTCCGCCACGTCCTGGTGTAGAGACCATTCGGTCCCTATCACCTGATCCCGACGGCTGAGCGTGTCTGCTACTACATTCCTCTTCCATGGAATGTAGCGTGCCGACAGCTCTATTGAGTGTGCCTGAGCCCACTCGTGCACCTGCCGTGTCAACTGGTACAACGGGAGAGACACTAGGCCCCCCCCCCCCTGTTTGTTGACGTAAGCCACCACCGTGGTGTTGTCGCACATCAACACCACTGAGTGTCCCATCAAGCGGTCCTGAAACTCTTGGAGAGCGAGGAACGCTGCCTTGAGTTCCAGTACATTGATGTGAAGGTGCTTGTCGTTCTCGTCCCACACTCCTGAAGTCAGCAACTCCTCCAGGTGTGCGCCCCATACCCTCGGTCGATGCGTCTGAGAACAGCTGCCATGTCCGGGGGGGGGGGGGAGTGCGCAGAGGCACTCCTCTTAAGAGGTTCCTGTCGTCGAGCCACCAGGCTAGGTCCTGCCTCACCTCCTGTGTCAGTGACACTGGAAAGCTTGGGGGATCCGTCGCCTGTGACCAACTCTCCTTTAGTCTCCATTGAAGAGACCGCAGGTGAAGACGCCCGTGAGGGACTAACTTCTCGAGTGACGACAGGTGTCCGATCACGACTTGCCATCGCTGAGCTACCTGTTCCTGCCGAGACAGGAACTGGTTGGCTGCCTCTCTGAATCTGCTGATCCGCGAGTCCGCGGGGAAGACTCGCCCCTGCTACCGTGTCGATCAGCATACCCAGGTACTTCATCCTCTGCTTGGGCTCGAGATCGGACTTCTCGAAGTTCACAACGATCCCCAGATCGCGACAGAACTCGAGCAGCCGATCCCTGTCCTGTAGCAACTGCGAGCGGGAGCTCGCCAGGACTAACCAATCGTCGAGATACCTCATCAGACGTATCCCGTGCGAATGGGCCCAAGCAGACACCAGAGTGAACACTCGCGTGAACACCTGTGGGGCGGTTGAGAGACCGAAGCACAGTGCCCTGAACTGGTACACCGTCCCGTCGAGGATGAAGCGGAGGTACTTTCTGGAGGACTGATGAATGGGTATTTGGAAATACGCATCCTTCAAGTCCACTGAAAGCATGAAATCGTTCTCCTGATGGAGTCGAGCACTGAGCGTGCCGTCTCCATCGTGAACCGGGTCTGGCGAACAAACCGGTTCAGGGGAGAGAGATCTATCACCGGGCGCCAGCCTCCCGTAGACTTTTCACCAGGAAGAGTCGACTGTAAAAGCCCGGTGACTGATCCGTGACGATCTCTACAGCTCTCTTGCTCAGCATGGTCTTGATCTCCTGTCTGAGTGCTACGTCCTTCGGTGACCGGGGACGTACGACTGCTGTTGGACCGGGTTGGAGGTGAGGGGTGGCCGAGATTCGAAGGGTAATAGATATCCCTCCCGAAGGACATCTACAATTCCAGGTCTCGGCGCCGTAGCGCTGCCAAGTTGCCCCAATGGCTGGCCAGGCACCCCCCCACTTCCGGCAGCAGGTGAGGGGGAACGCCGTTCCCTAGCGTTTCCCCCCTTTCTTCGACTTCTTCCCAGAGCCTCCACGGGATGAGGAGGGCTGGGAGGAGGGCTGGTTACGGCCCCCCTTGCCAGAAGTTGAAGAAGACAGAGTCATTCCTCGGGGCTTCGACGCAGCAACCGTCTTAGCAGCCGAGGAAGCGCTAGCCGAGCTCTTAGACTTGGCCGCAGTCCGAGGCTGCCCAGAAGCCTTCGAGACTGCCTGGTGAACCAGACGGTCACTGTCTTCAGTGCGCCGTCTGTCCACCGCAGCGTCCACCATCTCTCCTGGGAAGAGAGACGTGGAACTCCGTAGAGGTCCGTTTCGAAGCCCCAACGCCGCCTCACGCCCGGACCGCCCTGGAAACCCGAGTAAGGACAGCGTCCCTTCGTCGGAGAACCAGGTTGGCCCACAGGTTCACCGTCTGGTGGGCAAGGAAGGAGATGGCTCTTCCCCCAGACTGGCAAAGTCTCCTGAAGGCCGAGTCTTCTTCGGGAGAAATTCCCCCGGAGTTGGCTGCGACCTTAGATACTGTGAGGGACCACAGATCTAGCCAGGAGACGGCCTGGAAAGCTGCCATGGCGGTAGATTCCAGGCCGAGTGCCTCTTGCTGCGAGAACCACAGGTTCTCGGACAGGAGCTGTTGCAGAGACACACCCGGAGTCAGCCTAGCTAACTCCGGGGTCACCTGTTTGGGCGGCATCGGGTCTTCAGATGGCACGTAAAACCGCCGCTGTCGTAGCAGAGGAGGTGGAAGCAGCTTGCTCGACCTGCCAGACTTGAGCGAACCGTCTTGTCCGGAGACAAGCGATTCAACCTGGTCCAGCACTGAGTCCGCAAGCTCGGAACGCGGCAAACCCACCGTCGGTCTGGGTTCCCTCTTCGGGCCCCAGAACGACTCGAGCCGGGACGTGGGCTCGGATGGTGGGAGCGGCGATCCTTCCCCGAGGTCGTTGTGCTGACGAATCAGCGCAATAACCTCGGCAAAGTTCCTCTGGATCTCGGGTGTGATAGCATCCTGTGGAGTAGGACCGTCCAGTCCCTCGAACAGGAGTACCTCCCGAGACCCTCCTCCCTCAAGGAGAGGAGCAGCGACAGCCCCCTCTGGGTCTCCTCCAACCACCTGTGCGTAACGACCTGGCTGGTCCGAGAACCGAGCCTGGTACGTACGACGACGTGGCGGGATCCTGAGGGGCGCACCCCTCACGATCACTCCTCAATACCTCGCCCCTCCCGGTGTAACCCGAGGAGGTTGAAGGTATGGGAGAGGCAGACCTGACGCTCTCTCCTCGCTCACTGGCAGAACCAGCGGGCTTGGAGGACTGCAGGCGATCGCCAACCCGCGGTGGCGATCGAGCTGCAGACCTAGTCGAGCCGTCTCGCTGTGGAGAACGGCTGGACCGAGAACAGCGGCCCAGGTCTCGTGTGTCAGAGGAGCTGGTGCTGGTCGCCGTACCCGATCGCTCTCTGTAGAGAGCGACGGTCAGGCGACCGGCGAGCTCCACTGTCACGGTGAGACGGTGCATATCCTCACGGTGCGTCAGTTCGCTGGTACCAGCCGTGGCTGGTGCCGGCGAACGGGGGGACCTCTTCCCAGCCTCAGCCCGTGGCCGGTCGTGGACCGTCACGTCCGCCCGGGTAGCCAGCCGCTCGCCGTGAGAGCGAGAGCTGGTCTGGTGAGAGTCGCGTGAGCGGCTGTCACCAGTCTTCCGCTCCGTGCCGTGAACCTGACGCTGAGCGGACTCAGAGGTCTGGTTCCTGGCTGCACGGTCGCTGGTAGGCGACCGTACACTCGGTACCTCTCGCGAACGAGCGGCCGAGACGGATCCTGCTGCCGTGGCCGAACCACTAACAGCAGGTGAGGAGTGCCGGTGTTAGCCGGCACCCCTCTGGCCCCGTAGTCTTCTTCCTTGCGGAGAAGAGACGGGTCCTGCTCCCGAAGGAGCAGGGCGACCAGCGGAAGAACCCCCCGTCTCACCAGAGCGAGACGGGCCCTTAGAAGCTCCCGAAGGAGACTTCTTAGGGGGGGGGAGGCGACCTTCTTCTTCTTAGGCGGGGGAGCCTTAGAAGAAGAAGGGGAAGAGGCGGCAGACGACGACGACGACGAAGAAGACGATGAAGACGACGACGACACCTTCCTCCTCTTCTTCTTCTTCTTCGTCAACCTCCTCAGGACCGACGTCAGATCTGTCATCCAGGACGGAGCCGGGGCTGCTGTTGCCGAAGCAACAGGGCCCGGACGTACCTGTCCGAACAGACAGCATCGGGAGCAGCGGCGCCAGGAACAGGGACAACATCAGCAGGTGCGAGCATCACAGGAACGGCAGTCGAGACGGCAGGAGCAGGAACAGGAACAGCAGCGGTGGTCACGGCAGGTACGGCAGGCTGTGTGGACGGTACAGATGGTCTAACCAGCGGCACAGACATCATCGGCACCGGTGGGAGGTCCAGGGGCGAGCTCTTCGGGCACATGAAGTCCGGTCGTGGCAACACGGCAAACCCAGGTGGCGGCATCACACTCCCCCGAGTTACGGCGACTGGCCCCTGCACCGATGTTGTGTGGGTCACAGAGACCGCGTGCTGGGTGTACACCAGGTGAGGAGGTGACGCGTAGCCAGGTGTTGTCAGGGGTCGTGGTGGTGGTTGTGACCGTAGCGTGCGTAACCGCCACGGAGCCAGCGATGAGTAGAGCAGCCCCTGGACACTCGCACGCCCTGCAGTCCCAACGACGCCCACACCTGTCCGAGGTCATCCTTCACGGCAACCGCACCTGAGGAGGCAAAAGTCGGTGATTAGAGGATCCTCTACCCGCTCGCGCGAAGACGAGCGGATAGAGGACCCAGAGTACAACTCTACGTCGGGGTATCTAGCGCCCTCCTCCACACTCGACACATCGGGAGAGGAGAACGGACCTAGACACCGGCCCCCGAAGGGGAAGGCGCGAGACGTGGAAGTTGAGCGGGCGGCAGGAAAGAAGACGAAGTGTCCGTCACCAAAGGAGTCGCGGGAGAGCTTTCCGACGACTCCTTTGCAGGCCTTCGCTTCTTCCTGCCCTCATACAATGTCCACTGCGCCTCCGACCAGTTCATACAAACATCACAGGGCTCGGCCCGGTGCATTCGCGCCCCCGGCCGCACCGAAGCACACAAAACATGAGGGTCTATCTCGGGGAAAGATCTGAATTTCCCACATTTGCGCCCTTCGGTACCCGGGCAAAGTCTCCTTGGGTAGCGAGGCGCGGAGATTCCATCATTAATGAATTCAGCGTAATTAATATGAAAAGAGAGAATACTGTAACTTACAATCTTTCATACACAATTACAAACAAACAAGAAAGCAAACGACGAGCAGCGGCAGAGAGCGAACACACACGTCCATCCACTGTGAGGCCGAAAGCAAAAGTGATTTGTTTACCTCCCAGTCGCGCGCAGCGCGCCTGTCGGACAAGCAGTTAACTACCGAACCCCTTGTTCGAAAGCTTACGACCTATCCAGCTGCCGCTAGTATCTTCCTATTGTAAAAGGACCGAAGGTTTGTATGCCGTGTCGGAACAAATGTTTTTTTCAAAAAATCACCACATGCTTAGTTTTCAAGA